>NC_056526.1:55650517-55707208 GCF_019175285.1 Sceloporus undulatus | reverse complement strand
TAATAATAATAATAATAATAATAATAATAATAATAATAATAATAATAATAATATTTATTTGTATACCGCCCTCTGGCAAACCAATCCGGGCGGTTAACAACAGTAAAATATAAAATATGACAATTAAAAACACTTTATCCCTCCCCCCCCTTAAGACAGTATTAAATAGTATAACATATTAAAAATACAATATCAAGGATAAAAACAGCAATTAAAACTAAAAACTAAAAACCCTGATATCCCTCTGTTGATCCTCAACCATCTCTAAGATGGGGCCACGGGAGGAATGAGGGAATCAGGGAACCTGGGCCGGGATGGTTAATCTGGAAAGGCCTGCCGGAAGAGATCCGTCTTGACCGCTTTTTTAAAGCTGTCTAATGATGTTATCTGACGGATCTCATCCGGCAGGTCGTTCCAGAGTTTGGGGGCGACAGCAGAGAACGCCCTCTGGGAGGTTGCCGCAAGCCTAGATTTTAGAGGCTGCAGCAAGTTCCTCCCAGAGGACCGGAGAGTGCGGGGAGGATTGTAGGGGAGGAGGCGGTCTCTAAGATAGTTTGGACCCAAGCCATTTAGGGCTTTAAAGGTGATAACCAACACCTTGTACTGGGCCCGGAAGCTGATAGGCAGCCAGTGGAGGGACCTCAAAACCGGAGTAATGTGGTCTGCTGCTGACCTCTCACCCAAGTACTAATCAGAGCTGACCAAGCATCTTCTAAGATCAGATTGGATGCGAGCCACAGATGCTGGCAAAATGTTAGAAAGAAACTCTGCTAGAACATGGCCACATAGCCCGAAAAAAACCCACAAAAAATTTCATCTAAGGAGATTATCAGATTGGAAATGGGAGCGAAGCCCATCTTTATCCCATCCATGACAGCAATCACGTGAAAGACATTCACATATTCATGCTGATCCTGTCATTAAACTGTAAGTGAAGTGGAATTGCATTAACATGTACTTCTGTTAATACAAAATGAAGGGCAAGGATGGGACAATTCCACTTCAGTGACGGGACAATGACAGAATAAGCACTATGACATGTGAAAATCTTTTGTGCTATCGTGGTCAATCACAGTTTAATGATGGGATACTGACAGGATAAGTGCAAAGTCGTATGAAAATCTTTTTACGATTGAGCTATAAGGACGGGATAAGAACAGGACAAAGATGTTAATCTCCTATATGATACCCTTCCACTTCCATTTTCTGAGGCCACTGTGGTCTAGCTCTATTTGTTGTTGTTAATTGCCATCAAGTTGGCTTCTATGTATGATGATCCTATGAATGAGAAACCACTAAGATGCCCTGCCATCCATAGTCCTGTTCAGGTCCTGCAAACACAGGGCTGTGGCTTTCTTCATTGAGCCTATCCACCTGTAATGCAAATCTCCTTTCCTCCTGTCTCCCACTTTACCTAGCAGTATTGCCTCTTCTAACAAGTCATGTCATCTCATGATGTGGCCAATGTACAATGTCCTCAGTTTAGTCATTTGGCTTTCAGGGAGAATTCAGGCTTGATTTGTTCTGGGACCCATTTATAGGTTGTTTAAGCAGTCCATGCACATGCAGATTTCAAAACAAAACAGCTTCATTTACAGTATATACCACTTCATACTGAATTAACAGTGTCTAGGCAGTTTACAACTGTAAGCTAATTGCCCCCAACAATCTGGGTACTCATTTTAGTGACCTCAGAAGGATGCAAGCCTGAAACAAGCTTGAGTCCTTTTGCTGGTACTGAACTCGCAACCTTATGGTTTTGAGTGAGTGGCTGCAGTACAGGCATTTAACCACTCTGTCACCAGGACTCCTCTGATTTCTCCTCCATCATCCCATTTCATATGGGTTGATTCTCTCCCTCTGAGTTTTCTTCACTGTCCAGCTTTCACAACCATACATCCCCAGCATCTGCAGCAGGTACTGTCCCATAACCTTCCAGAGACAGCATGTGGGCCAATTAATTTCAATAAGTTTTGCTTTGTCTTTGTCTCCCCTCCTCACCCTTTCCCTCCATTTGTGTTATGTCTTTTGTACTGTAAACCTGAGGGCAGGAAGTACCTTGCCTTTTTTTATTTGAAAGGCTCTCTTTGGAAGCCTTTTTTGACTGAAGAGGAATTTCAATATGCTTAAAGATAAAACAAATAGAACTTCACTAAAGGTGCATGTAGGGCAATCTGCAGGAACTGCTGTGGAAGCACTCTGATGAAGACATGTTTTTAGCTAAAAAAAAAAAAAAAAAAAAAGGCGAATCAGATGCCAAACTTCTTTCCCCTTTAGTTCCAATCAAGTTGATGATTCAGGATCACTCCTTGTCCCACACGTCCCAGATGATCTCTTCTGCTTTGTGGGCACAAGAAAGTTATTAGTGCTGCCATTTTCAGTGATTCAGAGTGCTTATATTTCTAGCAACATAAAATGTTTAACACTGACCTCCCTCCCATGCTCCCTTGCCCCCATTATGAGTACTGCAAAGTCACAGCAAAGTATAATCATCAGAACCTGTGGAAGACTTTTCAATTGGAAATAAAATACAGTGTACGGTCTGAAAGGCTGACCTGCCCAACTCCCACTCCTTCCTTTATTCTGCCTTTATGGCTGCCAGCACTTAACGTTAATTGGCTCTCTGCTCTTTGAGCCTGGTCATATCTTTCAAAGGTGCTTCCTGCATTGTTCTTCCAGTCCCTGAGGAATGGCACTGAAGTACAATTCTTTTTTTTTCTTTCTTGAAAGTAGAATAGCACTCTTAAGGTTCAAAAGTATTATCTCAATCCAAGGACAACAGTCAAATATATTTTTGAAGGTGACTAAGCTTGAATCCTTTTATGGTAAACTGTAACTAATGAGTTAGGAAAAGAAGATGGGAAAGGAACTGCCCCTTCAAAGTCATTGTGAGTTTGGGGACAGCTTGGTTGAGAGACATGTCTGATGAAGGGACCTTTCCTTCAAATGGAAGAAATCTGAATTTGACACATTTGTCCAGGAAAAATGTTATTCAGAAAGCACAGAAAACAACCATGCATTTAGCTTAAACTTGCTATCTGGAATGTCAGCCACTATTATTCTGAACCACAGGTGGTGTGTGACCTTTCAGATGTTGTGTGACAATGCTCATCACCACTTGGCATTGCCAAAGCTGGTTGGGCCATTGGGATGCAGAAAGATTATGAAAGCTACAGGCAACCATCCTTGTTACTGTTAAAATACAAGTAGTTTTGTGTCCTTCCAAATGTCATACTACAATCCTTATTGTTTTTTAAAAAATAAGTTAAAGTACAGCACACATACATGCCCATTAAAAGATCCTTCAACAAAACAGCTAATCACAAAAAGCCTATTTGAACAGGAACGTCTCAATCTGCTGGAGAAAGGAGAGGAGAAAGTGGGTCAGGCTAGGGAGTAGACACTGAAAAATATCATTAGGTGTCCTCACCAGGTAGGGTTGTGGCAGTGGTGACAGTGAGAAAAAACTGTCTTGCAAGGAATTTAAGTCAAGAGACCTGTTATAGGGAGATACAACTTCCAGATAACATGAAGCTAAAACAGCCTAAATGGTTAAAACAGTTTCAAACCATGTCCATGTACATTTTGGAAACAAGTAAATTAAGATCCAAAACTTTAATAAATTATATCCCTCCCACCAAGTGTTTTAATTTGGGCATGGGAAGAAAGAAGTCAATGCCACTCAGGCTTCTGAGGGAAGGACGTTCTACATATGGGCAGCATAGCAGAAAAGGTTGTTTCCCCATCCTCTGGCAATTCATTGCTCCAACTGATTGGAGATGGAGGCGCAACCCTTGAACAAACCACGCTTCATGGACAGGCATACAGAGAGAGATACACCTTCATGTTTCAAAGTCTCAAACCATTTAGACATTTACTCAATGCAGAAACCAAGGCTAGTGGCCTCTAATAGTGTTATCCTTATGAATTTAATTTATTTCTCTATCAAAGCTGTTCAAAACTGTCCAAATTGCCCCATAAAAGCAGATCTTGCTACCACTTGGAACACCAACTGTATGTATTGTGTAATGAAGCACTACCTCTTAACTGTCCTGAATCTGTCACCATTCAGCTTCACTGGATAACCCTGGGATTTAGTACTTTGAGAGAAAGGGAACTCTATCAATGTTTTTTCCACACTCTGCATAGTTTTATATTCCTCTGCCATGTCTCCCTATATTCACCTGTTTTCTGGTTTGACTACAAATTATGTTCACAGAAATAAGGGAGAAGAGTGGCTTCCTAACCACTGGCCTTGTTTACTGGGGGACATGGATAGTTGTCCTCTCAAAAATAATCTTTCCAGGCTCTTCGCAGTGTTTCACTTTGTAACTTCTATCATTTCCTTCCTTATTCACTTTTTTTTTTGGGGGGGGGGACTGAACAGCATCAGATTTTATATTCATACATGGTAGCTCTTGGCTATCCTTTTCTGTACCTTTCCCAGATCTACTATTTCTTCTTTTTTTTAAAAAAAGCAGCAACTCAACTGTATGAAGTATTCAAAGTGTGTTCATGCTGTAGATTTATTTAAAGGCGGTATGATACAGGCAGTTACACTTTGGACTCTTTTCTTAATGATTCCTAATGATGACATGGAATTTGCCTTTTTCACCATTGTTGTACATTGGGTCAATCTTTTCATTGTTTTAAACAGTATAATTCATTTGCCATTTCAGCATCCACTTCCCCCTATTCCAATATGATTTCTGGAACCCAATATCCCATATACACCTGGCTATAATTCAACCTCATGTCAAGGGCAGATTTTGGAGCCAAAATTATGGATTTTTATATGACCCATGAATAAATCCAAAGTAAAACCTAGGAGCATGTAACAAAGGATCTAAAGGATGAAGCAAAAGAAAACAGTGCCAAAAAACTTGCAAAATTGCAGCAGACATAACTGTTTATGCTCACACTAAAGGCTGCAAGGATGAGAGAGTTGAGTGGGGTCAGTGTTTTGAAGATAGATTACACTCCTTCCTTTGACCAGGGGATGGTTCCTATTTTTAATAAGAGTTAAAGTACAGTACTTACATTGACCTGGGGACAAGTCAACTTAGTTTTTTGACTAAAATTTCTAGACTTATACATGAGTACACACAGTCATTTACAAACGTTTGATGACGATTTTAACATTAAAAAATTGTCATTAGATTTCATGAAGTACCTCAGGCTGTGTTATTCATAGAAGAATATTTCTCACCATGTGCAAATCCAGCATGAAACTGCAGCTCATCTATTTTATTTTTGCCTCTACCTGAATAAGAAACATAGCTAGCAAGATAGCTTTGCTGGGTGAATATGTTAACAACCTTACAGGTGCATAACATATAAAATGCTTTGTTCGCATCTGTAAAAAATGTAAAGCTTGATGTGGCCCTGAAAATCTGCCTTCAGTTTGATGCTCTACATAAAACAGGAAGACGGTTCTGATATTGGTACAGTAACCTTGGCATTTTTCAGCCTACTGATCTACATCAATTTGTGACTTTTATTTTTCTGAGAAGTGTATACTTGTTTCAAATAATGTGTAATCCTTTAAAACAAAAATTCTGTCAAGCATCTCTTACATTTTCTACTTACTGACATATATCCTCAAATAATTCTGTACTTTCTCCCACTTCAGAAAGGTCCGGATTTACAGTCAGACCAGTTGCTGGATATTTGTCACCTCGTGATTTCTTATCAGGCCTTGCCTATCGGGTTTTCCACTGTACCCAATATGTACGCCATGGCTCTGATCCGCTTTATACTCCTGAACCGTGAGTATCATTGGTCATAACTTAGTATTGCATTTGTAATCTGCCTTTCCTCCAAAGCATTCAGTGTGACATTTATGATTCTACCTCCTTAAGTTTTGAAACAGGTTTCCCACCCATGTTTCTTAGACTGAGTGATTGAGATTCCTTGCCACCTCTCAGCCAATTCTGGATTCTGTCTACAGTCACCTTTATCAATTTCTCATCACCAGGTTTATGATAATGGTTAAACCAGGCAGGCCAGGTTAACATGAACACTCCACTTAAACCTTTTCAAGTATTGGAGATCCAGGATATTTACAATGGAGGGAAAGAATAGGCTCTTTTGTTATCTTTTATGCTGATTATTATAAATATGATGAATAGATAGATATACATATACATTCCCCACAGTGAGAAACAAAAACATAGCAACATGTAGGCACTTACATTTTGTTACAATCTATAACATTATATATAAGGCATCTTACACATAGTCATATAACTATCTAGATGCTTACCAGGACCATTCATCTTAACACTTAACCCATTATCCGTGATAAAATACTATCCCAAGAATTAATGATCTTAAACAATTTTTGAACAAATCTTGACTGTATCCCAATAGGATGCAGCCAGGTTGCAGGATGCAGCCAGAAATTATCTCATGTAATTCACCACTGATTCCACTGGGTGAGTGCAACCTGGATGCAGCCTGGGTCCAGGGCGTGCTTCGGAGGCTACTTTTTAAAGCCGGGAGCTTTCCGACTTTGAAAAGCAGCCTCCGAAGCATGCCTGGGACCTGGGATGCAGCCGGGCTGTACTCACTCAGTGGAATCAGTGGAAAATTACGTGTGATAATGCCTACCTGTATCCTGCAACCTGGCTGCATCCCATTGGGGTGCAGTCGGGTTTTTAGTCCATGCGATAAGCTCCTATATGAATAGCATGTAGGCATATACTATCTATCCTACCATTAGACTAGTGGTTCCAAGACTGTGCCCTTTAAGAGATTTTGGACTTCAGCTCCCAGAAGCCTCAGCCATGTTGGCCAATAGTCTAGGATTCTGGGAGCTAAAGTCCAAAATCCCTTAAAGAGCACAGTTTGGGGACTACTGCATTAGATCTTCCTTACCATTGTGAATCAGCATTTTAGGGTGGCATGTCAAGGCTATCAGGAATGATCTTCCACTTTTTATTGAAACATCATCTTTGACAGGGTTAGAGGCATGCTAAAAAGCAGCTTGATTTTTGTGGCTCTGACATACCTTTTTTTATTTTCTCCTGCCACCCATGCACCACATTGATTATCCAGTCAGAAGCCTAGATCTTAACTTTATGTTTGATATACTAGGGCCTGTTACAGACTGCCAAAATAAAGCTGCTTCGGGTCTCTTTGGAGGTATGCTGTTTAAATGATGCATGCATCTTAAGAATCTGGAAGCTGCACCAAAGCTGCCCTCCAGTGCTTAGGAATGGAGTGTGGCTTTGGCGCGACCTCCGGACTCTTAGGACCCATGCATCATTTAAATAGCATACCTCCAAAGAGACCCGAAGCAGCTTTATTTGGGCAGTCTGTAACAGGCCTAGAAATCTTTGTTTAGTGCACACTGCACTTTTAGAATTCTACACACTACCTGTTCATTAAGTATAATCTAATGCACTAACTCACAGGGTCACTTCCAGTCAGCCTTTTAAGAGAACATCTGACAGTCTTCCTAGACATGAAACCTAAACAATTTCCCCCTTTCTTTCATTTCAGGGGCTCCCAAACTTTTTGACTCATGGAGCCCTCACCTCTATGGTGGAGACCCTAAGTGGCCTACCCTATGTTTTACAGGTTAATGGTGTTTGGAAGTATATATAGGAATATCGTCTTATTCTGTAATTTTATTCAATTTTTACTTCTTTCATTTTCCTGGAGCGGCCACGGAACACCTGAGAATTGCATGTGGCTCCTCAGAACAGTGGTTGGGAATCACTGTTTTATTTTAACTCAGAAAATTTGCAGACCATGGTTCTGCTCTAATGAACCTCTCTCATGGCTCACATCTGAGGCTAGGCCACAATGTCCAAATCCTGTATGTTTGCACTGTGCCTGTCTCCTTTGTCTGAGGCCAGGTCTTCCTTTAGCCCCCTTCCAATGCACCCATACTATTAATGGTGTACCTGTGCAGATGAGCAATAGTTGGAGACATAACCATGTCAGTCTAGTTCAGCATAAAAAAGATATAAATAAATTATTTGAGATTCACTGAGAAAATTAATTTTATGGCATAAGCTTTCGTGGACTCCAGTTTATTTTCTCAGATGCACCACAAAAACTTATGCTGGAATTTTCTTTTTTTCCAGTCTCAAAGTTGCTGCAGGTTTCCTTTTTAACTTTTTTAAACAGAGGGGCAATGTCTGTGAAATTAAGCTAATGTCTCAAGACCTCTTGCACAAAGAGAGGGAAAGGAGCAACTGGCAGGTATATGCTTTTTACACCTTGCCTTCTTTTCTGTATCTATAAGTATGAAGGTACAAACCAGCAGGCAGGGTGAGCAGGCCCCAGGGAAGCTGGACAGTCACAGAGCACAAAAGGTTGGCTAACTCTCTACTTTATCTTTTTTTGAAGCAAAGGTCCAGGCCTGCTGTGATAGCTGATCAATTATTAAATAGAATTGTTTGAACATGTTGCCATCTGGCTTTCATCTGTGCAGCAGAAAGTGCCACTTTGTATAATAGAACTTTAACCCTATTGCTTGGAGGGCATCCTTTCTGAACACAAAAGGCCAGGAGACTGCATCTAAGAACCACATGACCCCCAGTGTCACATTTGCTGCCAAGATCTTGTTCTGATAATGGCCCCTGTCTTGCTTTTTGTACAATGCTGCTATTTATTTATATATTTATTTCCTCTATGTATAGCACTTGTACTTTAAGATCAAGTAATTTGTTTCACTGTAATTTATGCTGTATCTGCACTTTTTAAAATGCTGTAGACTAAACATTGCATATAAACCATAGTTGGCTTGGGATACCAAGCAAGGAAATCTGGGGTAATGGTTAGTATGGAACAGGGCATAATGAGCATGGTAAGTGACACTATAGGAGGAAGAGATAGGGAAGTTAGCAACTGACCTGGTCTAATCACCTTCTTCTTCTCCTCAACGTTCAACACTCTGGTTGCCACTTCTGTCTGGGGTGTTACTACTGAATACCAGCCTAGTCCATGATAAAAACACTATGTACCCATGGTACTCAGTGGATTTCCATGGCCAAACACAGCTTTGAACCCAGTTTTCCAGATAAAGATACATATCACTGATGTGCATAACTGAGGACTCTTCCTCAAACATTCTGATAAATGTTGTAGTATTGTACAGTATTTCAAGATTTTATGTACTCAAATTATTGTTTCTGCTTCTGCATCCAACAGCTTTTTGCCTCGTTTCCTGCTGGTCATAGTAGATTTTAATACTGTACTACCCTTGATCTGCGCATTACCTTCCCCCCACTTGAAATATGATTAAGCTGTCTTGTTGGTTGGTTTCCCTCCATCCTCACCCTCCCCAACATGAACTCAGCCCCTATTTAGAGCACAGCTGGATGCAGGAACAGAAATAATAATTTCATCATATAAAATCCTATATACTCCTATACACTCTTCTCCTAGTATCCACATTACCAGTCTTCCACATGATTTCTATTTTCTATTTCTGTTTTCTGATTAATTTTTTTGTATGATCATATTGCTAAAATGATATAAGGATTCACCAGTTTAGCATTGTATCATTTTTTAAGGAATTAAAAAAACAACTTTCCATCTGGTAACTGGAAGATAACATTCTCCTCTCACACATTATTTCTATTCTCTAATATCCCTTCTTTTCTTTTAAATAAGTTTTTTGTATAGTCATAGTGCTGATATGACAGGCTATACCACTTCAGCACTATAACTCCAAAGGAAGGAAGAAAAGGAAATTCTAGAAATATAAAGAGAGAATGCTGGTCAATGGGGAAACTTTGTTTTGAATGTTTGACCACAGGCAAAAACTGCTGAGCACCCAATGAAATCCACTGGAAAAAATGTAGACACATCTCAAAGTGCTCAATAGATGCTTTATTATAGAGAGTCTGCTTCATTATAGAGAAAGACAAATGTGTTCCAGCTATTTTATGGCCTTCTTCAGAGACTATATAAAAAAACATAAAAATAAAAAGACAGCCCATAATTAAATAATAAAACATACATAATGTTACATAAGGAAGGTCATTTTAAACTTTGTAATTTTCCTATGGCCCATATGTACTGATATGAAATCTAACTGCAAAGGTTGAAGGTCATGCCCCCATTTGATATGTCACTTGTGGGACTGTCCAAAAGCATAGTAGGAGGAAATGAGGCAATGGGTACAGACATGTTACATGCATCCTGCCCTGTATTGGAGACTTCTGGGACAGAAAAAAAGAGCAACCCCATCAGTGGATATAAAAACATGCAACTAGTACTGGAGCGATAGAGAAAAGAAACAGCATAGGAAGAATGTTCTATCTGTATCTATTTATCTATGGAGATTTTCTGATGGGGATAAAAGCCGGGAGCAAAGTCATGCAATCATGCTGAAGTTTTGCAGATGATGTCACGCTGATCCATGACTTGTCTCGGGTCGGGAAGAGTGTACAGTGGTGCCTCGGGTTACGAAATTAATTCGTTCCGCCGCCGCTTTCGTAACCCGAAAAGCATTCGCAAGCCGAAATGCCATAGGCGCTAATGGGGAAAAGCTGCGATTTCGTGCGAAAAAGCCGAAAAAAGCACCAAAATTTTTTTCGTAACCCGAAAAAACATTCGTAACCCGGAACAATTATTTCCTATGGGATTTTTTCGTATCCCGGAAATTTCGTAACCTGGGTATTTCGTATCCCGGGGTACCACTGTAGTGTAGTGGAGTCTCCTTCCCTGGAGGTCTTTAAACAGAGGCTGGATGGCCATCTATTGGGGATGCTTTGACTGAGATTTCCTGCATGGCAGGGGGTTGGACTGGGTGGCCTTTGTGGTCTCTTCCAACTCTATGATTCTATGGTTCTATGTTTCTAAGAACCGGGAATGCTCCAGCAACAAACCCTTCATGGGACTTCCCCTTGAATGGTTTGTTGCTGGAGCATTCCTGGTTCTTCCCAGGAGAAGTCTAGGATCAGCGCGATGTGTCTGAAAATGTTCAGCACCATCACATGATTTTTCGGGAATATGCTTTTTATTCCCATTTTTTCCCCGTAAGAAAATCTCCTACCTACCTACCTATCTATGTTGTTGTTATTTCATTTTTTTAAATGACGTTTCTGACTTAAGGGCATTTAAGGAGACCCAAAACCCCAAATGGGGTTTTCTTAGCCAGATTTGTTCAGAAGGGTGATGATCCCGCCTTCCTCTGAGGCTGGGAGTGTGTGACTTGTCGAAGGTTATCCAGTGGGTTTCCATGGCCAAGCAGAGATTGGAACCCTGTTCCAACACTTTAAACCACCATCTCTCTCTCTCTCTCACACACATACACTCACAGATATGTACAGATACAGGTCCCACCAAATCCTGAAGTTTTTGAACAGTCTGGAGGAATTCTGAGAGTAGGATGTTGTCTGTGACAGATTTGGCCTAGTTTTGCTTCCCTAGATACAGTATGTGCTGCTGGATATCAGGAACTGACCTTGCAGCCAAAGCATGCATTCTACTACTCAGCTTTGAGTACTGCTTTGCTGCTTTTGAAAATAAAAGGTTACAACATCTAATAAGTCAAGTTCCAAAAGCAACCAACGGAGGTAATCCAGTTTCCTCAAGTGTATTCTCACACTTTTTTGAGAGGAGCTCTTAGTCCCGAAAAGAAGGAGACATTGCAGTGGATTTTGAAACATGAATTTGCCACCTACAATGCAAGAAAATTTGGATTGTTGTTCAGATAGCAATGGGGTAAACCTATTCCCACAAGGCAGCAGCTGAGAACTGAAAAGGATGCTGAGTCTTTAAGGCTTCAGCTCTTTTCATAACCTCATCATGTCTGTTTCTGTATTGTCAGAGAAAAGTGAATACAAGAAAAAAGACAAACCAGAAACTCCTGCTTGCTACATTACTACTCTATTGTCCTTTTCATGCATAGTATGTTCCTTGCAGTCCTCCCTGTGATATAGATGGGTTGATACAAATAACACAAGGATCCACTTTTGAATTCTGCTGTTTTGATTACAGTGGAAATAAAGAATGGAATGGGAAGCATACATTTTTAAAAAAACCTACAATTGAGTCTGGTGTAAGAATATATCTGTGTGCCTGCACACACACAGGAAACACATTCTGGTGTAGACACCTTGGCCACACAGCAATATACAACAAAATCCAAAATCCACAACAGAGTGATACCTTTATGTAGCCAACCAAAAGTCACTAAATACATAATGCATTTTTTAAAAGCTTTGTTGGCTTCTTCATTTTGCAAAGATGTTAAATATTATACAGGAGAAGAAAAGTGACAATGTTGAGTCAGAGCCCTCTAAGATGTTACTGCTGTTGTCAGTTAAAATAGTCTACAGGGATCTCAATGAAGCCGCTCTCATTCTTGGACTGAAGACAAACGGCAATAAAAGACAGGCAATAACATTTCAACTCTATTAGCAACAGAAAAGTAACTTCCCTTGAGATCCTGGAGTTAATTCCTGGAATTAAGACATGCAACAAAACCCAAATCCACAAAACTGAAGGCATTAACTCCTTGAGGTTTTTACCTCCAACAAAAGGTAAAACTTTTTCATTTGGACTATAATTGGCAAATTTTACTTACATAACAAATACATACATATGTGAGACACAAAGTCTCACAAAATTGTTTATCAAATATTTATCTGTGTAATTAAGCCCTTTAACCATTATGACAGGCAGATACGTGGGGTTTTTTTGCTGTTGTTTAAGAAAGCATACTGAACAATTTCAGGATCCTTGAAGAGGTTTGTGTGCACTGTACCCTATGATACTTTTTACATATGTACTAAATTTGTAATTTGTATTCCATTGCAGGGATACATGCCATGAACTCCTGGGACATGTGCCTCTGCTTGCTGATCCTAAATTTGCCCAGTTTTCCCAAGAGATTGGACTGGCCTCCCTGGGAGCATCTGATGAAGACGTCCAAAAACTTGCTACTGTGAGTCACTAAGTTATAAAGGATGCACTTTCCTTGATCCTCAGAAATCTGTCACATTTATTCAAAGAAAGTGTTTTTCTCAGTATGATGACACAGCAAGCTGCCAGCTTCTCCCAACCTAAAAAACCTAGATGCATTTTTTTTCTGTGACTGGTTTATTATAGTGTATGTATGCTACAATGCATGCTTGTGTATCCACAATGTGTGACCATAGGCAGCGGCTACAGACAGTAAAAGCAATAGATGAAGTGTGGTTTCCATACACTCTCCTCCTCTTTCCCCTCTTCCTCCTCCTCCTTCCAGCAGCAGTTTCTCTAATGTGTCTGTTTGTGTGCGTATGCATACCTATTGACTTATGGTGACCCCATGAATTTCCTAGGGTTTTCATAATTAAGGAATACTCAGAGATGGTATTGCCAGTTCCTTCCTCTAAAATATAGCCTATAGAATTTGGTATTCATTGCTGGCCTCCCATACAGGTACTAACCAGGACTGACACTGCTTAGCTTCTAAGAGCTGAACAGATTTGTTGCTTTTAGGTTATAGCCTTTTCAAATACCTCTAAGGCAGAAATTGGAACTGTGTGGACCACAAATTATTAATTATTATTATTACTAGCTATTTCTGGACTGCATTTTCCATCAGTCTTAACCAGTTTAGCCAATGGTGGGGAATGCCAGCAGTTATGGCTCAACAATATTTGGAGGACTTCATATTTTTTAACCCTGTTATAGAATGGAGGTTTTGAGCAATTTGAAGTAAAAATCCTGGACATTTTCTCCCAATATGCTTTCAGAAATGTCACTGTAAGTGGAGTGTGCATGCCTGTGTGTTGTCAGTGGAAACAGAGATATTAAAAAAGCACACACAAAAAAACTCCAGCATGAATTGTGAGAACTGGTCTCACCATTTATTGCAGTGTTATGGGAGATCAATGTGGGCTAGTTCTGTCTGATGTGAGTAGTGGTTCATATCTGTATTAGCGTTTCCTAGGGTATTCTAGGAACAAGGAGTTACTGGTATGCATGTGAAATAACCCTCTTTCTTTAAGACTTTTTATGAAGAGAGTCATATACAATTTAAAACTGTCCATTGTTTAAGTCTTTGAACTACATTTATGGCTCTTATGGCTAGAAATATATTTCCCCTCAATAAATAGAATGTTTAGGAAGACTTTGGAAAAGTTACTTTTTGGACTACATGTTCTAAAATCCTTCATCCACAATAGGCATGATGTCTGAGGGGAATTTTGGGAGATATAATCCAAAAATAACCTTTCTGCCTTCAGATTACAAATAATGAAAGAAATCTGCAGTGCTAGTTTCCAGGTGGTTTTTAAAGAAGCATCTAATAATGCAGAAAACACACGGTCAATGTGCAGTTTCTGTATGTGCCATGTAAAGCAGATCAACCAAGCAGGATTTTGGACATATTGTGATAAAAAAGTACAAAAATCAACAGGGAGATGTAGCATAAAGTTCCACCAAGTAGAACTGTACCACATTTCCTCTCTTGCACCAATCTACATTTTACCTGTTGCAGTCTTTCCACATGGCCATTGACTGGATGGTAGAGAGAGTGTATTTGTGGATAGCAGAGAAGCATCCAGCTATGTTCTTATAGCATGCAGTTTATAATATAGCAGGGTGCAGCAATGAAGCATCATCTGAGACCTCCCAGGAATCTTATAAATGTCCCAGAGAATGATGTCAATGCTTTGCTTCCAGCTGTAAGAACACAGCCAGGCACGTCTCTGCCATTCTGTCTGCTCTCCACCAGCCAGGAAATGATCATGTCAGGAGCAGGTTGCAGCAGGTAAAAGTTAGTTTTTCTAGAAGGAGCTGGCAAATGCATGAGCTTGATAGAGAATTTTAACTTCTACAATGGCTGATTGATTGATTAATTAATTAATTTCAAAACTGTATTAAGAAACAAGATAGGAAGAAAATCAATTCATTCAAGATATGGTGCTGGAGAAGAGTGCTGAATATTCTGTGGACAGCCAAAAAGACAAACCAAAAACAAATAGAACAAAACTAGCCAGAAATCTCCCTGGAAGCCAAGATGACAAAACTATCATACTTCAGACAAGACATATTGGAAAAAACAATAATGCTAGGAAAGGTGGAAGGAAATAGAAAGAAAGGAAGGTCGCATGCTAGCTGGATGGACTCTAGTAAGGAAGTCAAGGGTATGACTTTGGAGGAACTAAGCAGAACAGTGGGGGACAGGCAGTCTTGGAGATGTCTCATGCACAAGTTGCCATTGGTTGAGATCGACTTGAAGGTGATTAACAACAACAAGAACAACAAATGTTGGACTTATACCACCATAACAGAACAATATCCTAGTTCTTTCTGCTGTTTCTATGAAAGTGATAAGCAGCTTTGATGTCTGTCCGAACTTTTACACATGCAAGAATTTATTAGTTTTTTCCTCAAAGAGCTGGACAATGCTTTGCACTTACAGTGGACAGTCTCTCTAGGTGCATGGAAAATGCATCAGGACCCTCAGACAGGTGCCCATTGGGCTTTGGATGACAACACATTTAAAAACGGTGTCTGTGTTGTATACCACCATATGCACGTCTACCACTATGGTTGGTGCATACAGTCAAAGTTGGGAGAGACCACAAGGGCCATCCAATCCAACCCCCTGTCATGCAGGAATATACAATCAAAGCACTCCTGACAGATGGTTATTCAGACTCTGTTTAAAAATTTCCAAAGAAGGAGACTCCACCACACTCCAAGGCAGCATATTTTGTCGAACAGCTCTTACCATCAGGAAGTTCTTCCTAATGTTCAGGTAGAATCTCTTTTCAACATCAGAGTTTGTGGGGCTATACTTTTGTAGTGGTGGTATACTTAACCCCCTTTTTTTATTTGTTAATTTCAGTATGTAGGGCAAAAACTTAAAGTCCATTATTCTAGAAATTAAGAAGGCAGGATTTTGTGTACCAGTCTTCTGCTTCTTTCTCTACAGCACTATCTACAAATCTGTCCAATTAAAGAAATTGCTGTCTGGCACTAATTGGCTACATTAAACTCTTTCAAGTTCCCCCCCCCTTCTTCTTCTGCTTTGAAGCTGCTTTTCAACCTCTGTCTCTAATGTATTAAAAACTCCAACCCCCTCCTTTCTTTCTTGGTAACAATTATTGTGACATTTTAATCTATTGCCAGAGAATGAAAGCTAAACAATTTCTGCTCTTTTTTTTTACTGGCCTGTGTGCAGAAACCTGTGGAAATAAATTGCTTCTGAAAATGGAGAAAATTGAAGTTTTGCAAATAGTTATGGAGCTCATTTTTATAAATATAAATGATTTGGCCTTGACTGAATTATAAAGGAAGCCAGTGCTATGGCAAATGTTGTCTGCCTGTTTGTATCTTCATATATTTGCTTACATGTGCCAATACAATTGTGCACATGAGAAAATTGATGAACATTTTCACTCATGAGAGAAAATTAAATAACTTTTCATTTGACTATATTGTCACCCTAATGAATCTGGGGCTTTCTTAAAGCTTAAAAGTTCAGTTTTCTGATAATTTTTTTCTTAGCCTTGTCTTTTTTTTTTAAAGCCTTTCTTCATAGAATCATAGAATCTTAGAATAGGAAGGAGCTACAAGGAACCCTGTTATAGAATCATAGAATCAGAGAGTTGGAAGAGTCTGTTCTACTGTCAAACACCTCTTAGAATCATAGATCATAGAATCATATAATTATAAAATGGAAGAGACCACATGGGCCATCCAGTCCAATCCTTTGCCACGTAGGAATACACAGTTAAAGCTTTTTCTGTCAATGAAGTCTTCCAAATGTTTAGAATTTCTTTTACTCTAATTAGATTCTATTGGTTCATGTTCTAGTGTTTGGAGCAGCAGAAAATAAATTTACTCCATATTCTACATGACATCTCTACAGATATTTAAAGCTAGATATCATGTCACCTTTCCAGTCTTCTCTTTTCCAACCTGAACATACCTATCTCCCTAAGATGTTCTTCATAGGGCTTGATTTCCATCTTGGTTGCCCTCTTTTTGGCATGTTCTGGTTTCTTGATATCTTTCTTGAACAAAAGGCCCAGACCTGTACACAGTATTCCAAATGAAATCTGATCAAACTAGACTAGAATAATAACACTACTTTCTTCTGTCTGGATACTATATTTCAGTTGATGCAGCCCAGAAGTACACTGGCTTTTTGGCTGTTGTATCACACAGTTGACTCATGTTTAGCTTGCGGTCTGCAAAGAAGCCTAGATCCTTTTCATATGTTCTGCTTTCCAGACAGATGTCACTAGTCCTTTCCAAATCCTTCCCATTATCTGAAACCTCTTCCTGGGTAACAAAAGGTTAAAATGAGTGCAGAGGTTCAGTTACATTTTAATGAGGCTCAGTGTCATGATGATGAGATAGCAATTGCAAACCTTCAAGATGCTTCTGAGCAGAGGTAATAAAATGCCTTGAAGCACCATAAGGGCTCCCTTTTCTCTGGCTCTTTCTAAACAGACCGTGAGGACCTTCTGACAAAATATCACCTAGAGCCAAAATGTTTGGTCAGCAAGGCATGTGGAAGCTGGACAAAGGAATCCAGACTCCCAGCTATCCAGGAACAGCAAGGACTACAGATTCCACCTGATCTGTGAGTAGCAATAGGCGAGTGTATTAGTTAGTCACATCAGGTTTTTAAAATTCCTTCTCCTGATTTGGCTGAAATGATCAAATATGTCTGAAACTTGTAATTCCTAACCTGTGCTTGAAGGACAAGATGGTCCTTCATGTAAAGAGATATCTTGTTGCTATGAAGATCCTTTACTTAGAAAACTCTAATAGCACATTGTCAGACAAATATGTATTTCTCATAGTTCTTTAATCCAAAGAATGAACATTACCTTAGCTTTTAAGTCAACAGAATATTGGTTGTATTCAGAATAAATGAAAACAATCCATAGCACGTGGAGCTGAGCTTTCAGAGATATGTAATAGCATGTGTATGTGTTAGCCTGAAGTACTTGGCCTGATAATAGAGGCATTGCAAGCCTGCCCTTCTTTTCAACTGCAAAATATTGCAGCTGCTGCTTCTGTAGACTAAGAAAAGGTCATAGGAACAGCCTGAAAAAGTTACTTATGTAGACTATAAATCCCAGAATCCCTCAGTAATTGTTTGCTATTCACCTAGCTACTATGCCACACTGGCAGTTGAAATATGGACTGCCACTGATTCATCTGAAGAGCAAAACTGTTTCACCAGTATCACACCCACACCGATGTGCTATGGGCATCTCAGACCTATGATGTCTTTGCTGTGGCTTTCCCAAATACTTTGGTGCTCTGTGAAGAGGCAAGTGCTAAAATTGGTTAAGGAGATTACTACACATGGCTTTTAAACCATTATTATAGTAATATAATCGCACCTTTGGTGATACTTATCACACAATATTGCCTCCGACTCATAGCTCTTGTGTAAGCCAAATGTGGTTAAAATATTTTTACATTTTTATACTCTACCATTGGCACATAGGTACCTCTGGGTAGGTACCAAAATGAAAAAAAGTAATATAATTTATTAATAAAAGCAGAGAGTGATATCATATAGGAGCAAATAAAATACAATTTAGGGTTGCCAACTGACATAAGGGACAGTTGTCCTGTCTCTTTCAAGATTGTGTGGAAAGGGGAATTTCTGCAGCTGACAAGGAAGACCTGCTGAAATTTCATTTTCTGCACAACTGTGAAAGGGACAGAAGTCCCATCTTTCATTCCATTTGGCAACCCTGCAGTCAATCAACACACTGATAACAGACAGCTGAAATGTACGGTGAACAATAAGGTTTAAAAATCTTGGAGGAATAACTAGTGTAGCCTATATGGTTAGTGTTGTTGCTCTTTGTGACTTTGGAGATAAAATATGTAATGAATATACAGAACCACTGCAATTCTGCATCACTGTTACTCTTGACTTCTAATAGCTGTGGATAGAGTAACTGCATATGATCTTGCAATTCCTGTTTGGAAAATATTAGTCAAATTTTCGAAGCTCAGAAGCACAAAACACTTGCATGGTTCAGCTTGGCTGGTCCTACAATTAAACAGAGTGAGCATCAGGCAGCTGATTTTGGATGTGAACCCTGGTCTCCCAGAATCCTAATCCAACTCTACACCATATTGGTTCTGTACAGCCACCTCCAACTCTGATTTATATTGAAAGGGCCTACACAATACAACAGTATGGCTTTGAAGTCCTATAAAAAAGATCATTTGCTTACCATTGCCTTCCTTGAAGGCTGAGAGAATGAGACTTGCCCATGGTTAATCAATGAATTCCCTTGACCAAGTGAGGAGGTGAACCCTGGTCTCTCAGGCATCTAGAGGGCACCAGCCCAGGAAAAGTGTTGGGAATTATTATTTTTCTGTACATTAACAGTAAGTTAACAGATTTCTTCCAACAGTTTGCTCTTCTCACCAGTCCAAAACATCAGAAAGATGTATAAAGAAAATACACGCAAGAACTGAGAAATTCTGAAGTATATAACAAGCGCATCCTGGATGTTTTATGGTGATGTTTTCGAAGAGCTTGTATAATGAGCATTACCCAGCATGTCAACTTTCTGGCACAAAAACGTAATAGATTTTGATATTCAAGTTAATAAGAGAATAATGTGAGCCTGACAAAGCATTTGCATGCTCATTATGTCTGCTATTTTCAGAGGGAAACATCATCATCATTAAGAAATTGCAGAATAGGCAATCACAGTCCTCGGCTGAAGTTCAATCGCTCATGCTGTGAATCTGTGATCTGCCAGAGTAGGAGGAGGAGGAGGAGGGTGGCAGCAGGGAGAGAAAGGGGGAAAACCCTATCAAAATGAATTCTGTAGTCTTTAGGAGTAACTGAAGTGATTAGTTAATTAACATAGGTCATGGTGCCTATATTTGCTTTTGTACATTATAATATATTGTAACATAGAAAGAAGAAATCAAATTAGTGAAGACATCTGTGTGGGTGGAATCCTGACCTGATTAACACAATTCATTGGGGATGAAAATTCAATCACAAGCTTTCCTAAAAGACTGGATGAAAGTATAGCTGTTGTTTTGCCTTAAATTGCCAAAAATGCATTAGTTTATAACCATTATAAGATATAATTACTTTGGGTATAACATTGTTTCTTTTAAAAACTGCATAAGCCATACCTTTTAACAGAATACACTTCTAGCCTACAATCTTTAGCATTCCAGGCTTACCTAGCAAATCAAAATGAATATCACAACAAAATCACGAACTCTTAAAAAAATAATAACATGCGTTGAAGAAAAATAAACAATAACTGATTGCAGCTGCCTAACAAAAGTATAAAAGAATTCAACTTTCAAAAGCGTAGCTGGAAATGTGGGCTTTAGATTGTTTGGTAAATGTTGGCAGGGATGTACAACTGGAGTGAGAAAACTTTGACCATAGAAATGTTTGGGGTGACTAACATGATCAAAGCTCTGGAAACCAAGCCTTATGAGGAATGCCATAGGGAGCTGTGTATGTTTAGCATTGAAAAGAGATAACTGATAAGTGGCAGGATAGCTATCTTCAGTATCTGAACGGATGTCATGTAGAAAACAGAGCAAGCTTGCTTTTTGCTGCTCTGGAGAACACGAACCAGTGAATTCAAATTACAAGGAAAAGATGCCACATAAACATTAGGAATAACTTCTTGTTAGAAAGAGCTATTTAACCATTGAATAGACTGCCTGAGAGTATGGTAAGGTAAAAGGTAAAGATTTCCCCTTGACATGAATGTCTAGTCAGAACTGACTGTAGGAGGTTGTGCTCATGTCCATTACTAAAACAAAGAGCCAGTGCTGTCCAAAGATGACTCCATGGTCATGTGCACGGAATGCTGTTACCTTCCCTCCAAAGTGGTACCTGTCCATCTACTTACATTTGCATGCTTTCGAACTGCAAGGTTGGCAGAAGCTGGGACTAGTGATGGGAGCTTACCTCATCATGCAGTGCTTGGGCCTTGAACTGCCAGACTTCAATTGTTAGAATTGGTGTCTTAACCACTAAGCCACAGTGTCCCACCACCACCCATGTGTCCCATCACTGCAAGCATAGTGGGTTCCCCTTACTGACAGGTCTTTAAATGTAGATTGGATGGCAGGAGGTTGGATTAGATGGCCTTCTTGACCAGTTCCAGCTTTAAGATTCTATGACTCCAGCTCACCAAAGTTCCAATCAGCATGGCCAAAGGGAACAGGATTCTAGGAGTCCAACACTATCACTCCAAAACATTCAGAGGGCCAAAATTTCCCCAGTCTTGATGTATTCGTGATATTCTTAGTTTTGAAGCTAAATGAAGAGCATCAGGGCTGACTGCACAGAAGGTCTTGCTCCCTTCCTCTACCATCCTTGGAAATAATTAGCTGCTTAGGGCTTCATTATGAAGCTCTGAGTGACTCATTATTCACTGGGGCCCTTACCTGCCAATTGTGTTTAGTGCTGGAGGAAGCTTTTCCAAAACACATCCCCGTTTTTTTCTTATTTTGCTTGCATATTCCTCTTTCTTTCCAAACAGGAACCTCTGAATTCTGAAATCAAACAGTGCAAAAGACAGCTTGCCCTCAATGGGATTGATGGGCAAATAGTTGTCATTGCTTTAACTACTAACCAAACAGACAGGGAGATGGTATGAGTTATGATAAAAGTTATGTAGTGAGTTCTCAGGTGTGGCAGTATTCAAGTTGTGGGTCTCAATAATCGAACTACATTAGAAAATTCTTATTACCTGAGTAGGAGTTTCAAAGCCACCATATGAAAATGCCCATCATTGCAGCTTGTCAAATGTGGAAGAAATACTTCCAAGAGACATCAGAAGTCTTCTTGGATCAAATTGCAACATGCCCTCGTTTTGCTTCCATTTTGAACATTTGGTATAATCCAGTTAGTAAGTTAATTCATGTCTAGTGGTGAGGAAGCATGGCCAATGTTCTTCAAAAACATTTGAAGGGCACATTTGCCCAGTCCTGCTTTGAACTTTAGGTGTTTCCTATCTTTTACTTTATAGGAAAATAACAGCTCCTTGGCATGCATTGAGAAACTAATGGTTAATTGTGTGATGCTGAATATGTTCTCACTTCCTCATTCTTGTCAAGAGGTGGTCTGTGGAATCCTGTAACACCTAAAATTGCTGTTAGAGGTATCTCAGCATAAAGCATATTATACAAATCTGTCCCAGAAGCTTCTTCAGCATGGATGATGGTGGTTAGGCTCCTAATCACCAGGAGAGGGCACAGCTGCTATATCAGATAAAAGCTGCCCCTACCATGGCTTAGACACTAATTTTGCTAGTAGAAGATCTTGCAACAACCACAGACTGTGTAGTAGCAATTCTGGGATACTTCCTATAAGTGAAACCATTTCTCAAGTTTCCCCATCAATGCCATGTTCTGAATTTCAGTCATTAACTAAGAGCACTGTTAGTTTTTCCTCCTGTGTAAGAATTGTCTTTCCTTTGCCTTTGATAAGATTTGCATGAAGGTCTTCATAAAGCCACATAAAGCTAACAGCAGCTTTTAAAGGAATTGTTTAAACAAGTTGAAAGGATCTCAGGAGGGCCTTTAAAAAAAAGAAGAACAATATGTACATGCAAATGTGTACTGGGTTATGTGGTATCTCCTGATCTCTTTCAAAGGCATAGAATAAAACTAATATCTATCTGTGGGCTTTGATTTCTGACTCATCTCTGATTATCTGGTTATAAAGGGCAGAGATCTGTTACCTTAGGAATTTGCAGAATCTGTCACTACTTCAGGTTAAGGGACAGGGCAGCAGCAGAGTAGCAATGGAGCGGTTGGCAGTTGATGCTTATGTCTGTAATAGCCTTTGGCCAGATGGCAATGGGAAATATCCCTCTGTACCACACCCTCTCAGGCTCATTTAATAGGAAGAAGGGAGAGGGCCTTCTCAGTGGCTACTCCCAGGTTTTGGGACTCCTTCCCTAGAGAGGCTAGGATGGCCCCATCCCTGCTGTCCTTTTGGAGGCAGGTTAAAAACATTTTGTGCCATCAGACTTTTTAATCTAATGAGATTTTAAATACTGTGCAAGTCAGATCAAAGTTTGTATATAGTTTTAAGTACATTTTAATATTTTTCATGTGTAATTATTTAAACTTAAATTATTTTTTAAAAAAACTTTATATTTATAATTGTTAATTCTTTTGTATTGTCTTTAAATTGTGCTGTTTTAAATTTGCTGTTAGCCACCTTGGGTCCCTGTACTGGGAGAAAGGCAGGATAAATGAACAAAATAACAACAACAACAACAATGAAAACAATAGCAACACAAGAAGTTGCCTTATATTAAACCAGGCCAATGGTCCATTTAGCTTCTTCTGTCTACTTTGATTGGTAGCAATTTCACAAGGTTTCAGGCAGGGTATTTCCCAGCAATACCTGATGATGCCAGGGAGTGAGTTTGGAACATTGTGCGTGCAAAACATGTGTTCTGCCACTGAGCCATGGCTGTTCCCCAGAGAACAATGCTAGTGCTTGAAAACTTGTAAAATCAGAACAAGAGGCAGAACCAATCAGAGACATAATTTCACCTCTTCAGTGTCTGCACTTCTCTCCCAGGCAATACAGCTATGAACATTCAGATCTCCAAGGAAAGACTAAAGCACGTATGCTTCCTTTCAGCTGTGTGGATCAAAGTTAATTTCCCCCCCTACTCAATGCAAAATAGACTCCTCTTAATATCCACTGTTGCTGTATATTAAAGAAGATTGTTTTAATCACTGTCCACTGTGAATGGTCAAATCAAATTTGAGTTACCTGATTCTTTTTCTCTGTTTGAAGCTGCATGTTTTTATTTGTCTGGATAGTTGAATGAATTAATAAAAATTGGATATAATATGCTCAACTATATGTCTTGGGTAGGGCTTAATTAATTACTTGGTGATACAGTTTGGAATGGTTAGCATCTTAGCATTAAAGGACACAAGGGATGGATAATGCAATATAACTTCTGAATTTTTTAATGGGATATGTGATATGATCTCTTTGTCAGAACAGCTTAATGGAATTTTTATAAACTCAGCTTTCCCCTTGTAGAACCAAATGGGAATTTGGCTGTTGTCTTGAGTTCCCTCTGAAACAAATTTTATTTTCATTTACATTTAGCAGCTTGATAATATGAAACTCTGCACATACAAATGAATGCAAAACACACCCCTGTATTATTTATTGTTTTGTCATGGGAATAGAAGGGGTAGGTGTGTGTGTATGCATGTATAGAGCTGATAGAAAACTGCATGATAATCTTACCGCAGTATGTGATTAACGTATAGCAAAATATGCCTTTTTAAAGCCATAACATGCTGCTGAGTTGAAGCCTTTGTTTGGTGCCTGTGTGAAATGAATTATCTTGAGAAGGTATAGGAATGAAACAACTTCAAGTGGATCTTCTTCCCCCCCCCTTCTGAACCAGTGATCAGAGCCAGTCCTACCATAAGACCAGTGGTTCCCAAGTGTTTTGGACTTCAGCTTCCAGAACTCCTAGCCAGTTTGACCAATAGTCAGGAATTCTGGGACCTGAAGTCCAAAACATCTGGAGGGTCAAAGTTTGGGAACCACAGCATTAGAGAAAGTGAAGCAACAACCCCTGGTAATAGATACTGGAAGGCAGCTCTAGCTGCTTTCTGACTTGGACCTTCGAGATAGATGCTTTCCTTTGTTGGACTCACATAACTCTCACCACCCCCATAAGGTGATCTACTGTCTAAGGTGTGGAAGAACACTGCTGCACTGCCTGTGCTGAAGAAAAATTCAACTGCCAGTTCAGTCAGATTCTGTACATGGGCTAGGGAGGTGCACCATTTTGTTCTTCACCTTGGATAGCAAAACATCTTGCATATGATCCAATTTTTTTAAAAAAATTGGGAGCCAGACATGCCCTTAGAACAGGAGTGGGCAACTGTGGAAAGCTGGTGAGGCACATTAACCCCTTCTGGAGACCTTGGAGGGCTGTACCTCCACTGCACTTATTCCCACAAAAACATTTTTTTTACAAATTCACCCCTTCACATGCCCACAACACCCATATTTGGGGGCCTTCCTGGGCCATTTTAGGCCTTTTTTTAAAAATAATAGAGGGCATCTTTTATTTACCTTTGGGGGCCCAGAGGACCTCAGTGCCTGAGGAAAATTCCCACCACACTTCCTAGGGGCATTTGGGAGCATTTTGTTTGACCCCTGGGCAGTTCTCGGAGGAAGGCACAAAAATGGCTCTAGGAGCACATGTGGCTCAGAGGCTGCACTTTACCCACCTCTGACATAAAGTAAGTGGAATAATAGCTTCAGCCTTCAACCAAGATAGAAGCAAACCTCTTTATATTTTCAAAACCTGTTTTCCTTTCTTCCTCCTAGCACACCCAGGGTGATTCTTGCTTACTCCATAATTTCTATGGGATTACCTGTTGGAACATTATGTGCATGTCTGAGTAGGCATCTCCATCCTCATTCAGCCTCAGGACATCATGCAGACACTATTATTTCTATATTATCTGGACTCCTCCTGCTCCCTTTTTGCAGACCTTGAAAAATCTTCGCTATAACTTCAGAATCCCTCAGCCAACATAACCACTTACCAACCTGACTAAAGGATTCTGGAAACAGTAATCCAAACCAAGGGGTAGAATTCAGAGATATAGCTGTGTTCATCTGCAATATCAGTATGCAAAGGGATGTTGTAGCACCTTTGAGGCTAATTGATTGAAAGAACTTTTACCATAAGCTTTTGTAGACTTTATTTACTTCCTCAGATTAATAGAGTGAACTAGTGATCAGGAATCACCTTTATGAATAGCCATAGAAATGCAAAACACGTGGTTATGGTGATGAGGTGGCAAGTTCAGTTTTAACTATAGTTGTTGAGAGACTAGGCAGGAGAGAGAATGTTGCCTAAGGCCAGGGTGGGTCCATATGAATGTTGGAGGGAGTTTTGGAATGTGGTCTGTGCTGGCTAGGAACCAGAAAGAAGATCCGATAAAGTGGCTAAGAGAGGCTATATGAGACTGGGATGTTAATCAGTGTTATAATATGTATAGTGTCATTGGAAGTCATTGTCTTTGTTCAGCCCATTATTAATAAAATGGAATTTGTGGATACATTTCAATTCAGATATTTCTCTTTCCAATCTACTTTGTAGTTTTTTTTGTTCAAGGACCACTGTCCTGAGGTCAAAGATGGAATGCCCAAGAAGAATGAAGTGTTCTGCAACTCTTTTTTAAAATTCATATACTTGTATTCTTATTTCTAATATCTGATTTATGTTCATTTACCTCTGATGCTGAGACTGACCTGCTTGTCCAATGTAGAGCACTAAAGGGCATTGTTGACAGAGAATGACATATATCACATTAGAGGGTGAGTAAATAAAAGTGCCTTTAATATTGTGAATTATGTGATTAGGTACTGTGAAGACATTTCCTGAGCAGAAGTGTGGGCAAAGTTGGCATCTGGGTTTATGTAAAGGTCTTGTTCTTGTCTCCTAATCTTTGTTATGTGTCCCCCTAGGTAAATAACTGTTTGAGACTGGGAGGCTATCTCTAGGCAAGTAAAGGCCTGCCACCAAGAAAGGGCAGTGTCATTGATCAAAATAGGTTGTGGTTCAGTGATGGTATGTCCAAGTAGTCTGAACTGCATGTGACCACTAGTGGGGTTCTGCAATTTCCTCTCTTCATTCTCTCTTCTATCGATAATAGATTGGTCCTGAGTACAGGTATTGCCTTGCTGATTTGTCTATTATTTATTTATTTATTTATTTATTTATTTATTTATTTCATATGGTTTGTAACTTGAAGAATGCTTGTGGTAATTCTGAGTTTGACATCTCTGTCTTGTAGGTCTCAGCAGATGTGATTGTATCAGAGGGCTTGGCTGTAAACTCTGGATTTGGTAGTGTGTTCAGGATGGAAACTGAAGGCATGTATGTATGTGTAGCAGTCAGTGGGTTTGTGATATAGAGTGGTACTCAGATGTCCAGTGTACAGCTGTATGGTAGTGTCTAGAAAGTGGACATGTTCTGTAGATAGTCCCAAGCTGGGACTGATAGTGGGGTGAAATCTGCTTCTGGTGGGATGTTCTGTGTGAGTCCAAATTATGAAGATATCATCACTATACGTCAGGTTTCTTAGTGTAGAAGTTAAGGACATGTGGTTCTAAGTCAACCATGAAGATATTGGCATATTGTGGTGTCATGCATGTCCCCATGGTAATACCATTGACTTGAAGATATATGTTATTACCAAAAGTAGAGTAGATATATGTGAGAACAAAGTGATAGACCTTGGTGTCTAGATCTAAGTGGTCCAAAATGCAGGCTTTTCCTAATATGATACCTGACGAAGAGACTGGGAGATTTCAATACCTTACACATATTTTTCCACCATTTTATTTGGCCAAATATATTTAGAGAGAGAATGAGAGCACAAGCCTTTCTGATGCATTTATTTCTGTTTGACATCAGAAGTCTCCTGTAGTGCACTGCAGTCATACTGAAATCTACCATAGATCTTGATGTGTGATCTCATATTTTTTGCCACCCTGCTCTAGAGCAAATATATATGAGCGTATCTTTTTCTAAACATTTACAGAGATACTGAAAAGCCACTGGAAAGCAGCCATGAGTGAATGCCTAGGTGGAAAAAAAATGTTTGAAAACTCTGATATACAGCTACTAGAAAATAATGGTTATGAATGGCATGTTAAACATATACCCTATTTCTCATTTCAAAAGCTTCAAGTGGCTTATACCTAACTCTCAGTGGTCTTCTGTCCAGAACTGAGAACATTTCTCAGATGGTCAGCTTCATCAGTGCTACAATGTTAGGTGCTGCCACAGTATAGACTGCCTTCTATTTCTATTTATTTCTAAAAGGTCAAACCACCAGGCTGTTACTGTAGCTAGTTGGACAGAAGGGAGTTTTACCTCAATGAAATTTTTCCACTTTATTGGCAGTATGATCTAGACAGACAAACCTTCTGGAATTCTCTCCCCTGAGCAAGTAATGTATTATTCTTTCCATGACATGCAAACACATGACCTGTTTTTAAACAGCAGTGTGAAATTGATCTCTGGATGTTTGTCTGCTCATATAAGTATGCTTACATTTATATCCCTAAATTGTGACAGCTATTACTAAAAGTCAATAAAGCATTGACATATCTATGGAATGTTTGCTTCTAGGCTAAGAATGAATTTTGGTTGTTTTTGAACAGACACATTATCCATTTTAACAGGTATGGAAATGTAGGAAGGCAGGATACTGTCTTACACTGAAGCAGGCTCATTGGTCCATGTAGTCCAGCATTGATTGGCAGCAATTCTCAAATATTTCAAGTATGGGCATTATCACACGGGAGGAATGCCTCTCATTTTTGAAAGAAAAGAAAGTGAGGCCAATTTGGAAATGAATGCAATTAGGTAGATGGTTATCACACCACAGAAGAACACAGCACCCACCCTAAAGTCAAAGCAGTCTGAATGCAAAAGAAATTATCATATGAATACGTACCTATCATAGTCTAGAATTCGAATTAGCATCCCTGCACATGCGCAGCGAAGGCAGAATTGGATCGTGACCTTTTTACACTTCTGGTGGGGCTTGCTTCCAGTTCCCATGGTTTTGCCTTGTTTTATGTTATTTGTTCTTTCATTACCCTTTATTTCACATTATTTAGGCAATTCACATTATTTGTTTATTCATTACCCTTTATTACATGTTATTTAGTCAATTCACCAATTCAAAACCACTCCAAAGTAACCTAGTACTTGGTTTGAGCATTGGACTGTGACTGTAGAAGACAGGAATCAAATCCCACTGGGTTACCTGGTGCAAGTCACACTCTCTCAGCCACTTCAGAAAATGGCAATGGCAAACCCCATCTGAATAAACCTGCCAAGAAAACCCTATGACGGTCGCATGTGCGAGAGAAGGCCCTGGCCAATCCCTTCCCTCCAGTTGGAGAGGATGAGTTTGCAAAGGTAAAGAGCTGGAAAGGGCTGAGAGAAGGAGTGAGGGAGACAGTGTGTGTGTGTGTCTCTATGGGGAGGGCTGCTTCATCCCTAAAACAGCTCCAGAACTCTGAGAGGAACTTTGCAAGGCTGAGAGAAAAGCTCCCCACACCCGGAGGGAGGAGGAAAGGCAGACTTTGGTGCTGATCTTTTAACTTTTTGGGGAGGCCAGACCATCCCCCCCCCCCAGGCAGCACAATCGCCTTCACCTTTCCAGCCCCTTTGCTGCCAGAGGGAGAAGCCAGGGAGCAAAGGAGAGAAAATTAAAGCCAGCAAAGGAGCTTGAGAATTGTAGTCTGATTCGAAGGCAATCCAAGGGTGACTGAGACATGTGTTCCATACCTGGCAAATTCAAACTGAGCACAACTTTGGAGTGGGACAGAATTTCTTTTTCTTTTTTTTTTAATAAATTTTTATTATTAAAATACATATATACAGTTGTAACGTACAACAACAACAACAACAACAACAACAAAACACACGAGACAAAAACAATACACCTACAAATACATACTCTCAATACAAGCATGCTTACACTTATCTATAAACACCCGCCTTCTTCCTTTTTATTAAACAATTTTGAGTCGGTCTAAGTTGAAAATCTCTTAAGCTCTCCCTTCCTATTACTTCCTGTTATATCTAATACTTATCTTCCTTCTTTCTTAATCCTTCATCACTCTCCCAACTTTCCCCTTCTTCCTAACCAAATACACCTACCTACCTACTCTCCCCTTCTTCACCTACTATACCTTCTACTTGCTTCTCTTTATTGTTCCTCCTTCCTACTTCTCTTTAGTTCCCATTCATTCACCTAACACATCACTCTAATATCTATATTTACATATAATGACTTCCTCCCACCTTCTTACATTTTTCCAATATATTTGACTTTCTGGTAGCAAATATTTTAGAACATGGATCCAACTTCCTCAGTTGCTGAACTTTCTTTTCCATTAAATTAAATATACCTGTGCCAGCCTAAATGCCTTACTCTTTTAATGATATCACCGCTATTCCTCCCCATTGCTTCTCTAGAAATTCGATCACCTTCTTCCACTCTTCTCTTCTATGTTGTTTTACATTATTTCGTAGTGCTTGAGTCAGACTGTCCATTATTATAGCTTCGTAGAGTTTCATTATCCATTCTTCCAAACCTGGACAATTTTTGCTTTTCCATTTTTGTGCAAAGCAAACTCGAGTCAACGTTATTAGGTAATACAAAATTTTCTTCTCAATACCTTTTATGTCATCGTCAAAAATGCCCAACAGATAAACCTCTGGTCTCAATTGTATTTTTTCCCCCAAGATATCCTCGATTTGACTATTTATCATTTTCCAGTATTTCTTAGCCTCTTTGCAAACCCACCAGCAATGGTAGAACGTTCCAATCTCTTTTTTACACTTCCAACATAAGTTATTATTCAATTTGTAAATTTTTGCAATTTTTACAGGCGTCATATACCACTGGTAAAATATTTTATAGAAATTTTCTCTTAAACTCTGGGAAACAGTAATTGTTCTTCCATGTTTTTTCCCACTGAAGCATTCCAATTGGGTGGCCTATTTCCCTTGCCCATTTGATCATATGTTCTTTCACCACCTCCTGCTCCATTTCGTAAGTTAATAGAATTTTATAAATTTTCCCAATTAGTTTCACGTTATCTTCCAATATTAGTTTTCCTAGTTCTGTGTTCCCTTGAGACTCTTCTACTTTTTGTTCTTTGGAATCTTGTTTAAATCTCACTAGAATCTGGTTGTATGCAAACCAATTGATTTTCCACCCTTCCTCATTGAGTTTCTCTCTCGATTTCAGCTGGATTTTGTCCCCATTTGTTTCTAATAGGTCCCTATATCTGAGCCATCTAGTGTCTGCAATCATTTCTTTCCTATAAAATGCCTCCTGAGGCGAAACCCAACCTTCTATTCCATTCATTATCCTTCGTTTATATTTGTTCCAGATTTTGATCAGTGGTTTTCTAATACAATGTTTGTTAAATATTCTATTAATTTTTTCTTTTCCATATATTAAGTAGGCGTGCCATCCAAAAGTATTACCATCGCTTTCTAGCTCTAATAGGTTTGTATTCTCTAGTGTTATCCACTCTTTGAGCCACATTAATCCACAGGCTTCAAAATAAAGCTTAAAATTTGGTAGATTTAGCCTTCCTCTATTTTTTGAATCTTGCAATATTTTAAATTTAACTCTAGGTTTCCTCCCTTTCCAAATGAATTGCGTTACATCCCTATCCCATTCTTTAAAGGGTTTTTCTGATGTTATAATGGGTAGCATTTGAAATAAAAATAATATCTTCGGCAAGATCATCATTTTTATACTAGCAATCCTTCCCATTAATGATAAATTCAATTTGTTCCATTTTAACAAATCTTGTTTTATATTAGCCCAAACTTTCTTATAATTGTTTTCGTATAAACAATTTATTTTGTTTGTAATTTGGAGCCCTAAATATTTCACTTTTTTCTCAATTTTAATACCTGATTTACTCTCCAATTCTTTCTGATCTTTTTCCTTCATGTTCTTTGTCAATATCGCTGATTTCCTTTTATTAATCCTACAACCCGTCATTGATCCAAATTTATCTAAAATCTCTGTAATTACTTCTATATTATCAAGGGGATCTTCAATAAACATAATGATATCGTCCGCAAATGCCCTGATCTTGTAAGTTTGATTCTTAATTTTTGTACCTCCAATTTGATCGCACGTATTTATTTCTTTTATCAAAAGTTCTATAATTAGTAAAAATAGAAGAGGGGAGAGAGGGCATCCTTGTCTCGTGCCTCTCTTTATGTTTATAAAGTTAGATTTCTCTCCATTTACTCTGATCTGGGCTTTCTGATCCTTATATATTTCCTCTATCCAATTAGTAAAATTTGGTCCAGCCTGAATTTTTTTCAACACCTCTGACAAAACAGCCCAATTAACTGAATCAAAGGCTTTTTCCAAATCTATAAACAATAATCCTAATTGTTTATCATTATGGGATTCATAATATTCTAGAATATTTAACAAAATTCTTGAGTTTTCCCTCATGTGTCTTTGCGGGAGAAATCCTCTCTGATCTTCATCAATCAATTCTTTAAGACACTTTTTTATACGGTTGGCTAAAATCCCAGTAAAGATTTTGTAATCATTGTTTAACAAGGATATAGGACGATAATTTTGGGGTTCCAAGATGTCTTTCCCTTCTTTCGGTAGCATTATTATTTCCGCTTCTTTCCACGAGTTCGGGAGACTTCCTTCTAGGGCTTTGTTCATAATATCTTTCAGGATGCCTACCAATTCTTTCTTGAATGTTTTATAAAACGCAGCAGTTAGTCCGTTGCTACCGGGTGCTTTCCCTAGTTTGCTCCGATCTATTGCCTCCCAGACTTCTTGAGTAGAAATTGGTTGATCTAAATATGCTCTTTGTTCGTCTGTTAATATTCTTATTTTTGAAGAAGCGACATATTTTTCCAGCTCTTCTTGGTTCACCGGGTATTCTTCGTATAAATTTTGGTAAAATTGGGTAAAGGCTTTTTTAATTTCCTCTTGCTGTGTCACTATCTTTCCCCCCAATTTTATTCTATTAATGATTTTTTTCTCTTTTTCTTTCCTTAATTTGTATGCTAACCATTTCCCAGTCTTATTCGCTTGTTCAAAATACTTCTGTTTGGCTAGTTTAAGTTTCTTGTTTAATTCATTTGTCGCTTCGGTTTCTAATTGCTTTTTTAACATTTTAATTTCCTTTTGTAGTTTCTTGTCTCTTGGGGATCTCTGGAGTTCATTTTCTTTATCTTTAAGTAGTGCATTTAACTCTCTTACTTTTTGTTTCTTTTGTTTTTGTACTTTATTATTTTGTTGGATAAAAAACCCTCTAATTACTGCTTTCCCCGCATCCCACACCATTGGTAGTTGGACTTCTTTATCTTTATTTTCGTTTATAAAGTGTTGGAACATTACTCTGAATTCTTCAATGGTTTTCTCATCTTTCAATAACTCTTCATTTAAGTGCCAACTATTACTCCTGCCGTTATCCTTCAAACATAAAATTATAGGATTATGGTCCGAAATTTCTCTGTTTAGCACATCCATTTTGAGAATCTCTCTGGTTAAGTTTTGTGACACTAAAAACATGTCTATTCTAGAAAATGATTGGTGTCTTTCCGAAAAAAAGGTGTAACTCCTCTCATTATTGTATAAGTGTCTCCAGGCTTCAGTCAAACTATAATTTTCAATTAATTCAAAAAAACTTTTGGGCAATTTCCCCTGTAATTCTTTTATATATCTGTTTGACAATCTATCTAATTTGGGTTGGATTACACCATTCATATCACCTAAAATGATGATATTTTGGTAATCAATTTCGGATAGTTTCTCTTGTATCTTTTTATAAAAATTGTTTTTGTTTTCTTGCGGGCCATAGATACCTAATAAGAGACATTTTCCCCCCTTCCAACAGATTTCTACTCCTAAGTACCGGCCCTCCTTGTCCTTAAATACTTCTTTTGATTCGATATGATTTTTAACATATATAATGACTCCTCTTTTACTTTTGTTGATCGATGTCAGATATTCCTTCCCTAATTTTTTATTTCTAATTAATCTTTCATCTTTAGTTCTAATATGAGATTCTTGAAGGCAGACAATGTCCGTCTGATTTCTTTCTAGGAAGAGGAATACCCTTTTCCTTTTTTGGGGAGAATTTAGGCCTTTTACGTTCCAAGATAGGATTTTCATTGTTCAACTATTTGAATTTGCTCGCACAATATTTGAAGGTAAGACTCACACACTGTAGTATGAGAAGAGGATTTTTAGTACTTTATTAATAAAATATATTAGTAAGAAGAACAAATGGCACAAACAGTGGTATGACTCAACAAGAACAATAAGCCCTCGCTAGTATTCGATTTTATTTATCAAAGTTAATACAATTCACTAGATAATTGTTTAATTTGTGATAAGTAATCTCACACATATACATAAAACTGGGTGGGGAGGTCAGGTTAATAAGAATTACATTATTAGGTAACTAAGTTTTATCAGCTACACCCCCCTCCACCCTTCTCCCTCTCCTCTTCTTTTTCAAATTCTTTCTGGACCTCATTTAAGTATTCTCTTGCTCTTTCTATCGAGTTCAACCTTATTTTTTTCTGTTTCCAAGTTACTTGAACTCCTTCTATTTCTTCCCATTTGAAATAAATTCTGTATTTTTTCAATTTCTCTATCAGGAAGTTGTAGTCTTTCCTCCTACGCAGGATCTTCCCGGGAATGTCTTTCAAAATCATTATTTCTTTGTCTTCAATTATCAATTTAGTTTTATAACTTTGTTGTAATATCAGGTCCCGAGCTTGTTTACGCACAAAGTAGACCACTACATCCCTTGGCAATTTTTTTAACTTTGCAATATGGGAGTTCAGCCTGTATACACGATCGAGTTCCCAGGGGAATTGTGCTTCTGGTTCATCAATGTATCTAGCTAGGATTGAAGACAGTTCCATGTACAGATTTTCGTTAGTTTTTTCAGGTAGGCCTCTCAACTTCAAACAGTTCTCTCTCTGCTTTACTTGTAGTCTTAGAATTTGTTCCTGATCTTCCAATAACTCGTTCTTGACCTCTGCAATCTTTTTTTCCATTTTTCCTGAGTGTAATTCTAAGTTCTTCATTCTCCCATTCATTTTGTTCATATCTTCATTTATCTTTCCTAAACAGGCTCTCACTTCATTCATTTCCGATTTAAATTCACATTTGAGCCCTTCACTTGATCTTAATATTTCTGCATTTGTCTCTGCCTGCAATCTCCTCATTTCTTCCAGTAGGGCCTCATATGACTCCGGCGTCTTTGCTGAGGTTTCTATCGACGGCCTTCTGTTGCTTGTTGTAGGCCCTTGACTCAGAGCTGTCGCTTTCCGAGTGCCTGAAGCCATCTTTGAGAAGTAAGAAAAAGAATGATAAAAATATCTAATTCTCAGGTTCCTAGTCTTTTTAATTTGTAGTATAAAATTGATAACTTAATATTTCTTGAATATAGCAATACTCCTCAAGGAAAGGATTATTACCTAACTTGTTAACTCCTACTTGGTTTACCTTTGTTTTTTATTAGGATTTAAGGTGGCACTAATTATTTTATATATCAGGAATTTGACTAGCAAGTTTAATTAAATTCAGTTAAAAAGAGCTCTTTTTTCAAACCAAGCACAAGATAGATCTGGTCAACCCTTTGGAATAGATTACTGGATTGAACTGATTTGATATCCACAATAATAATTAACCTTACCAAATTAGATCAAATATTTTACTTGAGAAAACCCAATTGATTTCTTTAGTTGCTCTGTTGTTTCAGAGTTATAAGAGAAAACCAAAAGGAAATAGGGAGATAGAGACCAGAGGTGTGCAACAATATTAACCAAATAAGTCCTCACATAAAAATATCTTACAGTCAAATTATTTAAAACAGTTCACTGGACTTTCAAACTGTACCTTTAACTCCTTCTTCAGAGATTTACCTTCCCTCCCCACCTTCCAACAGCATTCTCTTACATCTGTGTTTATGTAGTGTAACTTTGTTTCATACTACAGAGGATAATATGTAACCCAGATGTAAAGACAGTTTACAATGTTATTACTATTTGACATAAATTGTAGATTACATTAGGTTACTAAAAAAAGGGTATACTGTATATTGTATATTTAAATTTCCACTTTGACTTACACCAGTTTGAATACGACAACTCCCACAAGACAATAAATTTCAGTTATTCTAAACTTACCCTTCTAGATTTTTTGTTACTCCCCCTTTTCCTCCTTAAAGTTCTTCAGACCAAATGCTAGCTTTTACACTGTCGCCATTTTCTTTCCCTTCTCCTCCTCCCCTAATATGCGTTTGATCTTCTTAGGACACACCCTTCTTCCCCTGGTAGATCTTACGCCTTTCTAAAAGGAAGAGTCCCCTTGACAAATAGTCCAAACCATCCAAAATGTCCCAAATTCTCCTTAGATTTTTGTCTTGTCTTCTTTGATATTATTTCCAAATCTTTCCCAGGGGTTTCCACTCTCCCTTCCCCTCTGCGATGTAGTATTTCTTCTCTTTCTCCTTCCCCTCCTTCCTCCTCTCCTTCTGTTCTCCAAGACAGCTTTCTCGAGCACAATTCCCCAGCTTAACTCACGATTGGCTCCACACACGCCTCCGCTCGTCTTCCACGGACTCTGGAGGGAAACAAGCACCAAGGAGGGAAGGGGAAGGGGGAAACAAGAGGGCAAAGGGGAGGACAAGACAAGAAAACGGAAGGAGAAACTTCTACAGTTCTGCGACTTTCCTCCTCTGGCTGCCGCGTTTCAATCACACCTGCTCCTTCCTTTAGCCCAGCCTCAGCTCGCACCACTTCTCTCCTTCCAATTTCCCCCAGCTTCGCAGGACTGATCCTTATGCAGAAAGTAGCCTTCAGGTAGGTTTCTTCCTTGCTTTCTTTCTGTTCTGAATTGTTGTGAAGTGGCGGCGGCGCCTCTGTCTTCAAGCCGCGGCTTGAGACGCCTCTGCTCGCGGACGTGGCTGCTCGCTCCCCCGCGCACCTTCCAACTCCCGTCTTGCATAAACTTCAAGATTCCTTTGTATTTTGAGTTGGAGGGGGGGTATTTGCCGAGCCCCTCTGCCTCTCCCTTGTCAGGGGGATACTTTTGGGTAGAAGGTACCTTACCCCAACTACCCCCGGCCCCGCAAGCCGTGGGTGCCCTCCGGAATCTTTCCTGGAAGGCACTTTTCACGCCGCCATTACCACCGGAAGTCGCCGAGTGGGACAGAATTTCTAAATTCTATATTTCCCTGAATTTACCCATCTCTCGGATGTCCCAGGATTGGGTTTGAATAGATTTAGGATTGCCTTCAATTACATGTGATAACCTCTCCCGCAAAAACGTGAAACCCCATGATTGCACCCAGGATGACACTGCATTAACCTTCCAATTTCCCCCATGTGATAACATCATATGACTCTTTCCTCGTCCTATGTAGAGATCCCTAGTATTCCCTGGTAGTCATCCATCCAAGTGCTAAGCAGATTTATCCCTGCTTAGCTTCCAAAATGAAACCAGATCAGGTTTCTTTAGGATGGTATAAATGTGCAGTAATTCCATTTAGCAACATGTAATATCTCTGGGTTATCCCAAAACCTGCAAGCAAAAGAATGATTTTCATGTTCTGAAATCCCTGACATTGTTTGACCAGGATCAAAGACCTGTCAGGAAAAAAAGTACCATCCAAAGCTATGAATGAAAGTTATAGTATTGATGTAATTTACACAAAATCCTGGCTGACCAAACTGCTAGAAGGACTTTATGCAATGAAAATGCAGCTCAAACTATGGAGATGAAACTAAAAATGTAACTCCTCCTTTGGGATTTGTCCATGACCAAATCTAACATCTAAACTGATCTTAATCGTAACTTCTGTGCATGATTCTCTCATAAAATGTACTGCTGCATTTCTTCAAAATCTTAATTCAACACCTCCCACCAGGATATTGAACAGATTCTTTCCTGCTGGGGATTTGCTTGTTTGTTTCTGAGAGTTTAAAGTACTTCATTAGCTTGTCCAATCCAACACTCTGTCCTAGTTTTCTGTTATGCCTCAGCAGCATTTCTGTGAAGCCCAAATGCTGGAGTTAGCATTGTCACTAACATATCTTCCTAACCTATTACAGGTCTCAAAGAATATTTGTATTTTTCAAAATTGTGGACACCTAAAATTGTGAGAAGTTTGAACAGGCCAACTGTAAGCCAATACGAGCAGCTTAAACTTTGTGCTAAAAGAAATATAACATGCTTTTATTTTATTTTTTGTATATTCAGCTCCTTTGTGACATATTTACAGACTTTTGACTGGTAACGCGATGGTGAGTCACCAGTCAAAACTATATTTATAGCACATTTTTTCCATATATGTTCTCACCACTGAAAAACACCCTAGCACAACTAAATTCTCTTTGAATAAGAGCTGCAAGCTCTACAGTTTGAGGGAAGATTCTCTTAATGACATAATTAACAAGAGCCCCCAAATCCACCATTTCTCCCTTTCACCTCGTTTCCATAACTTTTTTCCTTTGATGTATCATGCAGGTTCAATTGATCAAACTTGTGCCTTGATATTGGGCAAGTGTACATTTATTATAAAATCTGGGTGGATTCCAGTTTTTCCAGATTTGCTGTTAATTTGGGCTGTTACTGTAGACATTGATGCAAATTTGGCTTAAGCAGCCAGGTGTTCTCCCATTCTGAGCTCATCTGTAAAATGGTGGCCCACAAGCTAGTTTCCCCTAATCATTTTGACCACATGTTTGTGGCCACTCTGCATTATTTCTTTTCCTATCAAACCTGTGAACATACTCATTTCTGCCCTGGTCCAGGACACGCCTATGCCTTCTTTTTTTAACCATGGAAGGACTGCCCTTTGGCCATTGCTAAAGCTAAGCCAAGCAGCTAATTTGATGTGCATAGATACAGGTATAAATATCTACCAAGCAGATATACTGATACCCAGTTATATGCACAAATGCAGCATCCTTTTAAAATGGCAAACAAGCTGCTTGAAGATGTCTCTTGAAAATTGTCACATCCTGGTCAGAATGATCATATCACCACTGGATCCTGTCTGTCCTGCCACAGCCACCACATGTTCCCCGTTCTGGAGCCAGATCTGCTGGTCACACATATGCTCATCCAAATTTTCCAGAAAAATCCAGAGAAAATTGAGATCCCTTTTCCCATGGATTAAAACCCTCAGGTGCCCAAAAGCCTTGCACCCACAATGAATTGGTCAGATCATGTATCCAATCACCACCAATGTGAAGTTAACAAATGGTTTTTAAATAGTGTAGACACCTATAGAATGCTTCCATTCCCTGCTAAGTGGGTTAGGTCCCAGTATTAATGGCTGGAGGGGCTAAGCAGACACATTGGTGCTCCTTCATTGGTCTCTGCTGATGGAGAGGTGTGCAGTTCTTATGTGGCTCCACTGCAGCTTTCCATTGTGCCAGGGCACTTGGAAAGCTGCCACTGGCGATTCATCTATTGGCAGCAGCAGATGATGGGGTATAGGTTGAGAGCCAGTGTGCTATAACAGTTTGAGTGTTGTTGTACTAGGACTTTGGAGAAAAGGCTTTCAACCCCTGCTTGGTCATGAAAACCTACTGGGTGGAAACCCACTTGGGGAAGTCACATTCTTGCAGCCTCAGAGTGAGGCAAAGGCAAACAAAACCCCACATTATGTTTGCCTTGGGGAAGCCACAAGTCGGAAAGGCATACAACAACATCAGGTGGGAAGCAGCTGACTTTAGGTCTGCTGAATCCAGGAGTTCTGCTTTACTCCTCCAGATGGGCTTGCTGCAAGTTAATAAGCTATGCCAGTCATAGCATATTGCCATCAATGGAGGGAAGAGTGTTGTAGAAATAAGGATCCCAGGAGTGAGTGTGTATATTTCACTTAATACTGCCTTCTAGGCAAAGCCCTCCCAAGGCACCTTACAAACTTTACATACATAGCAAGATAATTGAACTTGCTATACCTAGCAGAAACATTATATTTCTTAATAAACTATAGTACCATTTGCACGCAGTGTTTCTATATCTGTCCTGAGATTGTCTTTCTTTCTTCCATCTGTGACCCATTCTGCTATGCGCAGCTCACCTTCATTCCTGAGTCTGCCTCCCACCTTGGATGGTCAGAAATGCTTCAATCTATTACGTTTTGTTCCATTGACGTATCATGTTTTTGCCAAAATGACACAATGTTGAATCCTATGCTGCTTCTCTTTGTAGAAGGGAGACTCCCCACTGAAAGACATGGTAAGGAGGGAGGTGGTATCTACTGATTTTCCTCCCAGCCACCCATTGAAAATCCCCCCAAAACTCCCCAACAAATCCATTAAACAAGGGGAGAGGACTGCAGCAGGGTGTGTGTATGAGGAACTATAGTCAATAACAATCAATTGCCTCTCCTCTCACCTTCCTCACAGCTTCTGTCTCATAAATTCTGTTCAAAGATAATCTAGATCACCCCAAAGTTTTTCCCACAATCAAGGTCTCATTAAAAGTTGCTAATCTGAACAAAATATATACCCATTTAAGCAGTTTGTAGGTGGATTTTACCATTAAACATATATTTTAAAAAAATAAAATCCCAATTCTTGCAGTTTTTACTGGGTAGGTTCCAAGAACCAGTCATGCTCAGTTTCTTTCTTTCTTTCTTTCTTTCTTTCTTTCTTTCTTTCTTTCTTGTTGAAATGTTCAAAGAACATTGTTACTGCATTGTTCATATTGTTGACATGTTGTGCATGGATGTGTGGGTGTATTTGTAGAAATAGGGTCATAAGAAGCAGGTCTAACTACTGGAAAGGTGGTTTCTCCTTGTTAGCAACTAAATTAGGCCTCATGAGACCAACTAAAATTTTAAATGAATTCATTATTCATGACCCAGTGTCAGGTGGTGCAGTCAGCAGATCCTGAGATTCTCTTGACATTGCTTCCCTGTGCTTATCTTTGTAAACAGTCACATAAACATGGCTGTTGTATTTTGTATTTGCTAGCGCTGTAGCCAGGATTCAGACCATATTTGGGTGGCATGATTTCAAAATTAATTCCAGTTAAAAGATAAGTTTAAAACTCTCTGTTTATTTTACACAAATGGGGAAAGAACTGAACAGTGCACTTCAACAAATAGAATATAGGAATTAACAGGTGAGAAAATATAGATTTAATAGAACCAGAGCAAAAATGTTACAATCATACAACATTTCTTAAGCCTACTTCTGTTCTTATGTGATTTTAGCATTATTAGCTTGTCTTATTAAATCTGTTAAATCCTGTATCCTTGTTGTTGACATGTTTACTTAAAGTATCACTTCTTAATTCTAAGTTAGGAAATGTGACTTTTCCCTTTGAGATGCAATAAAATCCACTTAAGCTGAAGTATTACGCACACTTATATGTTTTACTCCTTTTCTGCAGTCTATAAATACCATTAGCCTTTATACTGAGCTGTTGATGTCTCTGAAGCTCTGGGAAGAGAGATCGCTAAATTAAAGCCCTTAGTATATGAAATTAAGTATGGAGAAGGTCCTATTGAACTCAGTGAGGCTGACTTCTGAGTAGCAAGTATTTACACTGTTAATATCTTAGCTTGTATGTCATCACTGACAAATACTGTATTTGGATTCATGAAATGAAAGCCTGAAGACCTGAATATATTCTGACAAGCAATTTTAACTGAAACCTTATGTCCCTACTCTATTTTGCTCATGCTTAAAAACAACAGCAACATATTTCAATTAGTTGGAAGAAGAAATTATTCTTGGAAATGGTCTGTGTTTGTCCATATATGTGAGAAAGATGACCCAAAGCATTAACAGCATATTTTGTTTTGTTTTGTTTCATATAAAATGCTCTAGTTGTGTCCAAGTGCATTTATTTCCTAACAGAAAAGCCCTTCTTGCTGATACCACATTAATACAGAACCTGAATGTCCATGAAGAGTTTTGTGTATGTGGCAAAAAATATTTTAAAGTATTTTTGAAATGTGTCTTCCTTGCCTTTTGAAGACTGTGGTCCTTATGGTTCCATCCCTTAGGTCTGCAAATTTGCTCCCTTTAAATGTTTTTTATTATATTATTGAACTTTTGGGGTAGTTAACAATCAATATATTACATACATATGCACATGATATACCTAAAATTCAGTATCAAGTTAATTATCCTAATAAACCATCTATTAATGTTCCTTCTACTATGATCCTTCCTTCCTTCCCTCCCACTCCCTCCCCACTAGGGAACAAGGTTATCATTTATTCAAAATCCCTTTCCTTTGATGTAGAGAATTGTATTAATTGTATATTTTATAATTTTGTACCCTTCTTCTTCTTTAGCTATTTCTGGTAGTTTATTCAATGTCCTTAGCCAATTGTCTCCTTTCAGTTGACCCATATACTCCATTCTTCTTTCTAATATATAATCAAAAATTATATATTCCAAAATATAACATTGCCATTTATCCACCTTCCATTTTTTCCCTCTTTCCATTTGAAGGATATATCCATATGAGCTGCCCTCAACATTTGCTCCTCATAGCTGTATATTTACTTTCTTTCATCCTGCCCCCCTTGATGTGTTTTTTCCTGATCAGAATGTGTTTACCCTATTGATTTTAAAATAAAAAAGAAAGGAATAAATTTTCCTGGTTCCATCATCTACCACCTGCACCCCAAATCTATGGCAAAGAAATAATGATATTATGATATTTTTTGCTTTTTCCTCTCATGTAAATATCTGATGCATATTTGATATTTATTCTGTCTGTCTCCTAGAAACAGCCAGATGAAAAGAGATATGACCAAGAAGTTATAATGTTAAAACACAGTTAAATTAAAATACAGTATGCAGAGGGATCTTGTAGCACCTTTGAGACTAACTGAGCCAAAGAAGTTGTAACCTAAGCTTTCACAGACCTGAGACTAACGTCCACTGCAGAAATAATGCTATTTAACACTGCTTTAATTGTCATTGCCATTGCTATGGAATCTTGGAATTTGTAGTTTGTTGTGGCATCAGAGCTCTTGCACAGTGAAAGCTAAATAACACACAAAACTACAAATCCCAGAATTTCATAGCATGAGCCATGACAGTTATAGTAGTGACAGTGCAGATTAGACTTTGGTCTATGAATACAGTTAAACAAATTAAAATACTGTTGAATTAAAACACACACATAAAATCAATATCCATCCATTAAAAGTTTCTTCCTCAGCACCCAGCTTGATTTCGCCTGATGGGATTCTAGTCTTGAGTGTGTGAAAGGAATTTCGACAAGAGCAGCAAAGTGAAATCAAACAACTTCAGACTCTGGAAAGGTGCAGCCAAGTAAGGCAGAGGCCAGGTTCCAATAAGTCACATCCAGGCAAAGCATGATAGTTAAATTCTAGTAACCCATCATCCAGCAAGGTAGGAAACACCTTGAATAGCTCTAAGAGTCATACAAGTGTGTCAGCAATGCAGCTCTATATGGGTGGCTAGGCACGCCTTTGTTACCTGTCCAATTAAAGAGACCTAACTTGCTTCAATAACACCGATGGTGTAGGGAAAACAATAGTTTTGCTGGGGCTTCTGACAGGAGTCTGAAAATAATGTAACTTTGACATGAACAAGTGCCATCAAAAGGGGATCCTCTTGTGCTAGACCTTCCAGAGCAATGGAGGTGGCCATGGCCAATTCTGAGGACAAACCTCAAAACTAGCCCTGGCCATCCCCATCACTCTGGAAGTTCTAGTATATGAGGATCCCCCTTTGATGGCACTTATTCATGTTTTGTTGGCACCTCTGACACCTCTTCTGAATCTCTGGCCTTTTCTCCAGAAGATGGGACATTGTGTCTCAGTGCAATATATATAGCTCTCATGGAGCCAATGCTACTTTAATAGTAAAAAAAAGAGAAAATACTGACAGACTAGCTCTATTTACATCCAGTGCTTATATGCTGAATAAGTGCATGAGCAGGAATGCACCAAGCAATTCCAGTCCTACATAATAGAAGCTGGCTCGCCCAGCTATTGATGTCTGTACATTCACTGCCATGCATGGTGGAAGACTCTGATTGTATTACTGTCAATGCAAAGGCAGTCTGGAGCTTTGTGAAAGATTATAGTTCCTGAACAAAAGATGCCCGTATGCATTTAGCTGTATGGAAAAGGGCTTTCTCACTGCAACCATTTGTCTGAATGTGCAGTCATCAGGGTTGAGTATATCAGCATTCATGTGAGGGACCTGAGCTTGTTGGCAATGGCCCTGTTCACATGTTGCTTCAACATGGGAACATTTGTTGTTAATAAGGCTAGTCTTTTCTTATTTCTCTGTTACACTGTGTAAATACCATTTAGCTTTTAGAGGCTATAAGCCTTTATACTGAACCATGAATGGCTGTGAAATTCTGTGAAAAGAGATCTCTACACTAAAAAGCTTAAAATATAATGGCTTGAATTTTGTTGTTATACCTTCCACTAGAGTATCCTCCCTGAATCACTGGGATTTGCATATATGTTGATTCACCATTAGACAACTGATTTAGTAAGCCTGTCCTAGTTGGGGCTAACCAAAACAATGCAATTGAATATTAATTGGGGGACAAGGGAAGGAGAAAAGCAATAGGTTTGAACACATCAAAGAGAGATGTGTTTTTTCATGAAACTTTGGGTGTAAAGTGTAGATACATGTATAAAGTCTTGTCATAAAATACGTAATGTGCACACCTATAAGGAGAAAGGAAGAAGACTCCAGATTTTATTATTTTGTTTTAATGTGGAATTTCTCTGAAAAGAACACTAGGAACTCTCCTCTCCCCAAAGGAGCTATGTGCTATTTTGGTTGGCATTGACACTTCATTATGGGCTACAAGATGTGGGCATTCTGAACAAGAGTAAGGGATTGCAGTGATGCCAATCCTCTCACTATTTTTCTTGTGCTGGAAAAATGACAGTAACTCTGTGGATCAATGGTTCCAAATTGCTAGCTACAAAATATGAGAGCTGTTGATATGTGATGCATTAGCATCACAACTTGGGTACTTCTCTTTGTTGATGAAAAATTGCTGCATATAGGTCAGGGCTAGATACAACATGGCAACATATCATGGTGCAATCCAGGTTACATCTCCCTAATCCGAAAGTTTGAGACTAGCAGTGTTTTGGATTTTGGAGTTTTTCAGATTTTGGAATATCTTCATATACCTGATGAGATTTCTGGGAGATGGGACTCAAAGTCTAAACATGAAATTCATTTAGGTCTTCTATACACATAACCTGAAGGTAATTTTATACACAATATTTTAAATATCTTTGCGCATGAAACAAAGTTTGTGTCATTTGATTGGCCAGAAATCAAAGGTGTCACTGGCTCAGCCACCCATGTGGATGATTTTGGAATATCCCAGATTTCAAAATTCTGGATAATGGAGGCTCAACCTGTATTGTACTAAAAAGACACAAAGGAGTGCAGCAGCATCTTTGAGACTAATTTCTAGGATAAGCTTTTGTAGGCATAGTCTACAAACATCTGATGAAGTAGACTGCTCATGAAAGGTTATGCTAGGAATTTCTTCTTCTCAGTAGTCTCAAGGCTGCTATTGCATTCCTTTATGTCTCTTAATGATGAAAGAGACTAAAACAGCCACCCCCTTGGTTATATTATGTTATGCTTTCACTTTGTTTCTCAGGTGGGGAAATTTTGACCTTCTAAATACTCCCCCCCTCCCCAGGTCAGATGGCCAGTGCTAAAGAATAATGAGATCTGTAGTTCAAAATGTCTAGAATGACAATGATTCTTCCTGTGTGTCAGACACATGTTCCAGAATGATTTCTACAAAGGAGACATTCACGAAGCACACCTCTGGTTCTTTTAATGTATTCATTTCAATTGATTTTGCTTGGGGTATTTTTGTTGCCCTTAACAACAACGACAGCTCATATTTCTCAAAACCAATAGAACACAGCAAAGTCTTATGCCAGTTGACTGAATCTAGCCCATCCACTGTGAAGGGAAATGATGTTTCAGAGATTTTATGGAAGGCAGCATCACTGGAGAAGGGTGTGGGAGGACAGGGATGATGTATGTTTACCCTGCTTATATTTTGTTGCTTGGCATTCAGAGAATCCCTTTCTTGAGGAGCCTTAGAAAGGATGTCAAAAGGCTGATGCTGCTTCCCCGGAGATAAAGTGTGAACTATTTTAGACAGCCAAAACTAGAGCAACAGCTTGAAAGAGAAATGAACAAATGTTCATTTAAGCTACTCAAGAGAACTTTGAATATAAATGAAGGTGACACACTTTTTTAATGTCAATTGGAAAGGGAGTTGTTTTCATGGCATATTGTTCTTTCTTTAGAATGCCAGGATAAATTAATAACATTAAATTCCAAATCTTTTGAACCTGCCAGAGATAAGAAACAAATGGTAATAGACTGAAAGCTGGACTTAACAAAAGCTTTCAAATATCACCATTGAGGTGGTCTGTTCTTTTTACCCAGGAGAGCTTAGTATGTAGATCTAGGAGCGTTTCACTGAGTGGGGGGTTGTTTTAATGCAAAACAGCCATTGATGAGTTCAGGTTTTGTGTGTGTGTGTGTGTAGGAAACAAGCAATGTTGAGCACATAAAAGGCTGGCAAGGAATAGTTAACAGGATTCTGACAGTAAGGGCTGTTCGACAGTGGAACACACTCCCTCGGAGTGTGGTGAAGTCTCCTTCCTTGGAGGTCTTTAAACAGAGGCTGGATGGCCATTTGACAGGAATGCTTTGATTCAGATTTCCTGCATGGCAGGAGGTTGGACTGGATGGCCCTTGTGGTCTCTTCCAACTCTACGATTCTATGATCTACCTTATATTTGTCCACTATGTCTAAGCAGCTCATTTAAACAAGTTCCTCCCCACCAGTCCTATATTCAGCCTGAAATGCTTTTTCCCTTAAAAATAATCAGGGGGATTTATATATTTTGGGGATACAGAGGCCTTTTTCTTCAACCGCCCCCAGAATGTGGAAACTTCCTGTAGGCCTCACCAGATTATTTTTAAATTATGAGTTATAAAATATGTATTGATTGTGGCTTCAAAAATATGTATTGGCTTTATATGCTATTTTGACTGATGTTATGTATTGTATCTTCAGTCTGCTTTATCTTAATCTGTTGTTGTTCCCTGCCTTGATCCACAGGGAGAAGTGGGAAATAAACAACAACAGCAACAGCAGCCATATATGTAGTTGTTTTGTTACATGTATAGTCCAACTTTCTTTCAAAATAACATACATTTCTTCTCTACCTCCCATCAACAATGATACGAGGTAGATGAGTTGAGAGAGAGAGTGACAAACCCAAGTTTATTCAGTGGGCTCTATAGCAGAGTTAGTGTTTGAACCTATGTCTTCCTAGCTTTGGTTTAACACTACGACAAGTGCAGACGTATGAACCAGCTGTTGTTGTTCTTGTTGCTCACAACAGCCTTCAAGATATTTCCAATATATGGAGATGCTAAGGCAAACCTATCATGGGGTTTTCTTGGCTTACTGGTCTCTTATTTATAATTTATTCAAAAATGAATTGGTAATACTATACTTCAGAAAACATACACATTTAGCTTCATTTAGTAAGACGAGCCATTGATCCCATTGTATCATTTTAAGAAGTATACCAGAATGGTTTAAACAATGGGCAAAGCTAATCTAAGTATAGTGTTGTAAACTTCCTCTCCCTGTCAGGAACATGGAATTTATTTCATTATTACAGCTGAATAGAGGCAAGCCTCCAAATTATGTAATCTTTTGCATGCACAAAGGTAGCAGAAACTATTATAATCAGGCACTGGCCATTCCTTCTAATAAAACTAGGGCTGGAGTGATTGCCTGTGAAATGGTGTTAGGCACTGGATTATCCTTTGGCTGAGGCACCACAAAATAATGCTGCTGCAGCAGTAACTACTGCCAATATAGAAAATTTGGTTACCTGAAGGAATGTTTTTGCTAAAGAAGCATAGCAGAAAGAATATACAGTACAGATTGAATCTCAGTTATCCAAAATGCTTGGGACCAGAAGTATTTGGGATTTTTTCAAAGACTGGAATATTTGCATATACATAATGAGATATCTTGAAGATGAAACATGAAATTCATTTAGGTTTCATATATACCTTATACACATATCTTGGAGGTAATTTTATACACAATACTTCAAAAATAGTTTTGTGCATGAAACAAAGTTTGTGTACATCGAACAGTCAGAAAGCAAAGGTTTCAGTATCTCAGCCACCCATGAAAGAAGTTTTAGATTCTGGAGCATTTTGGATTTCACAATTCCAGATAAGGGAGACTCAATCTGTAGATCACTCCCCCTCCCACACTGTTTTATGTTCTTTTTTTTAAAAAAAATCTAATATCAGAACGACATCAAAATACATACAAGTGAGAGTGATAATATTTTACAGAAACCCCTCCCCCATTTTTGATACCATACAAAAATGATATTTCCATTTCTAGCCAATATAAAGTCAGCTGACATATGGATGGACCCAAATTTGGGTATATGAGGCTGCATATGCACTGCAGAAATAAAGCAGTTTGACACTACTTTTACTTGCTGTAGCTCCATCCTATGGAATCCTTGGATTTGTAGTTTGTTGAGGCACCAGATACAGAAGGCTGAATATTTCACAAAACTACAAATCCTAGAATTTCCTATCATCAAGCCATGGCACTTAAAATGGTATAAAACTGCATTATTTCTGTAGTGGAGATACAGCCTAAGTTGGACTACTGAAGGCGGAATTGAGCCTTATAAATCCTGAAAGGCTGCACAGAAGCTTTGGGGATCCTGCTTGAATAGGCTGATCTTTATTGGGGAAATCAGGGAATCCCTGTTCTCTGAAAACAGAGGTCCAGTCTTGGAAGATGCCACTGTTCAGTTTTTAGGATTTCCTCTTTGTACTGACCTGCAGCCTACTGTATTTAGGGCAAACTTTCTGATTCCCTGTGAAATATTTTTTCAGAGGGCTTGAAGGATCACTATGGGAAGAATGGGTCTGGAATACCCAGTCCTGAGCCCATAGGTTCAGATCATTCAGCTTGCTTTTCTCTAGTTAGCTGAAAGCAGAATTAAAAAAAACAAAACACTTCACTTCTAATTACAGTTGGCCCTCCATTTTCACAGGGGATCTGTTCCAGACTCCCCCCCCCCTGAAAATGAAGGCTCGTGCTTATTCAAACCCATAGGTTTGAATGGAGCATGCCTCTGTGCACGAGTTCCATTGCAAATAGTGGAGGTCGCCCCTCCACATATTTTCCAGGGTAAAGATCTCAGGAGGGGTGACTGTATTCAAATTTTCTTAGTGTATAAGCAAATATTATAGAAGGAAAGTTACAGCTGAACAATAAAGAGCCATCTGAGATGCTGTGTGTGTTGTGTTACTACCAAACAGTAGGCTAATGCCAGCATTAGTCGTACTAGGGAAAAAACAGTGAAATAAATGAGAGTCAACTTAGAGTCCCTCCAGACAAGAGAAAAAGTCTCTGAAAGTTCATTACAATCCCCTGTACAAACTGATTTTATTTTGGAGATCTATATGATATTTTCCCCATCCTGAAATATTCCCAGGAAGCTCTCAGCATTATCAAGGACTTTTCATTTTCACTTCCCAGGTTGGTTTAAATTAACATGCTATTTTCTGAAATGAAATATACCTCTCTATGTCTCTGTGTTTGTGTTATACCAGAATGAGCTATGATGGCTGCTGCCAACAAAGCACAGCAATTATTTCTAACATTCAACAGATTCAACAGAGATCAAGTCAGGGAAAGAGGAATTGTAGCAATAAAAGAAAATAATCCTCATGCTTAACTAATGTAACATTGCTTAAAGCCCTTTACCACTGTGACAATAACTCCTGAATAATAATTAAAAGGGGCTCAGTGGAAATAGGTAGAAATCAATTTCTGAAATGTTGTCTGAGACTATAGATGTGACACATGTTCAGTGGGATGGAGAGGGAAAGAACACAAGAGAGGGGGAGTGAGGGAAACCCAAGATCTTTCAAGAAAGAGTTTAAATGCAAAGCCATGAATATGCAGGTAAAAAATCATAACAAAAAATTGGAAAGTCTCAGTAGTTTCCAAAAATGTCTTCCCTTCTGAATGAACCCCAGTTGTAACTAACAAATCATTTTCATTTCAGCAAGTCTGCTCTAAGTACAAGTACACTGAATTTAGCCCCATTTGGTGCCTGCACTCTTTGGATGTAGCTAATTATTAAGCAAACTTATTAAGAAGAGCATTCATATTTTTATGTTTCATGAGGAACTAATAACAGGTCTTGGGGAATGCAGTACACAAAAGTAGATCACAGCATTACTTGTCTTGATTTTCTAGTGAAATACTCCCTATTACATTCTGCAGTCTATTTTCAATTGTTTCATCTAGTCTCGTTGACAGGAAACAAAAGATGGATAATTAGAGGTGCGGTGCAGTTATGCGATTTTAGTCTTTAGATATAGAAGTCTTATGTGGAAGGAGGATTTCTTTAGATCATGATGTGTGTTACTTCACTTCCTTCACAGAGTGCTGTGTTTTAGGTCCATTCTTGTTCATTGTTCTGGATTTCTTCCCAAAACTTCCTGCTCTAATTTCATAACTGTGGGCCAGATTCCAACAGAACTAGATGCTTTGAACTCTTTTCATGTAAATGAGGCCAAAGCATGAACAGCTTCATTAGACTTCATCTTAGATTTCCCCAATATGGAGCCCTCCAGTTGTGTTACACTACAGTTTCAAACATATCCAGATAACTTTCTCATTGGCTGATTATCCTCGAGTTGAACACATCTGGTTACTAGATTGAGGAATGCTAATGCATGCTTGTGAAAGTTAGTACAATGTATTGGTTTGAGTGTTGGAATATGAGTCTGGAACCTCAGAAGAAGGCAAAGACAAACCCCCTTCTGAACAAATGTTGCCAAAAAACAACAACCCTGTGATAGGTTCAACTGAGGGTCACCCTAAGTCAGAAATGACTTGAAAGTGCACAGCAATGATAATGCATACCACTTGATTAAAAGGTTTATGAATTCTTTCTATTCTGTTAGTATTATGATTTCAGTTATGTGAACTTTTCAATTGTCTGCTTATAATTTCATTTTAAAGGCATCTTAATTTAGCCCCATCAAAATGTGAATAGTTTTGCTAATTGCTATATACAAGTCTAACCAGACGGAGAGACAGACAGATTTGTACCTATGAAAAGCTACTTGCTGTCAGTGTGGTGTGCCCTAAGTGAAAAATAAGCCTCATCGCTTCTGTTTATAAAGGACAACACAGCAGTGCAACACTTGCCCGCTGTTCTGTGTATAAATAGATTCTTCCAAAGAATGTGTGCTAGCAAAAGCCCTAAGTACAAAGTAAAGGGAGAATGGAGAGAAAAACAGGGCTATTAGAGAGAAAAAGAAGCATATTTGGGGAAGCATAAAAGGAGTGGCTGTTCTCTGAGCCAAAATGCATTTTAAAGTACGGTAGTAATTTTCACAAAATGCTCGAATGAAAGGGTATTCTGAAAACAGGCTCCATTTGTTATGTTTTTATTATTATTATTTAGGAACCAGCTTTCTGTTTTCAGTGAATCTGAAATAAAAAAGTGAACAATGTATAATTTGTGCGTGGAATTAGGTCTCATTTTCCCGTCAACTTTTTATCAGTTTACCTCGTGAATGGATTGCTGTTATTTAGAATTTCATGTGAAATACCAAGTGAGAAAACAAGAGAGCGAGAGAAGGGCACACATGTCAGATGTTAAGATTTAAACATTTTACCCAAATAGTATTACTCCACTGATAGAATGCTCTTTGGTCAAGCTGGGGATTTTTTTGCAAGCAGAATGAGAATGGAAGCAATTTTCAACATTTCCTCTTCCCACTAGTGTCTTCTGAAATATGCTCTGAAAAGTTGACGATCTTTCAAAATAGAATGGAATGTAGGGCTAGGGTAGATTCATTCTCCTACAAACTTATGTTGGATGAAAAAGGATTCAATCAATGGAGCAACACTAATAGGATACAAACCTAACAATCGCTCCTTTTTGTGATGCTTTTTTTGTATTGTTGTATTGATGAGTGTTGATGTAATATTTTTTATGTTTTTATAAGAGTGTTATATGTATTGATTTTAATAGTCTGTAACCCTGCTTCGATCCACTGGGAGAGGTGGGGAAATACAAATAAATTTTATTATTATTATTATTATTATTATTATTATTTATTAATGGATTCCTCTACAAAGTCAGTGAACATGGAGAAGGGTTTTTGGGGTTCCAAAAACCATTCACTGGTTTTCCTTCCCTGGCAAACATCCTTTGAAGGTTGTGGTAGATTTCAAAAGCAATATCACAGTCAAAGGTATTAGCTGTAAAATAAAACATTTGGGGGGTAATGCCATTAGCAGCTTCATGGGTAACATTTACGTGTTGTTGTTGTTAAAGTTTTGCTTTTAAAAGGTCATTTGGGGGATTTGGGATCTTTTTTTTTTAAATTAAGTGATGTGTAACCACAGAGCTAGTGATGTGATGAGTTTGCTGTTGTGTGCTTTCAAGTTGTTCCTGACTTATGGTGACCCTAAGGCAAACCTTGGCAAGATTTGTTCAGAAGGGGTTTGCCTTACTTTGAGACTGAAAGAATGTGAATGGTCCAAAGTTACTCAGTGGATTTCCATGGATGAACAGGGATTTCAACCCTGGCCTCCAAAGTCCTAGTCCAACACTCAGACCACTAAACTAAACCTGGCTGGCTCTGTAACTCTTCTAATAACAGCAATGAATTATCTTTTTAAACCAGAGAGGAAAAGCAGGAGAGGGGGGAGAAGAGAAAAAATCTAGAGAGTAGTGAATTATTTTTTAAAAAAATTGTTTCCCAAGCTCTTGTTTGTGTCCCAAGCCCTTCTTTGTGGGCAATAGTTTTCTGAGAGTATAGATGTATGCCTGGAGAGCTTCTACATCCATGGCAGGATACAAATCAGGCAGAGTCTCTTCTAAAGGGGAGAATCTCTCTGTATGCACCTCTGTGCATGCAGAAAACTCTACAATGTGACAGTCTGATATTCATCAGGAAATGGGGGATAAGACAAAAATATTTGTAGTGTTCAGTCTAGCCTAGACAACTGCACCTTTCCCCCATGGATTCAGTGAATTAATGTATACTGAGGGGCTATACAGATTGCCCCTACGAGGAGGCATTCAGCAGCCACTTTCCTGGTTGGATTGGGGCCACAGCAACCTCACACACTCCTTTTTGCATCCTCCAAGGGGTGCTATAGGTGCGGCGGCATGGCTTTATGACACTCCTTTGGCACTGCATCATGTGGATGCAGCGCTGGAGGTGCATTATCATGGCACGTGCCATGTGGATGCATCATGATGACACCATGGAGTTAGGGCATCCAGTGTCAGGACGCTACACCTTGACTCTACCCACAGGCTGGCACTTTCTGCCGGACTGTATTGGGCCTAAGATATTGATTACTATCTGTACTTTGGCCACATCACAAAAAGGCATGACTCATTAGAAAAGACAATAATGCCAGGAAAGGTGGAGAGCAGTAGAAAGAGAGGGAGATAGATTCAATTAGGGAGATCATAGGCATGAATCTACAGGGCTTAATCAGAGCAGTGGAGGATAGGAGGGTTTGGAGAGGTCTCATCTACAGGGTCACCATCGGTAAATCTTCATGGAGCCACCATTTGGCAATAATGGAAGATCCTGCTATTACAAAATGGCAGCTCCAAGGACAATTTACTGATGGAAGAAGTGAGCCCCAATGTCTCCATGACGAATTACTGACAGGATCAGCACCGCAGGGATGAGAATCCCAATCATGTTTCTTTCATAATTTCTAAAGATTTCATGGCGATTTACTCATGGGAAGCCTGCCATGTGCTAACGTCCTTAGTCTCAACCATAGGAATTAATTTAGGAGGTGCTTTCTTTGCTTATTGGTTTGTTGTTTAGTGTGATATATCAAAATTTAAATATAAAATAACTTTACTGTTCTATTAGAAATACAGGCTTTTATACACTAAAGATTTCAACAAATGCCTCCAGCAATCTCAGAAAGTCCTTAACATAAATGTTCCTCTTATCTAAATAGTCCTGTTTTTGTTATATTATTCATTATCTCTTGGACTGATCAGTTCATGAAGATGAAGTAACTTTCCCCCTTGACTATGATCTAATCTGCAAAATGAACAAACAGCATTTTTATAGACAACCCAGTATAGATCTGTCACAGACAGTTTCCTCCTTTGCATTAGCAGATGAAAGAGTTAGACAAGTTTACAGGAACACACACATTATTGATTACTTTAATTACTCCTGACTGTGCTTACTTTGATTTGTTTTGTTATGTAGCTTTTACATTTTTATTGAACTACATAATTTTACTCAGCTATGCTTGCGGGTGGATTCACGACTTCTCATATGACTTGTGATCTAGATAAAATATATTTTTCTGTCAGTAGTAAAAAATTATTTTCAGTTTCACTTTGAACAAAATTGGCAGAGTGACACAAGGAAAAGTTACCATAGTGTTTATACTCAGAGCCAGCCCTGCTGTTAAACAAGAAGTGGGAAGAGCCTTAGGTGGCAGATGCGGCCCCTGTACCATTCCTCTTGAGCCCATTGGCCCTTCCTTTTTCTTGAAGAACAGAAAAGTGTGTGCTATATTGTTGTTCCTGCAGCAAAACCAGCCAGGTTCCCTCAGATGTGGCTGATGGATCCTGTTGCCAAGGCTGAAGTAAGTATCTGTGTGGAATGGAGCTTGTTGAAATCTTGTGCTTTTCCTCAGGCATGTAAAAAAAATTTCTTGGCCCAGGCTCCAGTCACACTATAACACTGTATCAGTGTTAATCCAGTCATCTTGGTTCAGCATGAAGAACAATAGTACTAGCCTTTCCTTGTCTTGCTTCTATGCACTGGTAAATTAGAAGTGGTACAGACAGAACTCCCTATGAGAAGGGATGGACAATTAGGATGGGAATGTGAAAAATGATGAAGGTTATAGGAAAGGTCAAGAGACTGTACAGGATAAGAGGGAATAGCCACAACTCCGTGCTAGAATTAGAACACTGGAAACTCAATGCTTCAAATAATTATAGATTTTTCATATTCTTACATGCGCAGTCACACTAAGCTTTTCTGCACAAGGCAGAATGTGTTACTTGCCTAGTTGTTATGCTCCTATATTCCAACAGCCACCATGTGGAACCTATGACTCATTAACCCACCAACTTCCAGATTATGAACCATGTGTTGGATGTGCTTCAGCTAAATTGGGAGATGAACTGGAAATTATCCCATGCTGAATCAAGATGTAAGCATTACTGTCACATGTTCCATTTCTATTTCTGCTTACAAATCTTTAACTCATGATATTGTACAATTTCCATATTAATTTGAGGTGCAAAAAAGGTGTTTTTGCCTGTATCAAAGAACTGCATAGGCACATTTAGCAATTCTGTTTTCTTTTGTCAGCTGTGATTCTGCTGGTCCTGCATGTTACATTGATTATTCCACAGGAGGCTCCAATTTAATGGTCCAGTAGCATAAACTCCCTGCCGATTGTATCTTTCTAGGGCTTCCTCTGGTTCCTGCTGACATTAATGGGACAATTTCCATTGGCCCAAATTCCAGATGTCTTTGCACATGAGTAAACATCATTTCAAGGGGCTATGCACAACTTATTGCCTATTGAATAGTGTGTGAGTGTGTCCAACGCATGATATCAAAACAGTTGCAACAATAGATATAACAGCAGTATTAATGAGCATCTGCCAAGTTCAGTAGGAGCCATATGAACCTTGTGATGCACATCTGCACCAGCTGTGCTTGTGCAACTCACAGAACAGAAGCAACTGTTTGTACATGCAGTATATAAAGAGAACATTATATCTGGAAAGGTTTATTAATTGAGAATGGCTATTTATTTCTTCTTGTTAGTTTGTCCTAGTCATCATGGAAGGAGGGAATCTTGAAAAGAGAAATGTTTGTTTAATAATTGGATTGCTTTGAGAAATGCTTTTAATTACTCTCTTTTAAATTAAGAAAGAGTTTGAAAAACATAAAAGGCTTAACAGGAAATAATAAAAATTTAGTTGGTTAGTTAAAGAAATTAAAGGAGGTAATGTCTGGAGAAAGCCTGATCATGTTTAAAATGTGAATCCTGATCTTTTTTTAATCAGTGTGATTTATTGCCAGAATTGTTCAAGGATATCAATTGTGCAAGGATATCAACAGATGTAACCGACTGAATAGTCTGCAAAACTTTAAGTAATTGTATTAAGGACTAATGATCTGAAGATGGCAGCATTGGGTGAGATACTTCATTCTGTACCCCAACAAAGGCATTCTGAGTTAGGCAGTATCTACCATAGCCATCATATGTAGCAAATACATTGTGTCAACCCTCTCTCTCCCTTTTCTTCATATGTGAAGAGTTTTCCTAACTGTATTTTATTCACAAAAATTAGAACTTGACAGATAAAAATTACCTGTAATCTATCTGGGCATTTTATGTCTTAGTTTATCTACATATACTTTCAGAAAACAGGAGACTCTAGCTTAATATTGAAGTTTACCTCTGCATGTATCTGCACGAATCCCAGCAGTTTTCTATTATAGCTGATTTTACACACACACACACACATACACATATATATATCATAGAACTTCCTGGCATACAGGTAAACAATATACCATTTTTGCCAATGACTAGGCAGGATAACTGTTCAACATGATATGCATTGTTTTGTAGAAACGCTAATGAGATCACTTCTCTTGGGATGAGGGGGAAATTCCTTGTCACTCCTTGTGACCTTCTAGCTTGAGGACATGGCTCTTTGAACCAGAGGATGCTCTCCTCAGTTACATTTTCATCCCTTCTGCCTTCTCAACCTGCCTGGAATTAGACAGGGATTCTTATAAAAAGCATGGCTACCATCTCTAAGAAGATAGAGTTAACTGCAGTACTGTTTTTGCCAGCCTACAAAAAGCTTGAAAAAAATCTCTTCACATCCCTTCAAGTATTCACATTTTTATTCAGTGGTAGATGAATAAGCTATTAGCTATGTCCTCTACATCACTCTCTATATGAGAATGGTGACGTTCTGAA
>NC_056526.1:55641927-55650507 GCF_019175285.1 Sceloporus undulatus | reverse complement strand
GAAGAATGCTTCTGGCATCTGTGGGGACTCTTAATGTATTTTGGAATCCTTTGGATTTTTGAAGGTTCCAAAAATATGGATCATGTCATTGTCCTTCATGGATAAATGGCAATAAAATGGTCTGAAGGGGTGGGATTAGTACACAGACATCCCTTTCATTTTTATTGATGCAGATAGAGAATTCATGAGAAGGCTTGGGTGAAGATATTTCTAGCTCAGCCACCCAGGCGTATATTAGCTGTTCATAGTTATTAAAGAGTCTGCCTTAATTTGATGCAGCCAGCCAGACAGGGAGGGGAAAAGTTTTTGTTTAACTGAAAACAAAATCCACAGTTGGGCAATAACTGTGTTAGCAGCCACCAAAGTGCCACAAAATGGGCCAGGTAGTACAATTAAGAGATGGGGGAAGAAAGAGAAAATTTCAAAAATTGGGGGCAGATGTAGCTTATAGAGTCAACGATCAAACTCATTTCCATGATGGAGAAAGAAGACTGAATGAAAGTCTGGTGAGTATGTTGATGGTGTGGTATGGCTAGAAATGCATAGTGGGAGGTAGAATTCATGACTAGCTTCCATTTCTAAAGGCAGAAGGCTAGATTTAATTCAGAAACCCTCCCATTCCCTTGGGGAAAACATGCAGGTTCTGGAGCTGACATAGAGATGATGCACATTGTAACATGACTAACTAATTGACTGCTTTCACATCCCCTGTGTGCCCCCCAACCCCTGTAGAAAAGGATACTCTGTAAGAGAAATATCAGCATCAGAGAGAACAGGAATTATCACAATCGCTATGCAGTCACATAGCCCTTCTGTGTTCATTTGTTTGCTTGAGTGTGTTTATAGATTGCTTAATGTGAAAGCTCTAAGCATTTCACATTAATAATCTACAGCAACCCAGGAACACCATCTACTGGGTTCTCATATTCAGAGTAAGATAAACAATTCATATGACTGTAGGAACCATCCATGGGAGGTAAAACCAGGATCCACAGGGAGCTATGAAACTAGCTCTCTGAGTCCAAAAGGGTGTTTATACTTCTTTTCTTCTAGCAGCAGCTGTCATGGCCACATGGCAAATTGTTTTTGAAACAGAGGAGAGCATCAAAAGCCATTTCAAATAAGCCACAAAGGTCAGCTATTAAAAAACAAAAAGACCAAAATTCAGCTTGGCTACTGCAATCTTTTTTTGTGAATGCAAACATTGTGTTGGATCCCTGACAACATTGAATAACACACAGATCAGAGAAGATGGTTAAAATCAGGAGTACATGAAACAGCTTCAGAAATACCTTATGGTGGCAATCACAGTATATTGTAATGCTTTCTTCATTCTTGTTTTCTGCCTTCTCTTTTATATTTGTGTAATAAACTCATGCAAATTCAAGTCACTGAATTCAAGAATTACCATGCTGACATTGAATAAGAACCAAATTCAAACTTATGGATTTCCTTTCACATTTCTCCTTTGGAAGACCTTCCAACATCTTTTCCTAAGTCTTCCAGTATTCATTGTTCAAATGCAAGGAGATAACTGACATAAATGTTTATTTTCATGGCCACAGTAATTCCTCAAGATGTAAAAATGGCTGAAAACAAATGAACAGACTCAACAGGCTCCCACCACTGAAATGTTAGTGCAGATAGTGGGTGAAAATTCTGAATGTCTGAGTACTTTGTAAAAACATTCATTTATTTATCATATGGTGTCAATGAGTTACTCAAAAAAACTGCATAAGAAAGGCAGTGAATTACTGCAGTGTGTAGTCTGTTTTTGGTAGTTTAGGTCAGAAACTGGAAAGTTGCATTTTGAACTATAATAGAATGGTCAGTACCCATGACGCCTGGTGGGATCCTGGGAATTACAGTACAAAAAAGCAACTTCTCCAAGCTCTGCTTTAGATAGAATCCAAACTAACTAGACTGGACACATTTCATAATGTTGGATGGTAAGTCTATATTTGTGTAAATACCATTGACTCATTGGATCTGCTCTGCTTGACACTAGCAATTGGATTTAAGTTATAATTTTCATTATAGTTTCTCATTTCTGTGGAGTTTATTGCACTGCCCTTTCCTGTCCTTTCTTCCTGAGCTAGGGAGGCAACCCATACCCGACCATGGTATCCTGTACCCAATCTGGACTTCTGCACCTTACAAAGAACGTGAAAATCCTGGTCTTTCAAAATGTGTGAGAGAAGTCCAGATCAGGTATGGGACACTTCCTACCTGGGCAAGGAAGCATGAGATAAAACCTGCATTTAAAGGTTTTAATCCCACACCTAGGTCAGGTGGGGAAGGATGGAAAAGGGCAGTGCGATAAACCTTTGTATCTTGTACATTTAAAAATACTGACCAAGTCTAAGGTGTCACTGGAGAAACTCTCAGCCAGTTTCTGAAAGATCCCTTTCTTCGCCTGATCATGCACATTCACTATGGTCATCCTTAGCAGGCCTTCCCTAGACACCCCTATCTTCTGATGCTAAATGTGTAGCAACTAAATAAAGATACCTTTTAGTTGTGGGGCCATGCCAGTCTTCCCAAGATTGCTTGCCTGGTCCTATTGTTTTATCTTTTGGATTCCAGGGATGATAGTTTTTATAAAACATTAAGGCTTTTAAAACACTAGTTGAACAAGCTTTTGTTTAACTAAAAAACAAAACAAAACAGATGGCCCTAAAGGAGCTGTGTCACGCTGCCCTTTGAGTGCCAGATTGGGGCCACAACAACTGCATGACTGATGAAATGCTTGTATAATGTTTTAACTGTGGATACTTTCTTTCATGAATCTTGGAGATTCTAAATAATAATAAATAAATAACATGTTTATTTATATCCTGTCTCTTTGTCCAAGACAACAGGGGTGGCTTACAAGTTAAAACAATACAATGCCATATCCCAATTTTAGCGTAATTATTTCTGTATAGATTAATGACATGACTGAAGGAAATAGATTCCTGATTTTGCTGTTTTTGAGGAAATTACATTTTAAGGTTTGCAGATATCTTTGATTGAGATTATTTGAAAGACATCACGTTCCAAAGAAGGGGTATACTCATGTCAGTGCCTAAGGACAGACTTCCTTTAACTTTTGCAGATGTCTAGATTTATATATGCATCTGCATTTTTCTTTTTACAGTGCTATTTCTTCACCATCGAATTTGGCCTTTGTAAGCAAGATGGGCAATTGCGAGCTTATGGAGCAGGTCTTCTGTCTTCCATTGGAGAGCTCAAGGTATGACTGTAGACAAGAAATATACATAATCCTGTATTATTTATGGGTAAGAGCTCTCTGTTTTGTGCAGAAGGGTTCATATTTCTTATGTGATTTTATAGAGATGTTATTGTTATTTTGCCTTTTAAAAAGCTGCTCTGGGAACTGTTTGGCTGAAGGGCAGTATATAAATGTGTACAGTCACACACACACATACAATTGCATATAAATCTGGTTATCCTTTTCTGTCAGAGGACAAATGTGGAGAGAAAAAGAAATGATGTAGTTGGCCTCAGATGCCCATTTGGGATGGAAACAAATTCCCTGCATACCAGCTTAAACATTAGTATATTGACTTGTAACTGTACTTCCATGCTATACATGAATTTTGCCCTTTCATGTGACAATACCCAATAATCATCAGAATCTTTATGCTAGTCATCTGGTGCAACAAGTCTTTGAATTTGAGCTGTTAACAATATACATCTATAAAATATGAAAGATTTATATGTGCTGATACAAATCGGAGTATGTTCTTTCAGGGTTCAGTTCTTGGCTCATTTACTCCCAGTGAGCACAGTGTGACTTAATTTCAAATCAACATCCATGGGATTTCACAACACAAGTAGAATCTTAAATCACAAATCAAATTTGTTAAGATTGTTGTGTTCCAATCTGATGTACATATATATGGAAGAAAGTCCAACAAAAATTAGTTGGATGTAAAGAAAATTATGCAGGATATATTTGGGGTATATATATATAATACCCCAAATATATCCTATCAACTGTACATATATCCTGCATAATTTTCCATATATATATATATATATATATATTTAATTAAGTACATATACAGTAGTTTTACAATTTTAGTTGATGTTCACCAGCCTTAAGATACCCAGGTCAGTTATTAAACATGCTTCTTATTTTCAGAAGAAGTGCATATCTTTACACAATCATCTGAGAAAGTAAATCATGCTTACATATGTGAAATGAAACAGCAGTTGTACAGCAGATAATTTTACTCAGACTTTGTGTATTGTATTCTATTGCACTTAGTAGCCTGTTGCACTTACTGTAGTAGCTAACATTCCACGCTCAGGACACAAGGCACTAAAAAGTTAATTTCTATGAATCAGTTAAAACAAGCCTTTTTAAATACCTAAAAAAATTACATATCTATGGCGCATTACAGACTGCCCTCAAGCGGCCGTTCTCCCGCTGCCGCCATTAGCTGCGGCGGGAAGCCCCAGCGGCCAGACCGCGAGGCTTCCGGCCGCAGCGAAAAAGGAGCGCCGAAATGGCGCTCCTTTTTGGCCCCCGGAAGTGGTGCTGCGAGGCACGAGGCGCGCATTCGCGGCATCACTTTCGCCATGCCACATCTGGACGCACAGCGTCCACGACGTAAAAATGGCAGCGCCAAGGGGATGGGCACTGCCATTTAGGACGCGCTCTGCGCGTGTTGGGAATGGGTCCGGTTAAGAAGGGCCAACCCTTCCTAACCCTAGGACGCACAGAGCGCGTCCTAAATGGAGGTCTGTAACCCGCCTATAATTTCATGATAGGGCATAAAGAACATTGGAGCTTTGGACCATACCATATACTCTCCTATACTTCAATGCTATATTTTATGTAGAAGATATCCAACGCTGTGATACTGTATCTTTTCTTGTTGAAAAGTGCTCATGAAATCAAAATAATTGATTGAATTAGATAAAACTAGCTAGGTCTTGATTTAAGCACAGATTGTCTATGCCCATAAATTGAACTTTTCTAACAGAGTAATCATATCAATAAAAATAAAAGCCATGTTGACTGGCGTTTATGGATATTTTTACCCCTTGGGGTTCCTTCCAGTTGTCTAAACAATAGATACAACTCTACTGAAATTATAACACCTTTATGTAGGAACTTCAGTGCACACCATCTGAAAATACCAGCTGTTGTGGGCAACATGATAATTTGAATACAATTTTCCATTTTAAATTTTTTCCCCCAGTAGGATGTCAACAATGACAAAAATAAAAATCCACCTAGGTATTCTAGTAACTTTGTCTTGTGTGTTACCCATCAAGAGGCCAGGATCTGCAGCACATATTCAGCTCCTGCTCATCTTTTTGGTAACTGAAGTATTTTCATTAGCTCATTGGCAATACTATTCATTTATTGTATCCTAAACTTTTGGCTCAGAGCCTACATTTACAATTTTTAATACAGTAGTCTCTTCATTTTTGTTTGGGATCCATTCCGGACCCCCCGCAAAAATGGAAATTCACATATATTTAAATAATGGGCGTGCATTCTCGTGCATAGCTGTATGCACTCATCATGGGCACACACACCATTTTAATCCCCCTTGCCTTTCCATCATGAAAACTGAGACCACGGATTTCAAGTCCATAAATTAAAAGGGATGACTATATATCTGTTTTCTTCTAGACTAAAATTGGAGATATAATGCTAGCAGAAACCAAAATATCCCATGAGAGAGTGCACATAAGATACATATTATGAGCAGGGTCAGCTCTACCATTAGTCAGACTGAGACAGTTGGGAGATTATGACACAAGGCTTTTAAATCAGAATTATAGTTGGATAATAGTATTTTTGGCCATACTTACTGCATGATGTCATGTCGCACTGCTGTTTTGCATTTCAAGTGTTGCTAGAACACATCTTTGACAGATTAAATCCTACAGTGACTCCCAATATCTCTGCTTTCCCATTATGACCTTAGGTGTGATAGGTCCCTTCCACTGCAGTTCCAATACGCTGGCAGTCAAGTTGCATCCATGGGCATGATTCTCCTCTTCTGCCCACTCCTTCCTATTCCCGAGAAGGATGTTTTCCTTTCCTTTTCTTTTCTCCCCCTTTTTATCACAAAATATTGTGATAATTGCTCTCTTGTGTTAAAAATAAAAATAAACAAATAAACCAAAAGGCATGCTGGGGAGGATATAGGGTAGGAATCTGGTGTTATGGAGGCCTTGTGGACCATAGATCACAGAAGTAGCAACTTTGCACTATTACAGAGAAGTACGATAGTGAATGATCCTAAACTGGTAGCTTCCTTGGTCAGACTAGGCATCAGATGCTGGAGAGTGGCAGCAGGGTAATGAAGAAGAAAGCTGAGTACTCCACAAATTCCCCACAGTTGAAAATAGTACTTTATCACTAGCATTAAATAAATATTTAGAACGAGAGGGGACATCATCTTGTTCTTCAGAAAGAAAAATGTCTTGGGGAGCCCTGGCTCCTGGATTCACCAACAGAGTGAAATTTAGGATAACAGCTATTTTGAGATAAACTGTTTAAAGCCAGAGCTATATCCTGTTAAGTAAAATTTGCTTGCTCTATACCTCTATGTTCTTTGTGGTATCCCTGTGCAAACTTTACAGCAGTCTATAATGCTGAAAACACTTGTGAGACACTATATTTGTGCCTAGCTATGGAAAAAGATCACAGTACGTAAAATTCAAGTGTTCTCTGAAGTCATAAAACCATTGCAATCCAAATCCCTTTTACATCTCTTGACAGTGTTACACTAGCTTAGAAATTCAGTGTCTTTGTACTAATCATTTTGCCAATTAGGTAAAAATGAAATTTGATTGTGCTTTCTGGGCAATATAGACCTGGGACTCCAGCCACTTCTACAATTGTTTATTTATTTGTTTGACACATGTATATACTGCCTTTCATAATATATTTGTTCCAGGGCAGTTTATGATACAAATTAAAACCATAAATACAGTAAGACAACACAGTAAGTGGAAACACAAAGAAGCACTAAAATTCTTAAAAACAGAAAAATGAACTACATAAAGAAATAACCAATGTATAAAATTTGCCAATGCACTATTAACATCAAGAGTAAACACTGTAGTGTGCTCGGTGTCAGTGAATTGACTGTGTATGCATTTCTAAGACCAATTCAAAGTGGTGGTTTGGACTTTTAAAGCTGCAAATAATTTTTGAGCAAGTTACTTGAAGGACCACTGAAACTTTTCTTGCTTTAAGGTCATCCTTGGAGGCCTATCAGATCCAGTCAAGTTTAGTAGATAGTAATGTGCTGGAGAAAAGGGCTTGGAGGCAGGATTATGCTTTGAGATAAGTACATCAGTTTCAAAGCTTGAACTCAAAGTAAGGGCCATGATTGTCCTCACTTTCCATGGTACTAGTTGCCTCTGTCCATTTTTGATTTTCTGTTCTGTACCAAATCAAGGAATACATGCCTAGTTTAGTGAAATCATCCTATAGAAAAAAAAGTAAACACCTTTTTGCAGATGTGATTTATGTAGAGGACAGGCACCTGTCATGGTTGATGAATGGTTAGCTCTTTAGTGTTGCTGTCACATTTGAATTCACTATTAAACATTTCTTTTAGATGCACAAATATTTTGGCACTTTAACACCTCTCTTTCCCCCCCACTTACAGCATTTTGTGCATGAGTCATTGTATTGTTAGGATTCACTCATAATTTACTCATACTATAGGGAACACTGAAAAACACCTATGGGTAGCTGTGTTGGTCATATAGCAAATCCAATAACATCCAAACCATGATACCTTTATTGAGATAACCAAAATGCACAATTACATGCTTTTGAAGTCACACTGGCTTCTTCATCAGACAAACAGACGTCACTGGTAGATTTTCAAATTCAAGGAAATTTAATGTCCATTTGCAATTCAAAGAAGATGTTTCCTTGGAATCCAGTATCTCTCCTTCCTTTGTGAAGCCACAGGTTCCTATGTAGGTAGAGAACACTGAATTTCTCAAGAAGTCTTCATGTTTTGTATCAGGAAAACTTTAGGTGGTGTAGCTGTAAAGCATGCCAATCCGTGCCAATATTAAAAAAAATTGCTTTACCTTTGTTGGAGACAAAGGCCTCAGATGGCAACTGATGAACACTGTTTTGCAGATAGTCACTGTCTTCACTTGAGATGTACAATGTGGGTTTAGAATGGCTGAACATGACATGGAACTAAAAAGATATTGATCTATTTAAAAAAGCGAATTAATGTAATTCTTTTTATCACTGGATTTATGAGATCTTTGTAAAGAAATACATATAGGTAAATACATTTATATTTACATGGTGAGTCATGTAAGAAAAATGTCAATTTCACTATCAAAAATTCACATACTTTTCAAGACAATGCATGGGCTGTAATGGTCACAAAACTTTGCTCATGAATTGCTACATGTTCAAACCCTTCTAGGATTCTCAGTGATTTATAATATCTTGAACAGCTCAGGTATAGAAATCATATTTTTTATGCCTGTTAGTTCCCTAAAACTAACCAAGAATGTCTTCATAGACAAGCTCTTCTCTATACCCTCCTCCTTCTCTTCCCCTGC
>NC_056526.1:55628983-55641917 GCF_019175285.1 Sceloporus undulatus | reverse complement strand
AATAATAATAATAATAATAATAATAATAATAATAATAATAATAATAATAATTTCTTATCAACCTCTTGGGAGAGGAGGTGTGGTGTAGTAGTTTGAGCCTTGGACTAGGATTCTGGAGGCCAGGGCTTGAATTCCCACATGACCATGGAAACCTACTGGGTGACCTTAAGCAAGTCACACTCCCTGTCTCCAGTAAATTTTCTCAGAACAAATCTTGCCAAGAAAACCCCATGATAGGTTCATCTTAGAATCACCATAAGTCAGAAACAACTGGGAATCACACAACAGCAATAACAATCTGCCTCTTCCTATGGATTGAGATAGGGAACAGCAACAAATTAAAATACAGCATGTGTATGTGTGTGTGCCTGCCTTCAAGTCAGCTCTTGACTTATTGAGAACCCATGAATTTCATAGGGTCTTCTTCCTCTGAAATATAGCCTATAATAACACCAAGAGGACTAGTTGTTATCCTTAATCATCCTAGCTGCTTGTCCACATCTGTGGTACTTGCCAAGTGAAACTGATCCAGTGTAATTCTGCTCATGGCCACTTCATTGTCAACTTCTGCAATTACAGTTGTGTCTATGTTAGCTATTATCTGAGACATTTTGTCATGAAATGATCATTAAAGGGATCACAGCGAACTGCTGAAGGCTCTAGAATTGAATTCAGGGGGTGGGCGGGAGGGGAAGATGCCTGAGTTTAAACACTTCACCTCCTGAATCGTTCAGTTGGAAGTGAATTTCCAGATGCAATATATGTGGAGAAGAAGACTTTCTTTGCTGCATGTACTGCTACCTTGTAGGAATTAAGATGTACAGTACTGTATATTGTGACTGGTTGGATATAAGCTGACTTTTCCACTATCTGCACAGTCACTGTTGTTCCCATTTCAGCTGTCTGAGATATTCTGTAGGGAGAGGGGTTGGCATATTCTCTTAAAGGATGCTTCTGGTCGGTATTATTTTCAAGAACTAGCATGAGGCAACCAATTTCTGTGAAGATGGCAATTGGCTGGGCCATGATTAGCAAGTAAATCTCACACCACAGAAATCCAAAACATTCTCAGTTATCTATGTGCTACTCAATTCCTATGTTGTTCTGCAAAATGAGATAAAATACTTGCTGCAAGTGCTTTATTTGGCCATTCCAGTTCAATATCACCAGCAGCCCATGCTCTGAGTTGATGTGTGTGTGTGCATAACCTTTTCCTGTAGTGGTGGGATAAGGTGCAACTTCCTCCTGTGGCTCAGACCACAGGCCACTGCTGGTGAACATATATCTAGAGGATATTTCTCTCTCCATCAGGTAGAGGATGATCTAACAAATAAAGAAGCTTATCCAACACTACTTCTCTAAATAGCTGCATGGTTATTCCTTTCCTTTCTACATTTGTATATATCAGTTTGTGTAGTCCTTCCCTTTCAGCATGTTTGGAATGTTCTTGGTAAAAGGTCAACCTCTTTTATCCAAACACAATTAAAAATTATGCAGTGGTTATCTGTCAGTTCTAGACCTAAATGCATAAATATGATGTGAGACAAATGACACAGATTTTGTGAATGACATTGGTGGGATTGAAATTTTACTCATATGGCTGTGAACATGTATTGCTACTGCTCTGGATAAACTGATAATTTTAGCTACAAAAGTAATTGTGGCTGGGATATGTATTGATACATATCTTCAGGTCTGATGATTTCAGCCACTTCTGCATATAAGGGAGACATATCTCTGATTGGTTTTTAACAATGTAATCATTGGGGATGAGGGAGATCTTAGAGGGACAAATAGATTTTTGAGTAACAATTCATCAATCCTATTTGTGATGAAAGAGCACTCTGGCTAAACTGTGTAAGACTAGCAGTGGTGTGAGAGCATATTTTCTAGTAAGGCTGGGTGCTTAGAAACACTTGAGAATTCCATGTTATAATTTAACAGTCAATGTGGTGTATTTTGCAGCATGCTCTGTCTGATAAAGCTAATGTGAAAACATTTGATCCAAAGACAACCTGCTTGCAAGAATGCCTTATCACAACTTTCCAGGAAGCTTACTTTGTATCAGAAAGTTTTGAAGAAGCCAAAGAGAAGATGAGGCAAGTTTTTTCTCCTGACCCTTAAAAAACAACTCCCAAATCTATTTTTCTCTTATTTGGTGGTGCAAAAAATATGAGTTAATTCTCTCTTCTTTTTCTTTTGTTTCAGGGACTTTGCCAAATCAATCAATCGTCCCTTTTCTGTATATTTCAACCCATATACCCAGAGTATTGAAATTCTGAAGGATACTAGAAGTATAGAAAATGTTGTCCAGGATCTTCGAAGTGATTTGAACACAGTGTGTGACGCTTTAAGCAAAATGAATAGATACTTGGGTATATGACTTAGTGTTGTGGCTTTGGAGTTTAGCTATCCCAGCACCTTGATGAGATGTGCTTATCCTTTTAGTGTCTATTCCCTCTTTGTTGCATGGCTGCACACTTGCTCAGTGTATCCTTTTATTGACATGTTAGCTTCAGATATGCCAATAAAAATGTGCAAATTCACAAGCAGAACACACTGGCTTAAATCCTATTGCTAATGTCAACTAGAGTAGACTCACTAAATCAACACCTATTGACCAACAATTCAACAACTGATTTAATGAGTCTACTCTACGAATAGGACTCACTTTTATGTTGCTACCTGCTTTCAAAAAGACCTTAGGATAACTTACAAATACAGAAAATCAATAAAACTTGCACACATATCAATACAAGCACATGCTTAAAATAATAAAGCATTAACAATCTATACAATCAATCAATCATTCAATAGAAGTCATAGTTTATAATTATATTTTTTGAAATATAACAGTCTTTACTTATTTCTTGGAGCAAACAGACCAAATGGACGTAATTGCAGGAAAGTGTACCTTAAAATTGGTACTGTAACCCAAAAGACACTGCTTTTTGTGCCAACCAACTTGACCTCAAATAGTGGGGGAACTTAATGCAGGGCTAGTCTTGATGATTTTAGCATATTATAAAAATCCAAGCAGATTCAGTTGTTCCTGGAGATATAATCTAGACTTCACATGTTAGGACCAACGCTTATAATTGCATTTGGAAACAAACTAGAAGCTAATGCAGTTCTTTCTCCACATATATAATGTGCTTTTTGAGGCCATCATTAATAAGCTAGCAGTCATATTCTCCACCAGCTGTGATTACAGGATAATCTTCAAGGCCATTCATAGAGTGCATTATAAAATGTCTAACCTTTAGGATATCAAGGCATGCAAGTCCATGTCACACATCTCTAGCTCTGCACAGCTGACAAAAGGCATATGTGGCTATAGATATTAGCTGAATCTCCAGGCACACAGCTAGGAACAGGGGCCATTCTCAATTTGTCTTTCAGAGGGAATAAAACTTTGTATTGAGAAGGTAGACAAGCAATTCTGAGATACAACTAACAACTCACAAAGATTATGGGCTGCTTGTTCATGCACATTCATTCCTTGATGAATACAGCATCAGTTCTTTAGCTGAACATCACCTCAATCACAATGCTTTGCAAGTGAGTCATCAAGTGTTGAGTAATCATGTTATGTACATTGATGTGTGAGACAACTCTGATGTCATCCGTAAACATGATATATAAAGATTCTTACTTGGCATTGATTTTATTTTGTTTGAGAGGTAGTTTCTCAAAAAGCAAAAGCAACATTATTTCCCATAAGGAAAACACATTTCTGCTTTTACAACTACACTAGAACTTGTGAGGACCCCATGCCATCACAAAATTTTCATTTTCCTTGTGTCAGTGATTACAGCTTTCTTCTTGCTTACTGAGGGTGATTTTTCTCTGTATTTTAATACTTGGCTGCCTCTTATGGCTCAGTTGAAGGGTGGTTTATGTAATATGATGAAGTGTTAAGAATATCTTATATTACCATTAAATTATCTTTGAGGAATACAAACGATAACATGCACCATACAAAAATATTTCAAAACAGTGAAATTACAAATCCTTGAAGTGCCTTTCCATTTTATCTATATAGATAAAGGTTCAGATCTCTGTTCAGCCATGGAAACTCATGGAATAACTTTGGGCAAGTCACATTCACTCAGTCTCAGAATAGGCAATGGCAAATCCCCTCTGAAATAATATTGCCAAGAAAACCCAAATCTTACCAAGATTTGCCTTAGGGTCACCATAGATCAGGAATGACTTGAATGCACACAACAACAACAATCAGTAATGGATAAATAGATATAACAGAGTTTACTCCAGGGGGTTACTTCCTAGACAAGATGGGGTCCCGTTTGCAGAAGAGCTGAATTCCAAAACAATCTTCTTCTGGGAAGAAGATGGAAGTGATTTTCTCCATGTACCACTTCTCATACTGTTCTTAGTGGTCTCCCCTCTCAATCCTTTGGAGCAACAGATTATCGTTGCAGACATAATGAGGAAGCAGCTAAGATCACACTCCCTCTTTCTCCAGTGCTTTCCATGCATGAAGCTTCTCTCATGGGGACTTGACTCTGTAGTGTAGTTGAAAAGATGGTCATATGTGTGTTCACATGGAGGCAAGCACATTGTACGCATCTACGTTTAGACAAAAGCGATTATCACACTGTTCTTAAATAGTGGAATAGAAGCAGGATTTTAATTGTGATGGTGGGATCCTACTGCACAACCTCATGGTTGGGCAGCAGCTATTGTATAGCTAATACATGCTTCTGCCACTACTTTTAATGTACAGGAAAATGCCATGAATAGCTGTTACTATTCACACTACTGAAGAGAAATGCGGTATTTAAAATTCCAAAACCGGTATGCGACTTTCTTCATATACTGTCCTTCATACACTGTCAGTTAATAAATAATTAAAAGTCTATTGCAATCTCTTGAGTTTAACTGGGCAAGTCTGCTATTAGTCAATTATCAGTCTCATTTTGAGCTAATAGATTGAAAGAAACATTGCAGTCTACCAATAGAAATGATGCTTTATTGGGATGTTTAATCAGACACAATTTCTCCCAACTAAATAGCAGAGATGTAACATGTCGTTTGGCATTTCCTCTCAAATGCACGGCAAAATCCAGAGAGATAACTGACGACAGCACTCTCTTTCGCTCTCTGTTTGTGTATGATTAGCTGTAAACAAAGAGAAGCACTCTTTCACAGAGGGCAGCTTTGATTACAAACAGCTTTCAAAAATTTCAAATCTTAATTTGCACTTGAATGTGACAAATTAATCACAAACTGTGCTCAACTCCAGAGAAATGCTAGATTAGCTATGGAAACCATGACATCATTTCCCCTTGCTTGCAAAGTCTCTGGGGGCATTTTGCATTTCTTGCTGCATTAGTCAGAGGTGTATATACACACACGTTCTCTAGTTGTCTTTAATTGATGTTTATCCATGGGTCGCTTTCATCTTCCACACAAGCAAAAAAGGGCTTTCCCCCCTCCCCTGTGGAAAAGAGTCTCATTTCTCACAGCTAACCTGAAGAGTCGTGAACTCACCTTTTTGTCACAGCCCCTGTGGTTTAGTTCACGAGGTGTAGGCACCCATGTTAACGGAAGTAATGTGCCAGTGGTTTTTGCCTCCAAGAAAGAAACATTGATATTTCCTGGAAAAGCATGGGCAGAGAAAATATTCACATCCTGTGCTAAATTTAAACATAAAGCATTTTTTTAAAATAAAAAATAATCATAAAAAATAATTGGAGCAATCAAAGGTAATGTTATTGTCAAGATAAGAGCTGGGATGGCTGCCAAGGCCCAAATGCAAGCTGTTCTGTTAATGGTCATTTGAAATGCAACCAATTTGTCTCTTACTTCATTTATAGTATTTTTAGGCTGCCTGTTAGGTTATACAACCTTTCCATAGCAGCTTACCAAATAATAAGAACCCACAACAATGTATCTCAGAATTAATAAAATCAGGAACAGTAGTGAAACAGATGTTTCATTGAATTAATACAAATCAAAGAACAACTTAGTAAAAGCCATCATCAGTTTCATAAAAACAAACAAACAAACAAACAAAATACAATTCAGGAGAATTCTGGGAAATAAATAAGCTGGAGTACTTCCCTGAAGGCTTGTGCTGGTGGGATGTAACAGCCCTCAGTTGGTAGTGCATTTCAAAAACATGGGACCATTGCAGAAAAGATCCTTTCCCTTATACCCACCAACCTGACTACTCTCAGACATGGGTGAGTCATGGGTCTATGCATTCCCCATTGCTGATATTACAGTACAAGTAAACTAACATGGTTGAAATCAGTGTGTCAAGAAACCCATGACCCCAAATAATTTATGGTTCTAAACCTTAAAACCAACTCTTATATTAGGCCAAAGAAACATACTGGCAACCAGTGCAGCTGATATGATATAGTGATCACATGAGTTGAACCAGCCATGAACCAAATACCAGTCCTTGGGGGATTCAGTACAGTACAGTATGTGCCTTCAAGTTGCCTGTCAACTTATCATGACCTCATGAATTTCACAGGTTTTTTGAAGGCAAGAAATCCTGAGGTGATTTTGCCAGTTCCTTCCTTTGAAATATAGCCTACAGCACCCAAGATATGTTGGCAGTCTCCCATCCAAGTACTAACCAGGCGTGACCCAGCTTAGCTTCCAAGATCAGATGGGACTTGGTGCCTTGCAGAACCATGAATTAGTTTCATCTTGAGTACTGTATATGCATTTAAAGCAATACCAACTATGCCAATGCACATTGGAAAAATAAGTTTTTTCAATATAGAAATATCTGAACCTTGCATGCAGCCACTTCAAACAAGTGTTTTGATGTACATAGTTGCCTGCACTTGTGTTTCAAGCAGCCTTCCATGTGGCTGCCTGCCTGAAGTGTCTTTATCAAGTATGTGAAAACTGGATATAATCTTATGGCACATCTGATCTGCCCAGTTCCTAGGTGGTACGGGATTTATACTTTCACCCATTCCTTTTGGTAAAAATAGCTATGTTTCTATGGCAGAGCACATATTTTGTGATGTAAATTTTTTTAGGTTTAATCCCTGTCAGCCCTGTCATTGGGAAAATGGCAATCTGAAAACCTGAAGGTCTGAGATCAGTCAGTGTCAACAAGATGGCGCTAGATAAACCAGTGGTTGAACTCTGTAGTGTAGAAGGATGTCTTCCTGTTTATACAGTTGATTGTACATTCAGTGTGGGCTGTATAGTTTGCACTGAAGGCAAATACAATACTTTCAGGTTTCACATGCTTTTGAGAGGCACCTCACTCACTTCTGTGACATTGCAAGGGATTCTGGTGTATATCTCTAGAGGCATTTTCACTATATATTTAGGTGTCATCATTCCACTTTAACTGCCATGGTAACATCCTTTGGGATCCTAGGGCTAGTAATTTGGTGAAGTTCTATGGCTCTCCCTAAACTGCAAATCCTATGATTCCATAGGATGTTGCCATGGCAATTGAGTGGAGTACAGCACTATAGATATGTACTGTGAAAGGACCCTTGGACTCCATGCAGTTTTATCTGTGGCTGTTAACATACAGTGCAACTCCAAACATGCACTTGGGTTATTTGTGCAGTTGGAGAAGATGCATCTACATGGCTGTGTCAATGTTGTCAAACTGATGTGGTACACTGAGGGGAGGTATGGTAAAGTTGCTGCCCTTCCCAAAAAAAATAAAATAAAAAAATCTTTCTTGGAATCCTTTCCCTAAATTTCTGGTTTCGTGCAGCACTCACCATATGAGAGCTTCACAGTGCATTATGAGCCCCACTTTCTCATGTTTGTTGTCTTTTATGAGTAGCATAATGAGCCAGCATGGTGTGGTGCTTTGAGTGTTGGATTATGATTTTGGAAACTAGGGTTCGGATCCCTGCTCAGCCATGTAGACCTCCGTGAGCACGTCACGTCCTCTCAGCCTCAGGCTTTGCAAAGGCAAACCCCCTCTGAACAAATCTTACCAAGAAAACTCCATGATAGGTTCACCTTAGGGTCACCATAAGTTGAAAATGACTGGAAAGCACACAACAACAATGATGAGTAGCATAGCAGAAAGAAAAGTATGCACCTACTGTCATGACAACAAGAACAGAGACAAATTAAGATGAGAAAAAGAGTAGGTTGAAGTAGCTTTGTTACTACTTAGCTCTATGCCTCTTGATGTTGAGTCTTTATTCTAGTATCAACCACTTAAGAATACCAAGTGACCCTTGGCCAGAGGTTTTACCTTAATTTAAGAAAGAGTGTAACAAGTCTCTTGTAGCACTTCACCAGCCAATTGTAGGAAATCAGGATTTAGTACAGTGCTCTTAAAACTGCTATAACAGAAATGAATCTACTTGATTTCAGCAGGTAATCAAATATAAACAAATCTTGACTGTGAAGTAACTTGCCTCTATTCTGAGATCAACTGAGATGAGCTTTTCACAATGCCTCCTCCCACTTTAGTAGCATTGTACAATGTAATCTGCACTATTAATTATAATGGAAGGATTTATTCTAGCCTATTCTAAAAGTGTCCATTTTTTTTATCTAAAGAAGCAGCACATTTTAATTATTTATATGGGACACCTGTGTATTATGTGGTTCCATTTATACGTGAAGACCCTGCCTTCTATGCCATGCCAGCAGCCAGTCCACATGGTAGAAGTCGTTGTGGGTGAGCTTGGAGAGGCAAACTCCATGGAGGATGTAGAGGGTGATGAGGATGGAGAGGCAGGGTTCTGCCACCTCATCCAACTTGGAGAGGTGTGGGGAGACCAGGAAGTAGTGGACTTGCTCTGCTGATACCAGCAGCCCCACTGCTCCAGCAAAGCACAGCACTCACAGCAGGCACTGTAGGGTCAAGGCCCTTCTGTCCCTTGCCACCACTACTACCCATGCCCACTTCACCATCCACAATGTGGCTCAGCCTGTGCAGCATTAAGGCAGTGGCAAAGACTATCAGCTTCAAGCCTTGATTGAGAGCCCTATGTGCTCTGCCTGTGCAGCTGTCCTAGGGGACAATGGCAGTCACCCCCCTCCTCCTCCAGCTCTCTCTGGAGCTGGGTGGGTCACTCATACTGTTCATCAGCTGTCTTTCTCCTCAACCCACTCCTTGCTTTGACACGTTCACCAGGTGAGGAACAGGATCAGGCCCTGACAGCCCAAAGATGGCAGTGGCAGTGGCCCCAGGGGGAGCCTACAGCAAAGACCAGGAGAAATGCATGGTGGTGACAGTCTCTGCCTGTCTGCCTCTCCAGCCTCTCAATCTGTCCACCTGGTCCCTTGCTGCCTCATGGGGTGCCTGTGGCGGATTCTGCAGCATCAGCAGTGGCCTAGACATATTGCGCCCTCTCCCCTACCTTGGGTTCCAGGTTAGATAAGAAAATCATATTAAGGGTCACAGAAAAGCTCTCTTGTGTAAAATATGAGCCGACTGTACTTAAGAAGCAAATCTGTATGTGGATTAGGCACCAGCTGCTGAAACCTCATAGGCAGTTTAGGAATAGTGGAGTCACCAACTTCTATGAAGATATTCAGACTGCCATTGAAATAGGCCATTGTCAAGGGATAAATGTTGCCTCCTACTAAAATATGCTTCATGCTATGGTCTCATTTTATTAATAAACGTAATATTATGGAATATTGTGAGATGATAGTTTACTATTTCCGTATTCAAATTCAGGGCTAGCCTGAAGAAAGAGGCTCCTCCCTCCTTAATTGTCATCTTCCGGCCTGAGAGGGAGTGAACAGGCAGACCGAGGTCCATCAGGGCTAGCCTGAAGAAAGAGGCTCCTCCGGCCTCCTATTCCCCTCCAGCTATGCTCTGACTGTGTGGGGGAGAGGCTTGCATACCCTAATGAAGTTGTGAGCTATGCTGGCGGTGGTATAATATCCACTGGCAGGGCCTCCCATGCCAGACAGGTCACAACCAAAGGGTCTGACCAAGAGCACCAAAGGGCAGGATGGGCTCTCTAGCCTTATGGCAACCATCCTAGGAGAAGGAAAACTCTAATCCCAAACCCTGGCAGATGGTGCTCATCTAACCCTGTAAGGTCAACCATCTAAGAGAAGGAAACTCTAATCAAACCTATGACCCGAAGACCTCGCTGCCACCGTCCATGCTTGTCAAGGCCTCAGCAGTCGAACCTCTGGTTTAAAGGGTGAGGCCAGTTCTGTGCATGCTGCACTCCACCAGAAAAATCCATTGCACAGGCTTGGATACATCCAACATCATCAATGCGCTTGTAGAAAGCACAGATGAGTCCTTCCTGAATCTTTGTTCACGAAGTAAAGCCAAGAAGAAGAAGAAGAAGATTCAAATGTTTTGTGGTATTGGAGGTAGGATGCATCCAGATGGCTGATTTTTGTCCAATTAAGGTCAAACCTCATGTTGTTTTGGTTAATCCATGGTCTTAAACCTATAAATGTTGATATAGTGGTAATAAATATGTGGTGGATTGAAGCAGGGTTGGTGTAATGATTTGAGCACTGGACAATGAGAGACCAGGGTTCAAATCCCAGGTCAGCCAAGGAAAACCCAGTGGATGACTTTGGGCAAGTCACATGCTCTCAGCCTTAGAGGATGGCAATGGCAACCCCCTTTGAAGAAACTTGCCAAGAAAACCCTGATAGGGTTGCCCTAGGGCTGCCATAATTTGGGAATAAGATGAAGGCATACAACAATAACAACAGCAAAGACTGGAAGCAGGAATTGTACTTAATTTCTCCCATATCTATCAAATATTTCTATTCTCAACCACCATCACTGCCACCACCACTGCCACCATCGCCACCACAAAAACCAGTTATCTTTCCCTCACTTTGAAAAAGCATACTATGTCTTTATGACTCCAATAGTTATCACTTAGTGATCTCTTCATCATTTTAATTCACAAATTAAGATCAACCATATAGCAGTCCTTTTGGTTGACAAACTCATTTGGCATAATAAGGGAATTATCGACAGTTATCAAATTGCACTCTCGTTGCTTTGGAAATAGGTTACATTTATCTCAGGTGTTTCATTTAGCCTTAGTGATCTGGGCTCTGGAAATTGGGTTTCTGGCTCAGACTCATTTATTCACTGCGTAACTCAGAATGGATGCTTCCCAGGTATGAGATATAGGAAGACGCTTCGCTTGCAAAGAGTAAATGGTCCTGAGCTTAATGAATGTAAAAAATGGTAATGTTTACAGCCATACAAAATCTAAAATAAACAGCAGCATTCTGAGACAGAAGGATGCAAACCAAGTTGCACTGGCAAACAAAATGACAGTGCACAACATTGTTGTATCTTTTATTTGAAGACGCCATTAACACACAATGTTACTTAGCTGCAGTTCTGCCCAGTGCTCAGTTGCAAGGGAGAAAATGTATGGGACCCTTAATGAAAACCACAAACTCCATTTCTTGAGTCTTCTTAATTCTAACCATATAACCGCTGAAAAATTTGAAAACCAGTAGCTAAAGGAGCCATCACAATAGCTAAGGAGCCTAAGCAAATTTTATAATATGAACACTGCTTAGTTTGGGGCTAGAGCATAAACCACTGAAGTCAAAAAGAGTAACCTTTCCAGTCTAGCCAAAAGAAGAATAGGCTATTGTCTTATTTCATATAAGAACACAATTGTTCTGGATTAAGCATGCCTAAAGGTGGCTGAGATGGGTAGTGACTGGGGAGGATTTTGTTTGTTTGTTTTTAGTGTATTAGTATATTATTTTAGTATTTTATAGAGTAGTGTTTTATTGTTTCCTTTTTATTGTATATTTTCTGATGTACCACCCTTTGGTGGAAAGGGCATTATAAATAAGCATCATCATCATCATCATCATCATCTTCATCATCATTTCTAAAATGAAACAGCATGAGGAAAACTATACAGGCAACAGAAAATCATCTTCATTTGGGCTGTCAGTATCTTTTACAAGTTAGTTTCAAGTGAATTTTCCTGAGGAATTCAAAAGTCTGAGAAATGGCTGCTGCTTCTACTAAAAACTGGATGAAGAAGGAGCAAGACATCTAGGAAACAACAGATTCTGGTGAACCACATGCTGGCTGTTTTTGTTGCAAGAATAATTATAAAGGTTGGCACTCGGATTGGTCAGTCCAAAGGTTGCAAATCTTGATTTATGTATTTGTTTATTTGCATGATGCCTTTTCCCCAGCATGGACCCAAGGCAGCTCACAAAAGCTTAAAAACAACAATAAAACAGCACACCTCCAAAACACAATTGAAACAACACATTAATGTAACAAATAAAAATCCAAATCCTTAAAAGTACTAAGTCAAAAATATAAAACCTAACAACATACCAAGCAAACACTCCAATAAGAAGCCCCCTGGGCACAACTATGTATTAAAAGGCAGCTTAAAAATATTTTCACATTAGGTTCTGGATAATCAGCCCATCTCCTGAGGATCAACGGATATAATTCAATATAAATATATTTACATTTTAAAAAAATGGAAGAAAGAAAGAAAGAAAGAAAGAAAGGAGAGGGAGAAAGCTTAAAAAATTCCAGACTCACAACAAACCTAAGATGAAACACTTAACAAAAATAGGACTGAACTTTCAGTGCTAGCTGGGCAGAAATTCTCAGTTGATGTTTGAAAGATGCTGGAGACAACAATCAATTCTTTCCAAACAATTGTTGTTGCTGTGTGCCTTCAAGTTGTTTCCAATTTATGGTGACCCTAAGGTGAACCTATTACAGAGGTTTCTTGGCAAGATTTGTTCAGAGGGAGTTTGCCTTTGCCCTTTTCTAAGGCTGAAAGAACATGACTTGCCCAAGGTCACCCAGTGGGTATCCATAGCCAACCAGGGACTGACTGTACGTGTCTCCAGGGTCACAGTCCAGCACACAAGCCACTAACTACACTGGCTCACACCATTCTAGTTCCTCCCAAACAGCTATTATTTTTAAATATTTCCTACCTTCCACATCAAT
>NC_056526.1:55488032-55628973 GCF_019175285.1 Sceloporus undulatus | reverse complement strand
AATAATAATAATAATAATAATAATAATAATAATAATAATAATAATAATAAATGATGGCATTATTTAATCATGTTAAAATCTGGATATTAATTGGTTCTTATGCTCACCTATTCCAGGAAAAGTGGTCCTTCTTCTTGAACCAACTTATATTCCTTTGTTTTGTGAGATGAAGCTGACCTTTTATTTCACAGAAAAGCCTTAAAACATCTGTGCCACAAATGACACTATGTGGTGAGAATCTGAGTTCCAAATAATGCCAACTATCCCACTTTTCATCCTCATTTATGCCTGAGTTACTGTGCATTGCATTTAACTTCCTCATCTGCATCCAAGTGATTTCCTTTTTCTTTGATAGCTACACCTAACCCAGAGATATTGTTCAAGTAACAATAACAAAAGACCCTAAAAGCAGAAGTTCACCAAGCCCCCAGTGATCAAAAACCTCTTGGGATCAAATATCAGTGTAGTTCCTGATTATGCAAGTAGTTGTATTATTTAGACACTTTTGTAAGGAAGTATCAAACACATCTTATACAAGCCATTTCCCCACTCAATCTTATCACAGTGAAACAGAGCCATAGCTCTTCATGCATGACTGTAGTGCAGGGGTGTCATTATGGTTGTGTGCATGATGCAGACTGCACTGGGTGACACCTCAGAGGGGCTGTCACCCAGTGTGCTGGTAGAAAGGGGCTGCCTTCTGGGTCAGGTGGCCTTGTTAACCTGGCATTAAAAAGTCCTCTCCCTCTCCTGTCCAGTTAGCAGCTCTGCCAGATTCAGAAAAGGCTATTGAAGAGAGGAGGGGATATTAAAAATGATCCACACTAGGTGTCAAATGGGCATGCCTCTGCTGGAATATCCATCAGACTGTCTCTGAAATGTCTTCTGAAGGGTTGGAAGCTACAATTACATTCCCATGATCCTGTCCCTCACTATCGCTGATATCACCTCCATCAGCATAAGAATGCTGACAGAGCTGTATGTTCCACTGGTATTAAAAAAGATCTCTGCCAGTGCCAGCAAGCATCTGGCTACAATATATGACTGTCTTAGGCCTTAATGTCCATAGTGTGACTAACAGATTCAAATACCTTTAACATTAAAAGGGGAGGGGGTTGCAGTGTTGCTGCAATATGAAAGCAGCTGGCATGGCTCTCTAGAGTCCACCAATGTCCCCACTTTGAGGGCCTACCTGCTTCCTAGTGGTAGCATTTGCCGTATCTGAACAGGTCTCTCCAGAAGGGATATAGGGACCCTTTCAGTGATACATTTACTGGTCACACAAGGAGGAAAGTGACAATTTTTCAAAGAAAATCTAAAATACAGTCAGCCCTTCTTATACATGGATTTCCATGGTTTGAAAATGTTCCAAAAAAGTATAAATTTCAAATATCAAACTTTGATTTTATAAGGGACACCATTTTGCTATGTCATTATACTTAATGGGACTTGATCATCCACAGATATTGTTATCCACAGGGGATCTTATAACCAAACCCCAGTGTATAACAAGGGTCCACTGTAATGTGAGCTGACCAGCCTCAAAAGTAGATGCTTCCTCCATAGAAAATACAAGAAAAGCCCTCTTGAATCAGATTAACAGTTGATCCAGTTCAGCCTTCTGTTTTCTACAGTGATCAGTACAATGCCTAAGGGAAGCAAATTCCATAAAATTGTTTGACTTTTTAATATTTATCCACCATTTTCCCTTCAGTGACTCAAGTCACAGAGCTGCTACTCAGGAACCCTGTGAAGTAGAGCAAGCTGAATGAAAACATGAGAGAGAGGGACCCAATATCCTGTAATGACTTTTAAGGATCTCCTTGATTCTTCTAAATCCCAATTCTGTGGTGGTGTCCATGTCCATGGAGTGGTGAATCTGCAAACTTTAAAGGCACTATCCAAGGTACTGAATCTATTTGGGAGATATGACTCTTTTAAAGTTTGGCCTAAAACCCAGTCTGGTTTCACCACTTTATTGACATGGAAGCCACCAACTGCCACACCACTCTGCCTGTGTGAAAAAGGATTTTCTTTTGTCTGTTTTGACACTCCTGTTAAGCACTGGAGAAATGTTATCCACTTACTTTATATCCTTGACTATAAGTCGACCTCATATATAAGTCGAAGCCAGGTTTTGGGGCCAAAATTATGGCTTTTGATATGACCCGTGGATAAGTCGAGGGTAAAACGTAGGGGCATGTAATGAACAATTTAAAGGATGCTCATTCTAAAGGCTGGATGGATGAGAGATTAAACTCTTGCCTTTCCTCGGGGATGGATATATACATATATATGAGTTAAAGTACAGTACTTACATTGACCCATGGATAAGTCTACTCAGGTATTTTGGGTAATTTTTAACCTAAATTTCTAGACTTATACATGAGTATTATTTCTAAGGACAACTCATGTTTAGTGTTGGCCTGACAACCCTACAGTTAGTAAGAGTAAAATCACTATCTCAGATAGTGTGATAATAGGGAGAATCAACAGTAGTTCTTTAAATTTCTTCTCCTAATACCCCAGTCATTTTCCTCTGTTGAAATGTGCTTGCTACATGGTGTTTCTTGGGCCCCTATCACCCAGCATCAGCCAAGTTCAGTGTATGTTGTCATCTCTTAGTCAGTGTTGAAGTAAGATTCACCTTTCAGTCCATTTGATTTCTTTATGTAGAATGGCAAAAGCATATTGATCTTGTTCTTTGTTCCAGCAAAATGAATTGAGCCAGGTGTGAGTATTTAAATACTAAGCTACAAATTTAAATGCTTCTTCTCAGATAAAATATATATGCAGACAGATTAAGCTGATTTTTAGATTTGCATATTAATCACAAATCATTCCTACTCTATTATCATCTTTGAGTTGATGATGCTATAATTCTTTCTGTCTTCTTTTCCATACATTTGTCTCAGTCTTCCTATTTTCTATTAATGTCATAACTTCTAGCTTTCTCCGCATCCTCCTATGGTCCTTTAACACAAGTAGGTATAACATAGCTGTGTTAGAAGTGGCAATTGCATACCATTTTCAAAACAATTTTCCCTAATCAGCTATATAACAATTATTTAATTTGTACTGAAGCACTTCTTTATTATAGTGATGCTACACAATTAATTAATTTTAAGGGATGTGCTAACATGTACTTTAGCATCAATTAAAATATCAGAAAAAAATTAAATTAATTCAATAATGCTTAGCTATAAGTCCTAGGAAAACCTGCCTTTTTTTTTTAAACAGTTTTAAAAGTCAGAGCTAAAGTGGCTTTTGGTTGAAGTGAAACTGTACCCATTTCAACAACTGAGAAAAAATTGAAGTGAAAAAAGTGCATAGAAAAAGTTAGGACAAACCAAATGGTAAACTTGGCAAGAAGCAGATACACTGGTCAAATGGTTCATTATAGTGAAAATGTGTCAAAATAGATGCATAGGAATAGGCTTTGTCCATATACTCCATGGCATACATGTGCAAGCCACTGCTTTTTTAAAATATGAAAGTACCATAATATTAAGATAATCTACTTTTGCAGAAATTGGCCATCATCCTGTATGATGCTCATGGAGCATAATATTCATTGGCCAAGATGCTACATGGTTGAACATAGCATTATTTCTTCCTGAGGAATTCTGTTATGACATCCCTGTTACCATCCTTAGGATTCATTGTTACATTGCCATTCTGTTGCCGGTGGAAAATGAGGGAAAGTGAACAGTGAGCATTGGGCTATTCCCCATAGCCAAACACAGACTAAGGACATTTTGGGTGAGATCTACTAGGGTCCTCCAAAGGTCACTGTGGATGATGTCAACAGTCTTCATCTGTTTATGGAAACATAGCCCATTGCTTCATTGATCCCCTCCACTTTCCACCAGAAATGGAATGGCTATCACAAGACAATAGTTGGTTCTGGGAAGAGAGTTTGGACACTGTAAAGGGAGGAAGAGAATACCAATCTCCACAATGCCCTCCACCAATATATATGCAAATACAAGGTAGACTTATGTTTGTGTATGTCACTTGTGTGTTCCAATGTGTATGCCAGTGTGGTGTGGTGATTTGACCATTGGCAATGAGTCTGGACATTAGAGTTTGATTTCCTGCTGGGCCATGTAAAGCCACTGAGTGACCTTGGACAAGTCATAGACTCTCAGCCCCAGAAAAAACTCTGATAGGGTTTGCCTTAGGTTTAGTTAGAAATGACTTGAAGGCACACAACAAGAACAAATGTCACTTATATGATGCCAGTCTGAGAGTGCACTTATATGGCTTCTCTCTTGTGTATAAAAATATGAGTGGACTAAGGTTGTTCTTCACTACAACTTTACAATCCACCAACTGGTATCAGGTGCAAAACTGTGGCTCAGGAAGGCAGCCATAGAAAAGAAGAATGAGTTGCCACAGCCTCATTTGATCAAACCGAGAATGTATTTTTAGTATCAGAACTGGAGTTCACACAGAAACAGAGTCCTCTTTTGTACAAAGTTTTCTTGACTGCAGTAGATTCATTCAAGTGTGGCTTTGAGATGGAGATTTTTTTTTATTATTCTGACTTTCACATCATTGAGATCCAAAAATCCTTGCTGATCTCCTACAAGTCACCCAGGGATCCCTGCAAAGACCCTAATATATTTTTGCCCAGTTTTAAATAAAGCATGATAACTTTGGATTTAATTCTCTCACCCCTAAATTGGCTATGAAGATGCTGCTCTTACTGATCATGTGGCACTGCTGGCAGTCTTCTCCCTGGAGGCACTCTTGTGGTCACTTTATTCTATTAACTCTTGCTAATTAGCAGAGACCCAGAACCATGCTGATGAATCAGTGGCATTATCCATCCTTAACATTTGCAAACTAGTGAATGCTTTTTTGTCTACTCCTTCCCTGATTCCAATGAATAGCTAATGAGGCCAATTATTGGTAAATGTGTCTAAGTCTAAGAACACATTGAATATGCCTGCACAGCAGAATTCATTCCTGGGAATCAATTAGGATGATTTCCCTTCTGATAATTATATCTGATTGATCATTATCTATGGAACTACGAAGGCCTGAGCTTCTCAATTCAGACATGTACTTGGGATGAAAAGCTCAGCCTTGCAAGGACAGCAGATATTCTTTTGTGCATTTTATTATGAAGGCCAATCAATTAAATTTAAAACAAGCTTGAATTAGCTTTTTTAAATTTGGCCATTGCCCCTTAATTTTGATCATGAAGATTAATTTTTACCTGGATCCTAACTTTTTTCAGATACTGGCTTCTAGAATAAAAAAAAGTCTCTTAAATAATGAGACATTTCCTTTAAAATTATATAAATTGTTCTTGCTTTTAAAAAAACACAATTTTTGAGACTGATGCAGATCTCAGGGAATGGATACAAAAGAGGCAAATGACTGCATTTCTAGCAAGATTCAGTCAGGCTCCAAAAGAAGAAAGATCTTTGGGTCATAAGTAAGAGAGTATTGACACTGTAATGGGCCTAAACACTCTAAAGGGATCCTGTCTGATCTTGGAAGCTAAGCAGGCTAATCTCTGGTTTGTACTTGGATGGGAGAGCACCAATGAATATCAGGTGCTGTAGGCTATATTTCAGAAGAAGGAACTGGCAAAGCTACCTCTGAATATTCCTTGCTTAAGAAAACCCTGTGAAATTAATGGGGTCACCATATGTTGGCAGGCTACTTGAAGGCACATACTGTACTGTACTGTACTGTACTGTATCCTTCCAAAACTGGCATTTCATTCATGGCTGGTTCAGCTCATGTGATCACTATATTATAACAGCTGCACTAGTTACCAGTATGTTTCTTTGGCCTGATATAACAGTTGGTTTTAAGCTTTAGAACCATACATTGTTGGGGTCAAGTATTGCTTGACACACTACTTTCAACCAAGTGATTTGAAGGCACATATATACATGCATGCCAGCAATGAAAAAGGAAAGCATTTTAACATTTTACGTTATGTCATTTTATTAATGCTAGAAAGTGTCAACCTCAACTTTGGGCCCACAAAGTAGCTTCCATATTAAAAATACAAAAATACAACAAATAAGAGTAAAAGTAAATACAATAATCAATTAAATCATGAAAAACACAGCATGAGGGGGAATAAAAGAACTGGGTCAGTTTAAAAAAATACATTTTCACAGTAGGGAATTAGAACAATTAAATGAATGGTAAAACCATTTACATAATAAAAAAGTGAATTTCAATTCAGTTTACATATGTATGACTCACATACCATGGTGATGCTTGTCGGTTCCCTTCTGACAATGTCGTTCCCCTTTGCCTTTTCAGAAGTATACATTGAGTATAGGAGTTACTTCCAGCTAAATGTGTACAACATTTGAAGCCTAAGGTCTATACCTAGTAATGTAGTGCTAAATCTTGAAGTATAAATACCCATTTTGACGGTGTCCATAGCTTCATCCCCAAGAGATTTCAGAGGTATGGGGATCTGCACTGTCTTCTATCCACAACCTAATTCTTGCATTTTTCATCTTTACTAGCTGTAGATCTTTTAGAAAGCTTATGGATCTTTATTGCCTACCCATAACCAAGTGATAACAAAATATTTTGCATTATCTATAGAATTGTTCCACAACGATAGTGCTGGAAAAATCTATTTTCCTCCCAGTTACTGTGGTAGGATTGTACTTAATAGCAATAGCAATAGCAAGTACATTTCTATGGAGTTTATCACACGGGGGAGAATGCGTCATGCTCCTGTTTTTCCCCCTGTTACCATTGTGCAATTGCGAAGATGATCACATGACTTCGGGATGATCAGGTTGCCCACAAGTTATCAAAGTGTCATGTTCCCGTCAGACTGTATTAACGATTTAAATCGTGAATAACATCTCAAAAGCACAATCTAAATGTTATTACCACAAGTGTGTACTTACAAAGCACTACAATTGTGCATTTCCGCAATTGCGGTTTCATTCCCAGCTTGCTATTCAAAGTAACAGCAATGACAGTTGGGGGGGAGGGGAGAACCGCCAGGATATCTCTTCTGCACCTGTGTAGAAACTACAAAAATGGAACCATAACGCTTCAGATATGTACACTAAAAGTGCTATTCTTCTGTAATTAAAGTGGAACTGCATCATTTCTGGTTGAGGTGTGATCATCTCCCGTTACTATTTTATTGCTATTGAGCAATTGCGCAATGGTAACAGAAAAAAAAATGGGAGCATGACGCTTTCTACCCCGTGTGATAAACTCTTATACCACTTAGCGGTTTACAAAGTGTAAGCTAATTGCCCCCAATAAGCTGGGTTCTCATTTTAGCAACCTACAGAAGGATGCCAGGCTGAGTCAACCCAGAGCCCCTAGCTGGTATTCAACTCACAACGTTATGGTTTCTGAGTAAGTGGCTGCAGTACAGTCATTTAACGACTGCACCACAAGGATTAAGCTCAGCAGAGATAGGGCGTCTTGATATTGGGGTGGATCTTGGCTCTACTATACCATTAATTAAGGAGAACAAATCTGGCTGACAAATCTAAATTTGTTTCAGCAAACAGGATCATAATGGTTGTGTTAGCTTAGCATTTTAAAAGTCAGTTCATCCATGCCTCTCTCAGTGATTTGCCTATATGCAGCCGAAGATGTAAACATTGCAATTATTGCACTGGAGATGAAGGGCAATGACAATTCTGTTAGTACTGTTTGATCATAATGGCTGTTTTACATATACAAGCCATTACATCTATGGCCAAAATCCAGCAAAATGGCTTGCGATTTGTATCTTCATGATGATGGAGTTACGTTGCCATCACAACATGCAGCCATGTTAGAGAATTGTGAAGATGAGCAATGAGGAAGCACATAATCATAGAATCATAGAGTTGGAAGAGACTGCAAGGGCCATCCAGTCCAATTCCTGCCATGCAGGAAATCTCAATCAAAGCATCCCCGACAGATGGCCATCCAGCCTCTGTTTGAAGACCTCTAAGGAAGGAGACTCCACTACACTCCATGGGAGTGTGTTCCACTGTCGAACAGCCCTCACTGTCAGGAAGTTCCTCCTAATGTTGAGGTGGAATCTCTTTTCCTGTAGCTTGCATCCATTGTTCCAGGTCCTAGTCTCTGGAGCAGCAGAAAACAATTTTGCTCCCTCCTCAATATGACATCCCTTCAAATATTTAAACAGGGCTATCATATCACCTCTTAACCTTCTCTTCTCCAGGCTAAACATCCCCAGCTCCCTAAGTCTTTCCTCATAGTACATAGTTTCCAGACCCTTCACCATTTTAGTCGCCCTCCTTTGGACATGCTCCAGTTTCTCAATGTCCTTTTAAAATTGTGGTGCCCAGAACTGGACACAATATTCCAGGTGGGGCCTGACCAAAGCAGAATATAGTGACACTATTACTTCTCTTGATCTAGACACTATACTTTTATTGATGCAGCCTAAAATTGCATTGGCCTTTTTAGCTGCCGCATCACACTATTGACTCATGTTCAACTTGTGGTCTACTTGGACTCCAAGATCCCTTTCACATGTAGTTTCATTCAGCCAGGTGTCCCTCATCCTATATTTGTGCTTTTTATTTTTCCGCCCTAAGTGTAGTACCTTACATTTCTCCATGTTGAATTTCATTTTGTTAGCTTTGGCCCAGTTTTCTAGTCTATTCAGGTCATTTTGAATTTTGATCCTGTCCTCTGGAGTATTAGCTATTCTTCCTAATTTGGTGTCATCTGCAAATTTGATGAGTATGCCCCCAATTCTGTCATCCAAGTCATTGATAAAGATGTTGAATAACACTGGGCCCAGGACAGACCCCTGTGGGACTCCACTGGTCACTTCTCTCCAGGATGAAAAGGTGCCATTGTCGAGCATCCTTTGGCTTTGGCCGGTCAACCAGTTACAAATCCATTTCTTATACATGTTCCGTTTAAAACTTAGCTCACTTGAAAGTTCCTTAGTCATCTATCCTGGTTTCTTGAGACACTTCCCATTTTTCTTTCTCACTGGAACTGTTTGAAATTGTGCCTTCAGTATCTCCCTTTTGAGAAACTCCCATCTGTCCTGAACTCCCTTCTCTTTTAGTATTTCTGACCATGAGATCACCCTCAATACTTCTCTAAGTTTGCTGAAATCCACTCTCCTAAAGTCTAGAATGCATGTCTGACTATGCCTGGCTTCTCCTTTCCACTGTATAACAAACTCCAGGAGAACATGGTCATTTCCACCTAAGGATCCCACCACTTGCACCCCATTAACCAAGTCATCCTTGTTGGTCAGGATCAGATCTAAAATAGCTGATCCCCTTGTTGCCTCTTCTATCTTTTGGACAATGAAATTGTCTTTGAGGCAAGTGAGGAATTTGCTAGACCTTGAGGATTTGGCTGAGTTTGAATTCCAGCAAATATCAGGATAGTTGAAGTCACCCATCACTACTACATAATGGGGGATCTCACTACAAAACCAGGCACAACATAAGATATCTTATTGTTCATTGAGGGTTCTCAACACACAGGGGGCATCACAAAGGATACGTTCCCAACCAGGCACAGAGCACCATGACTTTCCACTGCTTGGCTCTGTTGGGGGCCATTGACCCTTCCTTGTACTATCATTGCCATACTATTTCGCATTGCGACTCTTGTGGAACAGCCACACTGCTCACTTTGCTTCTGTAATGTTCACAAAGGTGGAGCTACAACAATACTCCCCTCCTGGGAATATGAAAGTTGTGCAACACTGCAGTTCTAAACTGTGTAGGTATAAGTTGGTTTACAGCCAATATTTGCCCCTCTTGACCTTTGGAAGTCATGCTCATTCCCACCCCATCCCTTGCTGTTGCCAAATATTAGATTACAAACTTTTTAAGAGCAAGGATGATTTTCTGTGTTTTTGTTTTACAATACTGTACTGCAAATTGCTGTGCGTATTGACACTGCTTTATAAATAAAAGTTATTTGTTTATTTATTACATTCATATCCTGCCTTTCCCTAAGGACTTTAAGGCAATGTATGCAGCTTTCTGCCTTTCTTTATGAGAATAGGAAAGATAAGCACACCCTCGTGAAATGAATGGCTAGTCATCCATCCCTGCTCTGGGAAGCAGGCCCAAGAAACATTTGGGGTAGTTGATTCTCGATGGCCGCCTGTTGGGCTATGGCTGACAAGATCTGTATATAAATAAGTGCATCAGAATGCTATTGCATGGGCAAGATGGTAGGAAAACTGTAATCTTGCATTTTGGCATAGCCAGCAGGCTTCTCCTGAAAAATAGTGGCTGAGATCCTGTATCAAACACACAGCTACATTTAGCTACATTTTAATCCTCCATCTGATCACTGAAAACCTCACTTTAAAAGCCAGTTAGACATCCAGAGAGACAAAGATCTGTGCTGCTACTGATCAGGTATTTCCAGATGACTTGACCATCCAACCCCCCGCTACAAGCAAGTGAAGCTCCCATGAAGAATTGCAAAAGGCTCCCACAGGGGTCCCTGCTCTGCTTCTTGCAGTCTTGCCAGCTGGAGCAGGCAGGTCATGTCATCCTGCAGTGCCACATTCATCAACAGAACTTCATTGTTCTGGATGCTTGACTGGTTTTCAAGTTGGGTATCAGGGTTGCTTACTGTCTTGGAAATACTGCCACAACTGCAAATGAGTATATGAAGCAGTTTGTGTTGTGGTGTTGTCTGCCCTCAAGTCATTTCCAAATTATGGATTCTATGGTCTATGCACCACGCTGGCTCTCCATGAAGCAGTTCTCATTTCCCAAGTCTAATTTAAGACATTGTAATTGACTAAGAACATGCCATCCTTCCTTTCCTATCAAGAACCCCAAAACTGTGAGCCAGCATAGTATAGTGCTTTGAATGATGGATTAGGACTCCTGAAAAGAAGGGTTTGAAATCTTGCTGAGCCATGGAAACCCATTGGCTGACTTTGGCCAAGTCACACTCAGTTATCCTAAGAAGAAGACCATGGCAAATCTACTCTGAATAAATCTTGCCAAGAAAACCCAAGAATTAGGTTGCCATACATTGGAATCAACTTCAAAGCCCATAATAATAAGAACCTCAGATTTCCTACACAAGTAATTTTTATAATCCTTACGTAAACATGGTGTTGCAGAATAGATTTATCCAGCTAATGTATGATGGAAGCTGTACAAATACCAACAATATCAAAAAACCTCATAAGCATAGTGTGTCTAACAAAATGGTCTTATCCTAGTTGACAGATTGGATTGCTTTTAAAGGAGTGGCTGACATTTCAATCCATTTGTGTGGTAAGGTCAGTGTGTTTTCATTCTTCACATGTCATTCTTTTAAAGCCCAGGAGACTCCGAATGGGTGACATTTTCCATTCCCTTCTAGGATATGAAATATTGTGCAAAGCAATGCTTTTCTTCTCTAGCCTTTCCCTGTTAACAAAAATGGGGAATGTTTGATGAGAGAAAATTCTGTATTCACAATATGATGTCAAAGCTGTTGTACTCATAATGCTCCGTTTCACAAAGCAACTTGTGTTCCTCCCCACCCTCGTGTTCTGTTAAAAATGAAAACCTGGTCAAAAAGGACTGCATTAAGTCTGTAATGTAAATGTCCCTGTGCTTGCAGGAAAGGAAATGCTAAATGAATATTGCGAGATGCTAAGTGTTGAAAGAGCAATTCTTTCTAGCTGTGGAGCTAATGGACTGTACCTTAAAAAAAATGAACAATTTGTTTCATATGATGATTCACTAGCACTCTAGCTGACAAGGTTTCAATTTCTGAGTCCTGCTTCATATTCAGCTCCTTGTTTTACAGAGCAATAGTACAATTACCTGCCTATCTGTTGGTTTTATAAACAAGGATGGATTGGACATAGAAGGAGAAGACAAACACATAATAAATTATTGGTGTTTGAGGTAAGGGAGGGGAAAAAGAAATTGGGAGAGCTATATATACTCCTGTATCTTTAAATAATTTTAAATATTAATTTTTAAATAATTTTTCAGGCCAGAAAAAAAAATGATCCCTGCCATGTTGTTGCTGTTTTGAAAACACATCCACACACATGCACATCCACACAAACACAAACACTAGAATTTCACAACAACAGCTCACCAAATAATATGGGAAACAGAAGGTCATTACAGGCCCAGCTACAAAGGCAGGAGACCTGCATTGACCCTGGCAAATATAAATCCAAAGGGGACATGTAGGAGTGTATAGGGACTCCTTTTTCCATTTCTATTCAACTTTTTGACGCTTTCCTCCTCTGCCCAATTTGTCAATGGGAATCACAAAGTGCTTTCAGTTTGAGGTCACTTGGCTGCCTGCCTGAGGTACCTATTACAGAAGTGAATTGACAATGCAAAGCTTTTAAGGGAGCTGAACTCCCAGTTATCCCCAAGGGGGTCTAGCACACCATATTTAATCACTGCCTCAGAAAGCCACCTCTGCAGCTTCAGGTTTTATTGCCAGCTTTCCCAACAAGTGGACATTACTGAGGTTATTCCAAGTTTCAGATTTTCATTTTAAAATATTTTCCAGACTCAGTGCATTGTAGGCAATCACAAAATGTAAAGTCCACTCTTTACTTGTTGTAAGGCTCATTTCACAGCAATGCCTAGCTTGATCATGGGTGTCAGTTTCCTAGATGGTATGGTTTGTTTAGAAAGGGCTGCAATGGAGTTCAGTATTTGATGTAACCTACACAGATGGGCTTTTGCTGAGCTTAGATTTAGCCCTTTTCTAATTTTGACTAAATTCTGCAATCTAGAAATTATACCTGTCTGTGGGCTTTACAGAGAGTATATTTCAGTTGATGTCCTCTGTGTACTTAAATAGAAAATAACAAATTTCCATGGCCTGTTGGCCTAACTCCAGACTACAACTGTGGTCAAATTAGAGAACAGAAATGAATAATGTACTTTGTAGAGCATCAGAGGAGACAAGCAGGTGATCAAAAGAAGTAAAACATGATACTATACATTTTGGGACTGAGGAGTGATGAAGTTCCATGTAATTTAAATAATAATAATAATAATAATAATAATAATAATAATAATAATAATATTGTTATCCCACCTCTCCCATCAGATTGAGGCATCTTACAACCACAATAAAGTACAATATAAAATACATCATACAATTATATAAATATATCCCATTAATCCCTCCCTCCCAACATACCATAAAAATACCATTAAAACAGTCAAACAGTCTCCACAAAACTTTGAAATCTTCATAAGAATATAAAGATTTTAAACTTGTATGACCTCAGGCAAGTGAATTTGTTTTTCTCTAGCTGATGGAGATCTTGAAAATGTTTGACTTGCTTATATGGGGAGGGATAATGATTCACACTGCCCCTCCAACAACCATTTCAAGATGGATCTGTCGGCTTATTATGACAGAAAAATATTGTTTCAGAAAAATACATACCCTCTCAGAAGTCACATGTCCATGACCAGTCTGATAAATCTCTATCTGGCTCTGAAATAAACGAATGGGTGGATGAAAGAAAATTATTTGAGCTAGTGACAAACACTTAGCAAGTGTACTTACAGGGATGATCAAATCTGCTAGGGTACGGAATGTATGTATACACCTGGTATCTAGAGATAAAGATACTTGAGAAAAACACTAGTTAGCAAATATTAGTTCTTCTCATCTTTATGGAATAAAATTTAATTTCTCAGATTATAAGGAATTAGACAATAAAATGTTGGCTAAGTATGGAGGACCATTGGTTCTCCAGATGTTGACAAAATGCTACTCCCATCATACCTCGCCATTGGTTGGGCTGTCTAGGATTGATGAGAGGTTCCCTAGCCTAATACAGACAAGCTAAAATTCCTGCACACTTCTTCACCACATACCTACTACAGAAATGCTCTTCACATGAGAAATCTTAATCTTCCTACTGGTTCTGCACATTGAGATGCTATAAAACACTATATATGTGTGTGTGTGTGTGAGAGAGAAAAGTGGGATATAATAATAATAATAATAATAATAATAATAAGCTTTAGGGTCAACCTAGATGGTTATTTGCTACATTATTTTGGTTTGTCTAGTTGATTAAAATCAAAAACCAAATATCATGGGAGGCCCAAGATGAGATTAGGATCAGGATGGGATGGAGTGGGAGCTTTAACTCTTTGTCCTCACTCACTCCTTCTCCCCAGTGTTGTTGGGCCTGACTCAGATTATGATCTAAGAGGCACTATGGGTGCTGATTTGGAATAACAAAAGAATTACTCTCTTCACCCTCACACAGTATACTTATTGGCTTGGAAGTAAATGTACTCTTTTGTTATTGGCAGTGTCAAATTCTTGTTCATGTTTCCTTGCTCTCCACAACTTTCTCTGTAAGTGGTTATTTTAGATGTCACTAAAACAAATGGTTGCTTTAGATGCAGTTCCTTGCTGCAGCTCTTTTGCCTAGGCCAGTACAATGTAGCAGGAATGGCAAGCCATGTTTCTGTCACAAAAGTTCACTTTGCTCTTTGTTACTCTATATCTGGTGAGGTCAAACACATCTCTTTCCTTTAATTGAAGTAGATATTCAGGTAACAATGTGCTGTACCTTGCCATGTCTGTACCTTTGCTGTCTTCAGTCCCGGTCCTACTATTAGGCAGAGTAGGGAAATAGATGTCAAGGGGAACAGTAGCGGTCCACTTAATCATTTCTTCTGAATCTCTTAGCCATTACCCTTTCTTTGAGTTAAAGTTGTATGTTCCACACCAGTTGTCTTGTAGCCACAAAACCAACACTTCTTAAAGTGGTGATCTGTGGACCAGCATGCCAGTCTGAAGGCCATCAGCGACTGGTCTACAGCAAATGTGCAAGAAAGACAAGGAAGCAGTAATAATATTGGGCAAATATGAGACTGGTCGCAGGCTCCTTGGGGAAAAATTGTCTGTCTACCACATCATATAACTTAAGAAGCATTGCCTGACACTAGTTTCCAACCTTCAGGCTCCCTACCACACTACACAGTATTAGCAGTATAATTCTGCTCTAACTGTCATGGTTCTATCCTATAAAATCCTGTGCTTTGCATTTGAGGAGGGGGTATTTAGAATTTATTTATTTTCTTAACTATTTATTTTTGGTGCTGCTGCTGATGTGGGCTTTCAGTTTGTTTCAAAGTTATGGCAGTCCCAAGGCTTGAGGTTTTTTGGGTCTGAGTGTGTGACTCATTCAAAGTTACCCAGTGGGTTTCCGTGACCAAGTGAAGAACTGAGCCCTGATCTCCAGAGTCGTAGTCCAACACTCAGTCTACTATACCACCTCCAAGAATTGCAGCATAGGACAATAATTAACAATAACGATAATTTTAAAAGACTACAAGGATATTAAATAATTTATCTCTTAAAACCAGACAATTTAAAACCAGCCAGAGAATTTAACTGCCCTCCCCAAGACTACAAATCCCAGGCTTCCATAGGCCATAGTCATGGTGTTTAAGTGGAATCATAGTGCTTTGAGTGTTAGGAGGATCCTGTCCACCTGCCAGTCTACTCCAGTCCATTTACGTTCTGTACAGTATATGGGAATGGAGAGGGCCACCATCTTGTCCTGTGTTTCAGGTAGCCAAATGTTTAAGGCTGGCCCTGGTTGCTTACTTATAAACATTATAATAATGATTAAATCCTTATTACAATGTTTACAATGTTTATAATGTTACAGCATGCTGTAATGGTTTGAATGTTGGACTATGACTTTGAAGACCAGGGTGTGAATGCTGGCTCAGTCATGAAAATCCACAGGGTGACCTTGGGCAAGTGACACTTTCTCAGCTTCAAAGGATTGCAGTGGAAACCCCCTCTGAAGAAACTTGCCAAGAAAATTCCCATGATAGGTTTATCTTAGGGTCACCATAAGTTGGAAACAACTTGAAGGCAATCATCATCATCATCATCATCATCATCATCATCATCATCATCATTCCTTATCACATTATTTAATCTCATACAATGTAATAAAGGCACATAGACTAGTAATCTATAATGAGGAGCACATCAGTATTAGCAATCTATAGGCCTCCCTTTAATAAGAAACTTGGTTTCCATTCATGCTTCTTTGTTTCAGACATGCGTTTTTGTTTGATTTTAAAAAGCAGTTAGCTACAAAGGGGGAAAATGAACAAATGGCTTATTTAGCATTTAATAATAATAACAATAATAATAATTTTATTTATTATTATTATTTCCAATATTTTGATCAAAGCGGCTTACAATACAGATAAAAGCATATCGATAAAAAGTTAAAAACAGCATTAAAAAAGAACAACAATCAAATAGAAGTACAAGGGCAGGTCAGGTACACAATCCAGGGGCGTTGATAGAGGGGCAAAGAATAAAATGATTATGGTGGAAAGGCTTGCAGAAATAAATATGTTTTCAAGTTCTTTTTGAAAAGAACTAAGGACGCGGTGGAACGGAGCTCGACAGGGAGATTGTTCCAAAGTTTGGGGGCAGCGACAGAAAAAGCCCTCTATGAGGTCCTCACATGGCGTGTCTTAGGGACCTCCAACAGTTTCATCCCTGTTGTTCTGAGTGTGCGGGGAGGATTGTATGGGGAGAGGTGGTCCTCCAGGTACCCTGGGCCGAAGCCACTTAGGGCTTTATAGGTCAAAACCAACACCTTGTATTGAGCCCGGAAGCGAATAGGCAGCCAATGAAGATCTTTCAAAATAGGTGTTATATGGTCAGACCTGGAGCTACCAGCAACCAATCTTGCTGTCATATTCTGCACCAACAGTAGCTTCCGGGTTTGGTACAAGGGTTGCCCCATGTAGAGCGCGTTGCAGAAATCGAACCGAGAGGTTACCAGAGCATGTACAACATTTGTTTCTGGTTGTTTCTTTGTATTTTTAAAATTATATTTTGTCAGACCATTGTTAATACATGACTTTGTGCTTTTCAATATTTTTCATTTATAATTTTTCACTTTTGCCATTTGTATTTTCAAATGTTGTCCCCCCCCCCAGTAGACAGATTATTACTCTAGGATCCCATGGGCAAGGGGCAAGATATAACTGAATGGATGAACGTAATAATAACTTCTGGTAAGATCCAGCAATCACACTAATAAGTGACAAAAAAAATGACAGGAGGTTTCACAAGCCAAGTGCGCCAAGGAACATTGTAGTTCCTTAGAATGTGGCCCATAAGAACGGCATTCAAAAGGTAGTAATTCAGATTGTTTTAACCAGGCTTCTGTGGTTACTAGTTCAGCAGCCAAACTGGACAGATTTAAGTAGTACATCAAGGCTGTTTCAGAGCCTTCCCAGCAGAGCAAGTTTATGTAACAATCCCAGAGCTACCTTTGGTTTCAATCGAACAACAGTGATTGATCTCTCACTCTCGCTCTCAGTATTATCCAGGGTGCTTCACCAATGCTTGCAGATCTGTCTCTAGGCTGCACTCTTCTTTTTGAAGCCTTGTTATCCTGCCATAAAATCTGAGCATATAAAAGCGGCCAGCAGATTGTGCTGCAGCTTTTGACTGGACCCCCGACATCCTGCATAGCACTGGCACCAGTCCCTGGATGTTAGTGCCAACACTTTATTTAGACTGTTAGTGCTTTATTTCCCCAGACTTCTTTCTCCTTCCTTTCCTTCAAGAAGGGAAGCTTCCCACCCAGGGCAGAGTCAAGAACCAGAGGCTGCTGGGATATGTAATTTTTAAACTCTTAGTGCCATTTGGAACAAGCACCATACACATAGCTTCTGTATTCCCCTGTAGTCAAGTTACTTTGTTAGATTTAATAACTGCCAAGTGGTTTGACTCTTGGATTTGAACAAGCTGTTGTTTCTAAGTACTATGTACCATATGTAACCTTATGGGTTGTGTTGTTAAATGTTGCTCTGCTTCCCATAGAGCAGGAGTGTGGACTTCTTGATTTTGTGAAACTGCAAACCTAAGCAGCTCTAGCCAGCTGAGGCTACTCTACAAAAGGGTAGAATCAATGGAATGACATATGGAACATGGGCTACATCCACATTACAAAGTTATAGCACAGTTATAGGGGACTGTGGGATTTATAGTTTTGTGGGATACTGTTTGCCAAAAAGCTAACTAGACCATACTAGAGAATTTGAAGCACATAACTAATCTACAAATCCCAGGATTCTATGGGATGCCAGAATAATTGTTAAAGTGGTATCACTGTTGTAATTGTACAGTGAGGATATACATGTGGTGACACATTTAGTGTCACATGTCACCATGTCTTCAGACTTAGTACCACTGATCTGATATGTATGTTGGGGGTAAAAATACTGATATGTATGTTGGGGGTAAAAACCTTCCAAGGTTGCTGTAAGGAACAGTGAGATAATGGCTGGGATGGCTTTGGTTCTTACCCTGGCATAGCCCTTAAATACTCCAGCATCCCTGCTTTGGATAGTGTTGTGCAAAAAGTAGATAGTCACTCCTCCTGCAAGCACAATGGCACTGGAGGGCATCTGGATGTATCATCATGGCCAGTCAGTGCACCTGGGCACCATTTGACTACTGTGGCACCACTTTGCCCTCCTATACCTCCAGGGAGTAAAAAGGTTGTTTATTCCCCTGGCTCTGCAGTTGAAACCAGATTGTGCCCACATGCAGCCACAACCTGATGGGCCCCAGTGACATGACCAGGATCTCTGGCTGCAGTAGAACAGATGGAGACTGCTGGGATCTTCAGAGTAAATACACTGCATGAACTTTACACTCCACCTGTCATAAAACAGTATCCTAGCCATAGCTGTAAGATATTTATGTAAAGCCGAGATATTTTGTTGCCTGAGACAAAGAACAAGATTGTGTGCTCTCCCCATTCCACCCACAGGAGCTGGCCAGGCTGTTGACCTACTAGCAGGATATCATCTGCTATCACACCTGAGGGCAGCAATGTAGATGAAGAAGTGCAGAGTAAGTTGTCTGGAACACACAGATCTATCCTCCAGCAGAGGGAATGGCAAAGAGAGTGTTGTCCTTTCCCATGCAAACCACTCAGCAACTGTTGCCTGACGCAACTGTTTCACACTCCCCAATAGTTGTGGCTATCTTGCTCTTACTCTAAATACCATGTTGCAAGGAAGAGTATAAATACTACTGCATAAATTCCATAAGTCCAGTTGATCAAAGTCTGAGCTGTAGCTGAGTGGAGCTAAGCTTATGTCTGGGACATCAGGAAAGGTTATTAGAGGAGAAGATAGCCAATATACAGCCCCACATCAAGAGCCAGAGCACTGCTCAAATCATTAACCAAGTTAGCTCTAATGCATAAAATACATTGTGGATAGTGTCTAGTTTAGTTTTCTTTTGATTTGTGTAAAACATTATTATTTTCTATGAAAGAAATTAGTTGTTTTTTTTACAAATGAAGTGGTTGCCAAAAAAACATGAAATACAATCAATCATTTAAAAATGCAGAAACTCACAAAATCTCACCCAGAAAACATTTGAAATGCTTCATTTTTTCATATAAAAATGAAATAAATAGTCCTTAGTAGTTTTCTCATTTACATTTGTTTAGTTTTCTCTGTTTAAGTCATGCTCTCTCAGCCTCAGGGTAAGGCAATGGCAGATCTCTGAACAAATCTTGCCAAGAAAACCCTGTGATAGGTTTGCCTTAGAGTCACCCAAAGTCAAAACAACTTGAAGGCACACAACAACCACCAACAAAGAAAGTAAACAGAGAAAGCTTGGAGAAACAAAATTTGGCATTTACTTCAGGAACCCCTTCTAGGGGATCCCTGTAATATACAAACTTTGCCCCTCCACCCACCCTTCACCTGTGGTAATGACAAGCGTTTCAGTAGTTATTAAGCTCACCTTGTGCTTCTAAATATGGTGAGGCTATTGAGCTTTCACTTATGTAGATATTTAATTGACAAGGCTGGCTTGAGTTTCAAATCTCCTTGTGGTAATTGCAGCTCAAGGTTCTGTAAAAATTGCTTCTGGGGTTATCAAGCAGAAAGCAGAGGTGACATTATTCAACTAACCTATACTGACTACCATATGCCTTGAAGCGCACAAGGCTTGTGGCAACTATTAGTAGATTTTTTTTCTTTTTCAGGGGTGTTTCCTCTTCTCTTCCCCTGTTTTGTGGTCTTTCTCCTTTGGTACACTGTAACCTTGATGCAAATAGAAGCATTCTGCTCTGTGCTCCCATGGACAGATGGATGATGGCTTTGGCATGGCATCCTTTCATTTACAACATTGCATCTTTTCACTCATCATTTTTCAGAAGAATGGGCACTGGTCAATGAGAATTAACATTTTTAGACAAATGCTTGTTAGAGCACCACAAAATATAATTTTTTTTTAGCAACAGACAAACTTTTCACATTCTTGCCATATGAACAGGCATTTTTTTCTTACTGTCACCAACTGATCATATCAGCTGATTTTATCTTTTACTCAGGCTTATTCTCTTGCTCTTCATCAGCCAAGAAAATGGGATCACTTGCATTTTAAGGGGATTTGAGATCCAATTCCAGTCAACCACTTGTCCAGCAGTAAGAATGAGATGCTTATCCATGGAAAATTAAAGCACTCATGGTGTACTGCTAATATAATATGACTGCTAGACCAGTACCATATTATGGCAACACTGTGATGACCAGAGGCTTTCCCATTAACTCTGTGAGCCAATAAATGACTTTTTTTGCAGCTTAATCCAATGTCTGATGGGATAAAAAGGGGGTAGAAATGCAATAACAGTTGCTTCTCACATTTCTATCCCCCCAGCCTTCCAAAGAGGTCAAAGAAATATGCATTATTTCTCCCCATTCCAAGTGGTCCCTTTGGGCTCACTCAAGATATTTAGCTGCTTAGGGGTGTATCCACACTGCAGAATTAAGACAGTTTGATACCACTGTAACTGTCATGACTCTATCATACAGATTTGTAGTTTGGTGAGGTATTCATAGAGCTCTGGTGCCTCATCAAACCACAAATCTCAGGATTCTGTAGAATCATCATGGTAGTTAAAAGTGGTATAAAACTTCTGTAATTCTGCAGTGTGGATACACCCTGCGAGGTGCCTCCTCCATTTTACATACAGAAGCTGAACTGGCATGTAATTCTTTCAGTGTAGCCAACCAAAACGTGTGCCCCAGCAAGATATAAATGTCTTCAGTAGTAGGTGTGCAAGACTAGGGTGATGTCTATATAGCACCTTCTAGTCCTGTGAGCCTCCTGGCTATCTGCCTCTTCAATGGCACACCTCCCATCCCTTGTTTTCAGACTGCCTTCTGACCACACTTCTAGTTTGGACTGTGCAATGTACAAGCTAACTCCATTCCAAGAATACAAACCCTCAGCAGTTTCAGAAAAGTTTTATTCAGTAGCCAGAGTAGATTACAGTACACAGTGTCAGGATGCAAGTCCCCCCCCCAATCAATTACACAGTATATTTAGAGTTCAAACAATTCACTCATTACAAAAGACTTCATTTCATTTGTCAGCAACTCAAAACATAGTCATGGCAACTCAAAACAGACTTCCCAGGTCTTCCCCCTCCTTCTCCCCACTCTGAGCTACAGTTTCCCACAAGAACGACCTTGGTAATTCACAGCTTATACTTCCTCTCCATATATCGGCTCATTATCCCAGATCACTATTGATACATAATCTCCACCCCCAGCATTATCAATAGGTTAGCATAACCAGTCATCCTACATTAACACACATGTCGAAGCACAGCAATTAAGAATAGCAGGACCATAATCCTGACACACTGTCTTTCAGTCCTATACCTTCTTTCTTTTTCTGAAGAATTGGATAGCACTTACAAACATAATTCCTTGATCTGTGGGGTCTACCAAAATACAAAGGTAAGTATGGGGTTTTGTGCAAGTTATGTGGTGGTTGAACAAAATGACAGGCATTTGTCAGGAAAACAGCAGTCATCGCCAAGTTCCCTCTCCTGGTAAGCAACCTACCACTGTGCCGAAGGGATTTTTCTGCTAGGCATCATCCAAGCCAGTTTGTGCGTGGGAAAAAAAGAAAACTTGATTGAAAATAAAACCTATAGTGCTAAGGCCAAAATAAAGGTTGCGGAATGAAGGGAAGGAAAGTGATGCTACCTACGCAATTAATTCCAAGAGAAAATGAGAAGAAATAAACTGTATGAATCTCTTAACAGGAAGATTGGGATGAATACTGGAGAACAAAAGGATTGGTTGGAACTGAAAGCATAAGAAACTAAGGAGTACGTACAGAAGCCAGTCACAAACAATCCCTCTTGCACAGAGATCTTCAACATGTTACTGGTGTGAGCACAGAATAAACAAAAGAGACAGAACACAGCTACAGTCAAAGAATTTCACCATGAATACAGTGATGAAGGGCCCCTGTTGAAGTCTTTTGTTCAATTAGCAGGGAAAATGGCCAGTCATTCACCTGCTTTCTATACCTCACATTAGCTTGCTGTTTTCCATATACAGTATAAAAAAGCGAGAAACTGCTTATAACCCTGTAAAGCACTGTACTGAAAACCAGTTTCCATTCCAGTTTGCCTCAGGGAACTTCAGGATCTCTGAAGCAGCCTAATTTGGTTCAGTATTCAACCAAATCGGATTGACATCCCGACTCTTTCCCTTCTGATGCTTTCAAATATTTAAAAGGTTATCAAAAAAGGAGGGAAAATAATTATTCAGCCTATATTCTACTGACAGGTAGCCGATAATGTTTTAAACACAGAGATTTAAAGTTGGGGAGGAGACACAGTTCACTGGCAGACCAACTATTGGGCATATCTAAGGTCCAGTTTCAGTCCCTGGCACTTCCAAATAAAAACATATGAAGGAGGCAGGTGGCTGGGGGAAAAAAGACCCTTTACTGAGTGCTCACGAGAGCACTTGCTAGCTGGATTATAGAGCACTGAGCCAGAGGGAGCAGTGGCAGATTCATGCCACTTGTAAAATTATAGTGACCCCATGAATTTCATAGGGTCTTGTTAGGCAAGTAACAGAGGTCATTTTGCCACTTCCTTCCTCTGAAAGTTCTCCCTATACAAAAGAAGAGCTATCAAATTACTATCCTGTTCACTTATCCAGTAGACAGAATAATGGATTTGTATGAATCTTTTAATCAGGTCACAAAGAGAAGGAAAACAATCTGCTGAGAAATATTTGTAGAGTGGGATGGGCAGAGTATCATGGCCCCCAGTGCATATCTCAAGATTACTTGAAATCCCCACCCTTACTTTTGCCAATTATTATCCCAGAAGCCTTTTAAGTGCAACCCCCTCCCAGACATGTCTTACAAAAAGCCAGAAAAAGCATTTTTAGGAGCTGGAAATGACATCTGGTCATTTTTTGTTTTTGAAAATAATGCCCCTTATATCATAAAAGTAGCCTTGGGAGATGGAAATTACACTTTAATGGCTAACTACTTACCCCTGAGGCTTCTGAGGGTGCCACTTGCAGTGGGTATATATCAGTGATGGCGAACCTATGGCACGTGTGCCAGAGGTGGCACTCAGAGCCCTCTCTGTGGGCACATGTGCCATCATCCCAGCACAGAGTTTGCCAGAGTTTGTTACTAGAAAGCCAGAGGGACATGGCACTTTGCAATAAATAAGTGGGTTTTGGGTTGCAGTTTGGACACTCAGCCTCGAAAAGGTTCACCATCACTTGTATATATCCTGGGGTATCCATGTGGGTTACTTAGGAAAATATAGTAAAATCCAAAAAAAGACATTGTACTTATAGCTTTATTAGGTCACCTAAAAGGTGCAACATGCATTATGCAAGCTTTGGAAGCTTGTGAGTTCTAAAACTTTGCATAATATATTTTGCACATTTTCGTTGGTATAATGAAGGCAATACCGTGAAGTGTTTTTTGGAATTTGTAATGAGTGTGAGTTTTTCACTGTGGTGGTAGTGGGGTCACAGGGTTGTTGTTGTGTGCCTTCAAGGCAATTTCTAACTAATGTTAGAAAATATGCTGGTTGCTTTCAGACTGTGATCCCTATGTTACCCATAAGACAGCCTTTATTTGCTAAAGCTGTGAAAAGTATACATACCAACTATCTTAAAGATATTGCTATAGATTGTGCAGGGGACTCATTAATATGATGTTTCTATGATATAAATGTAGAAGCATATGCATAGGTATGAGTTTCTTTTTTTACTGGATTTTATTGTGGATTTTCTCTCCTGGAGTTGCGATGGCTTTTAGTTGAACACAATAAATGATTGACTGACAACTAATGTTGAGCCTAAGATGAACCTCTAACAGGGTTTTGGTTTTGGCATAATTTGTTCAGAGGGGGTTTGCCCTTGCCTTTCTTTGAGACTGAGAGAGTGTGACCTGCCCAAGGTCACAGAGTAAGTTTCCATGGAAAAGCAGAGATTCGAACCCTGGTCTCCCACTGTTCTAGTCCAACACTCTAAACCACTACACCATGACTCAAAACCACTACACCTTTTCAGAGGGTGATACAGCCCACCAAGGACCATGAAAGCCAGCAATGACAATTCCCAGACCATCAGATCTTTTTCAATCCCTATAGACCTGGAAGTGACTTGTGGGTTCATTATGAGAGTAGCTATATAGGACGAGTGGAATGTAAGCCACAGGATGTCAGCAATCTCTATCCTGACTCCTAGTCTGCAGGTATAAATTTTTCTGATAGCTCATGATAAAGAAAAATGTCTAAAGTCTTGGAGTAGGGATAGATTTCCTCCCATAAAATAACATCTATTGGCAAAATCCACAATTATGGCAAAGCTATTCAGCACAAGGGTCATTTATTTACCTTATGCTATTTGTTTGTTCTGGAGCTACATGCATTCTTTATATCAATTATTGGTTTTTTTTGTTCATCATATCACAGATTGATGTAGCTGTCTGAGAGGCAACAGTAATGCATATGAGTTCATCAGGTTATTCCTTTGTTAGACAGATCCTTAACTGTCCCAGTCCAATTTTGTAAGAAAAACAAAAGTAAGGTGTTTAGAGATGTGCTCATGAAAGTGGGTATACACATTGTTTCCCACCAGACATACAAGATATTAGATAAGGACTAGTCTCCAATTCTGGAATTTTGCAAAAACTGATGGAAAATATAACAGTGAAAAAGAAAGATATAAAGACAAAAAATATGGTAAGGCCAATCATTGTGTTTAACTATTAAGATACTGTTTGAGACATAAATAATAGTTGTCCAACCAGAAGACAAAAACAGAGAGCATATTGAGCCTTATGAAATCAGATAGATGAAGGAAGTTTGTATGGTTTGTTGTTTGTATATTTTGATATATTTCTTATATATTTAATGATGTAAACTATTGTTCTTTTAAACATGAGTTTGAAATAAATAAAAAATTAAAATAAGAATTATTAAAAAATATTAAAAGAAGGAAAAACTACCACCTGTCCTTTAATCTTATCTTAAATAACTTAGCTTTGTCTCAGGGCAGACATCATACAAACATTGTGTTTTCATACTCCCCAAATGGAGAACAGAGAACGATTTGCTAAGGTTGCACAATTTGTTGCACAACGGAGATGTACAACATTTGGCTCTTGAGACTTTCTGGAAGCGCACAGACCACCAAAACTGCCCCCCAAAGGCATGAGGAAGAATGTAAATGGAGGTAGCTGAAGGTCTACCCCAATTTTTTTAAAACAAGTATCTTGGGGTATTCAGTGGTGGGGGGCAAGATACATTGTTATCTATTTTAAAAGTGAATTGTAGTTTTTGGATTCTTTCAGAAGTGGCAATTTGCCATTGATTACTAAGAAAAGAAATTTTGGATGGTGGTATGTGTTGGGGAGGTGGATCTGGGAGAGCCATGAGGGCCATAAAATGGCCTTGGGGGACTGTGTGAGACACTAGATCCCATTTTGTTTATCTCTGGGCCACAATTATTCTTCTTCTTCTTCTTCTTCTTCTTCTTCTTCTTCTTCTTCTTCTTCTTCTTCCTCCTCCTCCTCCTCCTCCTCCTCCTCCTCCTTTGTAAAAGAGGTAGTCAGGAATGCTTCTAGTATCTGTCACATTTTATATATGCATTCATGAATGTATTATTCATTGTCCTTAGAACTAGATGATAGCTAATAGGATATACACCACACAGTTACAGCAGTTTGATAGGATTTTGGCCATTGCTGCTCCAACCTATGGAATATTTTGTAGTTTGCTGAGATACTTAAAACTTCCTCTTAGAATTCAATAGTACTTCAGATTGCAAAGGGTGTGTGTGTGTCTCAATTGTTCTTCTATACATTTTTTACACATCTCTCCCTCCCCCACCCCAATAAAGCATGTCAGGCACAAGGCTAGGCCAGAAGAGAACAATATCTCACAGCACATCATTTTCGATGTGAAGGAAATTGTTTGTGCAGTGTGTAGAGTTATAAAGCAGATATAGGTTTACAGTTTGAGTTAGAACTAGGCTACCATCACATGCTTTACTAGGTAGAAATGTATTCACCTTTTCCTAGTCCCTGTATCTGAGAGCATATTTGCCCAAGAGGTTAATGCAAATGTTTGTAATAATTCTTTGCCGTTAATTCTTTCTTTCTCTAGAAATAGGCTTACAATTCTAAAGGACCATAAAATTGATGGTGGTGGGGTAGACACTGCCCTGACCTGTGCTATTGAAACCATTCCATTGCTTCATCGTTCCAAGATCAAGGCAATAATCCTTCACCATCCATTTGATATTTGCGTGAGATAAAGGCTGTGTTTGGAGATACAGAAATAGTTTTTTAAAAATTTTCATTGTCAAGGAATAAAGTCACCAAAAATTACTTGTTATAATTCTAAATTCCACAGTAGAATAGCTGCAATGATCTCTGGAGGACTTTTAATTGGGAAAAAAGGAATGAAGGAAGAAATAAACTGAAGGCAAATATAATCAAGCAGTATAAAGAAGAAGAAAATGAAAGAAAACACAGAAGCCTCTGACTTCTAAAAATGGCTGTGGAAGCAACTTAGATGACCCAGGCTGCATCCGGGAGGGACCCAGGCAGTGATTTGGCAGTGATTTCTCTGTGATAGGACCTGGCTGCCTCTTGAATTAACACTGAATTCGAAAAAGGTACACTGCTGTTTTAACCCCATGTGATAGGTTCCTTAGTTAAATCACATTTGGATTGCTGTAACATGCTCTTTGTATGACTGGTTTGGAAGAATATTCAGAAGCAGGGTAGCCAGATGTCCTAACTGCAAAGGAGGACAAAGCACCACAAAATGTAAAGCCTTCAAGAAAAAATGTAGGGTGTGACAAAATATAAGCTAAAAACACTCAAGTAAATATAAATTCATGCTTCTTAGCCATGCTCAAAATGAAGGACATTTTGAAATTCCTCCTGGACAGAAGTTTGAAATATAGGACAGGTCCAAGAAAAGGAGGAAGTCTGGTCAGCCAGAATAGTATTTCAGTAGTATTTCAGTTGGTACAAAGGGTTGCTGCCAGGGTGTTAACTGGGTCCAATTACAACTCTCTGGCTCTAACAGAAGCATTACCTACCAGTCTACTTGTGGTTATGATCTATAAACCCCTATACATCTTAGATCCAGCTTATTTTATAGATTGCACCTCCCCATATGAGATTGCCTGGGTCCTGAGTTACTCAGGAGAGGATGTTCTTTGAGTCCCACAGTCTTGCCAAGTATAGCTGATGGGTATCTGAGATAGGGCCTTATTGGTGTTTACTCCTAATGAGCCAGGAATGGCCCCTTCCTTAGTATCCTTCAAGTCAGCAGGTGAGAACTCCCCCACAGACTTTTATTCCAACCAGGTTTTTTTAGAACTAAAGGTTTTTAAGGAGAGGGCTTTCAAGAGGGTGTGGTATTGTTTTCAAATGTATTCTTGTAACCCACTTTTTATCATTTTAAGGTGTATGTTTTAAATTGTTTTAATATTTTTAACTGCTTAATTCTAGTCTAATGTTTACTTTTTGAATGTTTTAAACAATATTGGAATCATGCTAAGTTGTAAGCCAGTTTGAGTCTCAGTTTTGTAAAAAAAAAAAAGGAAATAAGGGCACGGTATAAATAAAGCTAACAGCAACAGACATCACTGTTAACTACTGATGCATCTCTATCTGCTGAATTCACCTTGCCAGCTGATAGTTAAAGTATTGAGAATGTCAATATGGGGATGGTGATCTCCCATACAGACATGCTGGTATGGAGATCTTGGGTTAGATATTTTGAAAGAGCATTCAGATGGAACCAGGGCATGTAAGGAAAAGAGTGGATGTAGAAGAAGGAGGCTAGATGATAAGCTGGGAAAGATAGTAGAGAAGGAAACAAGAAATCATGTACTGTACATGAAAAAAGTTTTCCTGACACTAATATAATTGCTTTTTCTCTCCCTGCATGTAGCAAAATTGGTCACACAAATGGTGTTCTTTCATACCAACAGATTTTTCACATACATTCCTCGTCAAGGCCTTGGGGATTTGTTAGATGTGTGTTCTGTACTGCATAGAAAACAAGCAATTAACCAAAGGACTTTACTGAAAAATCTATCATTCCCGAGTGAACCAGAAAGCATGTTTAAGAACTTTTTTTTTTTTTTGTGGCTGTATGAACTAGTCAAGGAAAGGATGGTACTGATTCAAAAGGAAGAAGAAGATTCAAAGAAGATCTTAGATAAAATAAATAGCAGCTGGTAAAAGAGTATAGAGGAACTGGAAAATTATTGAGAAGAGAAAATGTTGAAGCTGCAACTTCAGGGCAAGAGAGCTTTAAATGTGTTCCCCTAGCTCCTTCTGTTCTCTGTTTAGTTATTGCCTGCTTGTGAAAGAAGCGATCAACACTAGTTTATGATACTAAGATGTTTCTATGCCGTGCTTACTTTAAAAAAAATTACCATTGATGTTTCTGCATTCCCCACATTTGGCAATTTGTCTTTGAAAAGTACTGTACTCCCAGACTACTTGTATTACTAACTGTGATCATAAGGTTTTTTTTAATATATATATATAGTATTCCCTTTTAATGGAGAGAGGAGGAAATGACCAAACATCCACAGGACTAATAATTGCAGCTGCAAGAAGCAACCAGTGTCTCACCAAGACAAATGGAGCTTTAACGTTTGACTGCAATTGACATGGTCAACCTCATAGTCATTGCTGAAATAGTCTCAGTGAAAAGGGAGGTGATGCTTTGTACCCTCCATGTGTTGTGAGCAGCAAGGCAGTGCCCGCTCTGCTTGCTGATTTATGCCAATGATCAGAGCCAGCCCAAGGCATTTTACTTGCTGTGGCAAAAGACAAGGCAAAGCTCCCACTTCATTTTATGTACAGGAGTGAACTGTACAGGACTGTATTCTTATCCTTCCTATCATGTACAGGAGCCCTATCTTCAGCACTCTGCTCAGCTCCTGTACATGATAGGATCTGTGGTCTCTGTGATTGAGTCTAACCATCTGGCATGTGGTCTTCCTCCCTTTCTATTGCCTTCTACCTTTCTCAGCATTATTGTCTTTTCCAGTGAGTCATGCTTTCTCATTATGTGGCCAAGGTAGGACAGCCTCAATTTATTCATCTAAGTTTACAGGGGGAGTTCAGGATTGATCTGTTCTTGTACCAGTTTGTCCGTCCTTTTGGCTGTCCACAGTATCCTCAGCACTCTTCTCCAACACCACATCTCAAAAGAGTTGATTTGCTTTCTATCCACTTTCTTCACTGTCTAGCTCACAGCTGTACGTGGTGATTGAAAATACCATGGTTTCTACAATGCTAGCTCCAGGTATCAGGTCACACTTAGAACCATTTTGCACTATACAATGGTGTTATGATTCCACTTTAACTGCATGGCTACATCCTCTGAAAATCTGGGATTTGTAGTTTGGTGAAGTTTTCTGACTTAGAATTTTAAGAACCCCCCCTCCCCAGCCCTAAATTGCAAATCCAAAGATTTCATAAGATGGGGAAATGACAGTTAGAATGGAATAACAGTGCTGTAATTATGCAGTGTGAAAGGATGCTTAGTAATGCATTCTGGGACAAAAAAGCAAAGAAAACATAAAGGCTGTCTTTTGTCCTTTGTCTTGGGCAAAAAATGTTTGGGCACTTTTTATATTAGCAAAATGGGAATGAAAATGTCATGTACCCCAGAAAAAGACACTACAGTGCCAATCAGACTTGAACAATCATGTTAGACATTTTAGAAATCCAGAATGGAATAGCTTTCTACTAGATCATAGGGCAAGCTTGGCACAACTAGGCACAGCAGGCAGACCAACATTTCATTGCCTTTTGTATATCATGTTTGGTCTGCAGTTAATAGCACATAATTAAAAGTACATGTGAAATAGCATATGCTAGACTTTGGGAATTTATTTTTAATTTGGAATGAAACATCACATTGAATGTGTTCACTAAATTTCTGGCCTTACAGTACTGCTAAGAGCTGTTGCAACTATTATGCACTGCAGATAAATCTTTAGCTATCATCCAGCTTGCATTTTTGCAGTACTGCTATAAAGACAAGATGAAGTGGATATGGGGCACTCTCATCTTTTCCCTTCTGCTATATACTGACACTTTGGGATATGCCTGTATCAGGCGGCATTTTAATAGCCTGTCCACACACCATCCAAAGGCTTTTGCGAATAGCACTGAAGGCCATGTGCCGAATCATAGATGTTTTGAAAATCTGTCTACCTTGATAGGCATTGCTAGCATAGTTTTCATCCAGCAATTGTAGTGAACAAATACCATTAAACTATGCAAATGTAGTACAACCCAGAGGTAAATCAACACCAGAAAAGGTATGCTTGCAGTTTACAAGTGCTTGATTCTCAGGACTGTCAGCTGGGGTGCTGAGTTTCGTCCGAGCTGTAATAATGAAACATGGAGAGAATTGCTTGTCTTGCTGCCTGTGAGATGTCTAGCACTGAAATAGGAACAATCTGATTTGTTTCTGCTAGTAGTTGAGCCATTTCTCTCAAAAGGGAGACAATAGGAAGCCACAGCATAGGAATTGTTCAATTATGGAGACAATTAGAACAGCCTTCCTTACGTTGGTGTCCTCCAGATGTGCTAAACTACAACTCTCATGCCCCATAATCATGGAGCATTATCACACGTGAAACAGGAGCCCCAATTCGAAGCACTTCCATAGCAAAGTGTGAAGCAGGGTCACTTCAAATCCAAGGCAATTCACGTGATGAACTATCACACATGAAGAACTTAATTGTGGTGATTCCTGAGTCAAAGCAGAATGAGAGTACTATGAATTACCACACCAGTATATACTATGTGGATTCAACAATTCACATTGGCACCCTTATGCATGCTTAGTGGGGATCTGAATGCATCATGAACCTTTGCACTTCTGGGGTGAAGAAGGGGGCCACTTCCTGGTTCTACTTTCACGTGAATGCTAGCCTCACGTTCCCGTCATCTCTCCCCCCAGCCTCCAATGGCTCCCTCCTTTGCTCCCATCTCTCCCTCCAGCCTCCCGTTTCATTCCCCCCAACCCTGTCATCTACATCTAAATCTACCCTCTGTTTCATTCCCCCAACCCTGGAATCTCCATCTAAATCTACCCTCTGTTTCATTCCCCCAACCCTGGCATCTCCATCTAAATCTACCCTCTTTTTCATTCCCCCAACCCTGTCATCTCCATCTGAATCTACCCTCTGTTTCATTCCCCCAACTCTGTCATCTCCATCTAAATCTACCCTCTGTTTCATTCCCTTAACCCTGTCATCTCCATCTAAATCGACCCTCTGTTTCATTCCCCAAACCCTGTCATCTCCATCTAAATCTACCCTCTGTTTCATTCTCCAGCCCTGTCATCTTCATCTAAAGCTACCCTCTGTTTCATTCCCCCAACCCTATCATCTACATCTAAATCTACCCTTCGTTTCATTCCCTCCATCCCTTTCCAGTTTCACATGAATGCTAGCTTCACGTGACTAATAGGGAATGTCACCTATCCCTACATTCCCTCTGTTTCATCTGAATGTATCACTGGCAAAATTATTATTATTATTATTATTATTATTATTATTATTATTATTATATTGCAGTGAAAGAAATTTAATAATTATAATAATAATTCCTTAAGAATAATAATATTAATAAAAAATTCTTTCACTGCAAAATAATCAGTGTAGAAGCTGTAGGTCTACTTACAAGTAAATCCTTTGGATCTGAAGGAGGTTGCATCTGCACTGGGAAACAATCCAGTTTGACTCCACTTTAACTGTCCTGGCTCACTGCTATGGAATTCTGGGAACTGTAGTACTCTGGTGCCTCAGCAAACTCATAACTTATTATTATTATTATTATTATTATTATTATTATTATTATTATTATTATTATTATTATTATAAAAATTGATTATTATTAATATCATTATTATTATTTTAAAAATTATTATTATTATTCTGGGAGTTGGAGTTTGTTGTGGAGTCCTTGGCTCAAGGCTGTGGAATTCTGAGAGTTGGAGTTTGTTGTTGGGTCTTTGGCTCGAGGCTATGGAATTCTGGGAGTTGGAGCCTCCGTCCCATCCTCCGGTATCCCCCACCTTTGCCCCCATCTCTCCCTACAGCTTTCTGTTTCATTCCATCCATCCCTGTCATCTACCAGAAGCAAATGGGCCAAAATTGCAGCGCAGCATCATGGGTAATGTGGGACCTTGGAGGTTTTGGGGGGTGTACCAGGACGGAAGCAAAGTTGCATTCCACACCAAACCAATTCAGAGTGAAATCAAAGTGAGCTTGGAAGCAACTGTCAGGAAAAAGCCACATGGGATATATAGTCACAAGAAATATAATATGTATATGAATGTATTTGAAAGTAACATGACACAGCAAAAGTTATTGAATTGTCACACAGGTGTTGTAAGTAATGTAATTAGAAGGTCTTGAAAGCCAAGGACATATGAGGCAATGACAAAGTGAAAAGGTGCAAATTGATATCACCTGAGAGTCATTGAGTGGACAGTAATGTATGATGCAATGTGAGGGCTAGATTGAGCCAAGTATGGTATGTCAATCATAGTGTTTGTACACGCCCAGGAGGTGGCAACTGTATAATGAATAGAGAGACAAATGTCTATATAAGCAATAATGTATGACAATACTTTTTGTGGGTATTGAGGAGTATAGTAGTGTGAGTTTTGTGAGTAGTGAATTGTTTTGTGCATAGTGTATATATTAGAATAAAAGTAGATCTTTTTAAGAAGACTACTGTGTTGACTGGTGTCTTGAGAGCTGAACAAGAACCAGCAGACTCCAGTGAAGATTGGAAGACATCTTCAGCCAATTCTCAGAGCTACTGGTCAAACTGGTTGTTCTTCCGCTGACCAGGTGGGTGAGAGTGAAAGCCAGGAGAAGAGCTGCAACTCCCATCATCCCTAACAGCAACTTCTGTGAATTCGCTTGTTACTGAATTCACCAAAATGAGGAGTCACTTTGGATTCACTGCTGAAGCGCCACGGAACAACCCCCCATAGAAAGCAATCCCATGTGCTAATACATCACGTTATCATGTGAATTCGCATCGCTGGACCTGCAGTCACGTCGGATCGGAGCTGCGACCCCCCCCCCCTTTGTGATAAAGCCCATGGCCAATGCTGAGTTAATTTGATGGGAACATTTGGAAGACAATAGGTAGGGGAAGACTGATCCAGATTAATTAGATTTACACAATCCTATTTTCTGTTCGTACAGTTGTTTTCTCATGGGTTCTAAATGCTTCCTTTTATTGTTAATACCTGGAAATGTCAGTGAAGAAAAACAAAATCAGATGCATATGATAAAGAGAGCTGATGGGCCTTCCCTCCCCCACTCACTTCATTTGCTGTGTTTAAGCAGATGGTTCTCTGGATGTAGAATTAAACTAGACTATTCTTCAGGGTAAAATCTTAAATAGTCTTTCAGAGTGTGAAGGAAAATTCCACCTCCTTAATTACATTTTAATGATTATTTAAAGACTAATTCTGGAGTTGGCACACAGGAGGGAAATAGAAATACTTTTAAAGAGATGTTGTTTTATTTTAGTTGCTGGTTTCTCGAAGCTGTTTTGTGGTTCTCTGAAGAAAGGATTTCTTTTGTTTAACAATGAAAGAATTCAGGATTGTTTTGAAATGATAGTAGCTTCCTGCAGTTATGTATTTATATTACAATTGTCTCAAGAGTGGCACAAAACATTGCAAAAAATCTTTCCACTAATGTGATGCTTTAGATGTTTTAGTTGATCAGCATTATTTTAGCTGAAATACTTTTTGGCAAATCCAAGGGATTCTGTCCTCAAATCACTCACCTTTGCCATAAGGTCAATGAAATGATATTCCCTCAGGAAAATTTTGAGGCAGAATACCAAAACTATTTAAAAAACAGAGTCCTGTATATACTTGTCTATCAGTCTAAAAATTTATGCCCAAAAATTGACCCCAAAATCCCAGGTTGACTTATTTATGGGTCACTATGAAAACATGATAGCAGCTCTTTCAGATTTCCCCATGTGGTGCAGAGAGGAGTTTAGCAAGAAAAAGCCAAGCAGAAAGAGCCCTGGGTGATTGACTGATATTGCTGTTTGTTTAAGAGTCCCCCTCCTGCTTGTGAATCTGGCTGAAATGAAAGCTGAAACAATGAAGAAAAGCCTCAATGAGAGTCTCTTTTGCCATACGCACAGATACACACACTGAAGGAGCCTCCAAGTTTTACCCTCAACCTATCCACGAATCATGGCAAAATCCATAATTTTGGCCCCCAAACCTGACCTCGACTTATACAAGAGGTCGACTTATAGTTGAGTATATATGGTAATGTTAAGGTACATATAATTCCCCTTACTTTCAGGTCACCAAAATCTGAGCATAAACATGTTCCAGAGATAACACAAGGGCCAAATTAGAAAAAAATACTAAATTTGTCTTTGTAACAAAATAACCTAAAGGCACCAAATCCAATGTGATATCGGAAGCTAAGCAGGGCCAGCCCTGGTTAGAACCTGGATGGGAGTGCACCAACAAATGTCAGATGTTGTTGTCTTGGAGACAGCTGGGGGCCGGGAAAAGCGTGACAGTAGAAGGAGACACAGGTGCTTGCCTGTGGCTCCTCCTTCCAGACCTTTCCCAGCCTTCATTTGTTTCTCAGAGACATCTGGGAGCCAGGAAATGGGCGGGAGGAGAAGTCCCACCCTCAGAGGGCAGAAGTTCTTAGTTGGGGCACGCGGTCTCAAAAAGGTTCACCACCACTGCCCTAGACCATGGTTTCCAGGACTTTCACCCATTTTGGAAAGAATAAGTAGCCTTCTAGTATCTTCAGGACTAATCAGTTTATTTCCAGCATAACCTTTTACAGGCCACAGCCGACTTCTTCAGATGCAAAGCTGCATCTGAGAAGTGGCCCCTTCTAACTTGCAGATCTGGGATACGCGACCTTGAAAATCTGCAGAGGGGTGACCTCCGCTATTTTCAATGGAGTGCACACACAGGCATGTACCCCATTCAAACCTATGGGGTTTGAATATGCATGAGCCTCCATTTTCACGTGGGGGAAGAGGCCTGTAACAGATCCTTCACATAAACAGAGGGCCAAATGTAAATAGTTGTTAAGCTGCTGTAAGACACCCCCCCTTCACTTTCTATAATGCAGTAGACGAAATGGCTACATCTCTGAAAAATGTTTTTTGCTATGTATGGTTAAGGTTACAGTTGGAGTAGGGAGAGGAGTAGGAGTTCCCACTGGCTTCTTCTTCTTCTTCCCTCCTTTCTGGCAGGTTCTCTTCTCTCTTTCTGTGAGCTGTCTTTTTACATTTGTTAGTGAGAAACAGCCACTGATCCAAGTGAAGCAGCAGTTGCCAGAAAACAGCTGGCTACTTCTTTGTTGCTTCTTCTTTTTTCACCTGCTAACTATTTCCAACATGTTTTTCAGTTCTCTTCTCAGCAGGGTTATAACACATAATTGGCCTGAGCTCCCCCACTTCTTTACTAGAACATCCACCCACAAGGGCTGAAGAGATAGAGCTTATTCCAGTAACAACACTGGCATATATTTGGGAATAATTAAAGATGAAATACATCAGTCTGTAAATGTTAGGGCACTGATTATTTATTGGTGTGTTTATGCTTTAATTTGTTTTTAAATATTGAAAGGTTATGAGGATATCCTTTGTTTGTTCCTTGAACGTCAAGATTGACTAAGATTCACCCTGTGAAAATAATGGGTCAGGAAAAAGGGCTCAGAATTAAGGGTGTCTCCAGATGGCCTCTTGGCTTGTTTTCATTGAGTTCCCAGTGCTTTTATTCACAAAACTCTACTCTGCTCTCCCCCATTTTTTGTTTCCATAGGTCAATCTGCTGTCATTGTTAAAGAAAAGGGAGAGGGAGGACCTTGGTGATCTACTGCAAAGCCTTCATCTTGATGATCTACTGCAAATCCCAGAGATCCTTCATAAGGTCCAGTCTAATTTAGGATGCGTATGACACTGTGGACATATTATTCTTTTAAATAGTTTTTAATTCCTTTGATTTCAGCTAGTTTCCTCAAAACATGAATAAAAAAACCCTGATGCCAAACAACAATTAAGTACTTTGCACATAAAAATTTCTGGAATTCTTCCACTTGACACAAAATGACTAGTGTTGTCTCATAGCAGCTTTCAGTAAGGAAAAAAGGCTAAAAGTTTTTGTCCTTTATACATGTGAACATATATATTAGGTCAGGATTTACATCTCTAGAATTCACTTGTTTCTTACCAAGTTCTCAAATCTTCTTCGTTGCTTATCACATTTCTTATCACATTTCCTCCATGATAGCACTGTGGAAATCCACAGTTGTATGATCTGTTTTCCACAGTGCCAGTCACCACTTTCCAGATGTAAGGGAGGGAGACAAGCAGTTGTGGCAGTCAACTGCTTCCTGAAGCCAGTTCCTGTGTGAATGTTCACAGCTTCAGGAAGGAACTGGCAGCTGTGATTGCTGTGAAGGGAGGAGAGAGGATAAGAGCAGGATCATGCCCACTCACACGATATGACTGGCTGAGAAGCTGAACTTCAGCAAAAGGGACTTCTTGCACCAAGACAGAAATGGAATAGCAGCAAGATTAAGAGCCTATTGATGGGTTTTGTCCATCAACAAAAAGGTGCACTACTGTAACAAACATAATACAAGACCGCAGCAGGATGGACATGATAAGTACTGGCCAAAGACATTTTTATCTTGTTGAAATTCCACTTTGTAGCCTCATGTAATAATCTCCCAGTACTCAAACTACACCACACTAGCTCAAATGTTTTACAATTTTGTAAAAATGCAATGCCAGTGGGAAGAGTTTATTGGACAATTGTATTGTTGATTACTACCTATAATTTGCCAAAAATTAGCAGGCTATAACAAGCCCAAAAATGGGCTTTTGTCCACTAGTGCATCAGATATCATTATTGTAACAATGCATGCGTGAATACATGAAAATAGGCATTCAGAAAGTTCTTCTTTTCTCCTGAATAAAACAAAAGAATTTAATATTTAAAAAGACAAAGTGAAAAGACCTACAGGGCTATGAATGGAGCCTGGTGGCGCATGGTTAAATGCATGTACTGCAGCCATTCACTCAAAACCACAAGGTTGCGAGTTCAAGACCAGCAAAAGGGCCCAAGCTCGACTCAGGCTTGCATCCTTCCGAGGTCGGGTGAGTACCCAGACTGTTGGGGGCAAATTAGCTTACTTGCTAATTAGCTTACTTGCTGTTCACCGCTATGATCTTAGGAATAGCGGTATATAAATAAAAAAATATTAAAACAAATTATACCACATATACAATCATACGTTTGCTTGTAAAAAATCTGGCTATTAAATAAGAGGCTAGTGGGAACACATGCTATTAGCTTTGGTCAAGGCCAATAAATATGCAACTACTTATAGAAAGTCTGTTCCCAATATGTCCTTTTAAAGAGAAGAAATGAAACAAAGTATATAAATATTATTTTTTAAAGGAGTGTTAATATAAATATCCAGGGGAACACTGTGTAGTCCTAGCCACATGCTACTCGATGGAAGTTCAGAAATCATACATATATCAAACTTTTTAGATAGGAGAATTTACAAACTGAACTTGTTTGCTGGGCAATGATCTCTCCTTGTGATCCACCAGCCATTCCCCCATGCAGTAGGTTAGGGGTAGAGGATGTATGTCCATTCAGATGGTTCTTGACTCTAGCTTCCATTAGCTCCAAACATCATAAGTGATGGTTATGGAAAATGAAAGTTGCTTGTAATAACATCTGGAGGGCCACACATCCCCTATCCTTGCTCTAGGCAACCCTAAGAAATTCATTTTCACTAGAAATAGCAAGATTCAGCAGAAAGAAATAGTTTAGTATAGAAAGGTAAAATTGGAAAATACCTAGATTTTGCTCCCTCTAATTCCGAATGACTTTCATGTCCATCATCAGCTATGAGATTAGGCTAAAGACTTTAAGATATATAGCACAACACTGTAGTTGTCTGCTAAGGAGTAAACCTCACTGGGTTCAATGCAGTTTACTGCTACATAAGTGGATATTCAGGGTGGCTGCCTCAGCCATCTGCCTGGGCCTATTAAACTCACAAAATCTTCAGTGTTGATAAACACAAAGTGATCTCATTGTTTTGTTCCAAGGTGTAAAAACACTTTAGAACTGGGTTCATCTTTTTAGATGCTTCCCATGTAACATTTTCAGAAGTTTTGTTTTCCTTTTCCTCTACAGATGTGTCAAGAGTTTGTTTCTGTGTTCAGTGTTTCTGTGTTCCTGCTTTTATACTTGGGCCTGTTACAGACTGCCAAAATAAAGCTGCTTCGGGTCTCTTTGGAGGTATGCTATTTAAATGATGCATGGGTCCTAAGAGTCTGGAGGTTGCGCCAAAGCCACACTCCATTCCTAAGCACTGGAGTGCAGCTTTGGTGCAGCTTCCAGATTCTTAGGGTGCATGCATCATTTAAACAGCATACCTTCAAAGAGACCCGAAGCAGCTTTATTTTGGCAGTCTGTAACAGGCCTTTGAATCTATCTGACAGAAAACATGTATGTGAAATGTTTTCAGGCCACCATGAATACTAAACATCAGTATTGCTCCAGTGGTAGTTTTTTTACCATATAATTTCCTAACAGATCAGGTTTGGAATTATAACTTCTCCAGTGATTCATAGCTATATGGTGATTAGGGTGTCTTCTTTGTCAACTTCTATATGACAGTTGGCCATTCAGTGTTTAGCTTGGCATTGCTGCTTCTGTCTTGTTAGCTTCCCTAACCTCTGTATTGAAAGGACAACTTGCTTGCTTTGGAAAAACAGGTTCCTTAGACTGTGGATTCATGAGGATTAATATTATTTTATTATTAGTTGTGGTTCAGCAATTTCTCAGGGTATGAGACTGCCTGATGTAGTCACACCAGCCAACAGAGTGAGTGAGTTTTCCATACACTGAATTGTAGGTGTTTTGAAATATTCCACACTATTTCTACAATACACAGGAATGTAAGCCAGGCTTTAAGTGGAATCTCAATTCTACTTTAATTATGGCGTTGCTATGGTGTCGACAGACTCAAGTGGTGTTTATTTCTTTGTGAGTAATTAGGGAGCTGATCATAGTCCTTATGCTTTTTAGCAGTATAACTAATTATCTGCTCCCTTATCGATGCCTATTATGCCTCCCGGACTGTGCTGAATAAAAAAAATGCATGTTTCATTTAATTCTGGGAATTCAGTGTTGGGCTTTGCACAAAATTGATCCTGGATGTTGAAGAATTAAACCCCTGCCACTTACATATTACATCATGGTTAAAGCTGGGAAAGCAAGCATAAAATGAAAGCATGATGCACTGCTGGAAAAAGAAACAAAGCTACATTTTCTTTCTTAAAGCCATGGCTTTTGCTCAGACATACTCTCCAACCCAGCACTCTTTTGTGAATGGTACCAGAATACATGCAAGGAACTCTAGAATGGCTGCTATTCATGCTTCCTCACAGGAATCTTGAATTCCAGGAATCCTTAAACCTGTCATTAGGCTTTCGAAAAATCAAGGGAACTGAGCTATGTACTGAAGTGGATGCCTGACCTGATGCCATGCCTGACTTCACCAATGAGTTCCATTCTGTTGCAGAGAGGCTTTTCTGTGCTTGAGGAATTGGTGCAGTCTTGCCCACTGGATCTTTGTTTTCTGTGTTGCAACTGGCAATTGATGCCCACTGTGATAATGATAAACTGCTACCTGCATAAAAGCCAAATGGAGATAATCGCTTTGGGTAACATCATGTGGTGATGATAATGTTTTGGGCAACATTTGAACTAATTACCTAGAAACAAAGGACTGTATTAAAAAGTAACCTAGGCAGAAGTTCTCCTATTTTGTAATGGTAGGGTCTCCCTAAATCAAGGGAAATAAATCCCACAACTGTATAAGCTTCTCTTTTTTGTTGAAATATAATATGCAGAAATGCATTCTTATGTACAGAATAATTAGGCCTTTTAGCTTTCATAGGGCTCCTCCAGAATGGTCTAAAGAAGTACAGTCTGTGCCTTGTATCCATGGATTCTACAGCCATGGATTCAACCCACTACAGTTCAAAAATATTCACCACAAATTTTTCCAAAAAGCAAACCTTGATTTTTGTTATTTTATATAAGGGACACCATTTTATTATACCATTATATATAATGGGACTTGAGCAGCCATGGATTTTGGTATCCATGGAGATATTCATGGGGAGCAGATTATCCACAGGGGTCCTGGAACCAAACTCCAGCAGATACCATTCTACTGTGTTCGCAAGATATAGATTGTTGCGTTTTGCCAATTATGTGGGTGCTGCTTGTAGCAATTTTTTGGATTTGCACTAGGACTCTTCCAAAGGAAGCACATCCTCAGACATTTCACAAATGAAAATAGTGACAAATGTGGCCAAGTAACATCAAAATATGGTCAAGAGAACAACAACTATTAATGAGGAAGAACAGACAAGCTGGAAAGTTCTGCATCTGTTTGCTTTTGCCTGAGCCTACTGGGAAGGGCAAGATAATGCTCATCCTCTCCTTCTTGTTGTGTTAATTGGGTGCAAACTACTTTTGCACTTTGAAGTCAGTTTGCGGCAATTAAAGTAAGCTGAGGACAAAGATGGGAACTGGGAAAAGGACATTTTAAATGCTGCTGAAAAAGTAGGAGAATAAATGATTAATTGGTACCATCATGACAAACCAAGACAGTTGGAGGGTAAGAAACCAGGATGGTTTGGAGGGCAAATTTCTATTCCTCTCCACCACAGAGTTGTAATGCTATAGTACAAAAGTGTCATTTTTCTGATGTGCTGGTATACTATGGACTATTACAAGTAGCTTTTAAACCACCATATAAATTGGATAATAGCATCTTTGGCCATACCTGTCGCATACTTGATGTGAATTTTTTCCAGGATAAGATCTATCTGGGCTAACTTGGTTATGTTAAACAATAGTCATGATGACTTTACATTTTTAATTCTGAATGCTACCTAACCATTCTTTCAGGCTTACTTTGGCTTGTCTCTTTTCTTTAATTCTATAGAGCCAGTTCCTTTTCCTGGTATACATATCAGCTTAATTTAAGAAAAATCAATAGAGCTATGCTGATACACAGCAGCTGAAAGTATGGATCTTTGTCTTTTATTATTCTGAGGAAGATTGAGTCTGATTGGGACATCAGATGCTGAAAACATCATCTATGAATGGGGAGGGTGAGAACTGATTAAAGTTCTCTTTGCCAATGTTCCTCACCAATTTATGTCCAAGTGTTCGCTTGCTAATTAATGACTGCTGATGAAATGCCATGTGTCAGCAATGAATCACTTACCTTTGTTGCACCTCAATGGTGTATGGCTAATGAACTAGGACAAGTCATATAATTAAAAAGTAAAATAGCTTCATTGCAAGATTTAGTTATACCTATATTCTGTAGGTGGCATAGATGAAACAACTCTTCTTGTTGGCAATTTAATTTAAAAGTGGAGTGGAAGACTTAGGGCCACTAAAAATAAAATAGGCTACTTTTCTATCAGAAATGAAGCTGAAAGGGAAAACAAGCCACTCCACTACTTTTTTAATCACCTAAACCATTGTATATATTAATTATTGCCTCTCTTCTGAAAGAGAGTCTTGTGCAAGGTCATCATTGATTTGTTAGAAATGAAGACATTAATCCAAACCCAAGAAAGGTTTGGAGAGACTGCCATGCTCTCAATTGTCTGCCTCTACCAATGTTGTTGAGCATGCACACCTTGAAACTATGCTAATGCTAACACACTTGCAACTAGAGTAGACCCATCAAATCAATTGCTGATTGGCCAGTCAACAATTATGCTGATTCAATAGATCCAATATAGTTATGATGGTCTATTGGGTTTAAGATAGGGTCAAGAATTGTGTGATCCTCTGCAGTTTTTTGGCTGAGGTCCCATTGGTCCTACACAGGTCCTAGCTAATGGTGAGCAATGCTATGACTTGCAGTTCAACAACATTTGGAGGATTACATGACTCTTATCCCTTATTTATCCTACGGAAGGAATGCACTGAGAACCAGCATGGTATAAGGTGTTGGACAAAGATTCCGAGGATTCCACTTACCCATGGGAATCCATTGGGTGACCTCGGACAAGTCATATTTTCTCAGCCTTAGAAGAAGGATAGAATCCGTGGCATTGCCCTTCTCAAGTTAGCATATAGGTGAGCAGACTAAGCAAACTTGTGGGTCGCAGTTTATTAACTGTGGTGACATGTATTGTGTTTCTCTTTAAATTATAGTACTTATTTCTAAATTCACAACAATGCATAAAAATTAGCATATCCCAATTTTATACACATTTGTATCCTCTCTTGTCAACAGTCCATAACTAGCCAGCCTAGTTATAGCTCACGGATAGCAAGATTTCTTCCTGTCAAGGGAGTTACTAATGATATTGTCAGTGCCAGACTTAATCTCAGGTTACTTGACATTCATCATATGTCAACCACCTGATGTATTCCCCTTTTAAAAAAACAAGCAAAACCAACAACACCCCTTTAAATTCACAGGCAGCTGAAGAACCTCATGTAGGCCACTGAGAAGGGATTAGGGTGGTGGATCTTGGAACATTTAAGTAGTGGGAAAGAGCTGGCTTTGTCTGTAGCTCTACCCCCGCCCTTCCCCTTACTGCTTATTCTTCTCTGTGAACAAGCTGGGAGAAAATCATGAGGAGGGGAGGCTTAAAGAGCTGAACAGAAGAGAAAGCACAGAGAAGAAAACTGCAAAGTCCAGAGTGCTATGGGTGGCATATGTTACCCACAGGCTGCAAGCATCCCATTCATGACCTGAAGCTACAGCAATCTCTATGTTGTAATGCCATGCTCTCCAGCTGTCCTGATCTGACAGGGGCAATCCCAATTAATCCTTTGTCATACCATTTGCTAGCTGTTTTTAAATTCTTCCAGTTGCTTTCTACTCTTCCCACTTTTCCTTTATCCTCAGCTTACTCCAATCACTGCAAACTGATTTCAGAGCATAAAAGTACTTTTCACTCAGCCCATCGGGAGAAAAAGAGAGGAGGCAAAATTTTGCCATTCCCTGTAGATTCAGGCAAAAGCAAACTGCTGCAGCCTCCCCTAGCATTCTTTCTCATTTTCCCCCATATTGACTGCACTCTGTTATTGCTTGTTCATATAAAATAAAATAATAAAATAAAATATGTGTCCCAGTTTTCATCTGTGAAATGTTGGCGCATATGTAACCTCAAACAAGACAATAGAATGGTGATAGTGGTGAATAGAGCATCTTAACCATCAAAAACCTTCTCCCCAGCTGCTTTTAGCATTGTGGCTGTAAAGATATGTCATATGTGTACTTGTACTTCCCTCCCATCCTTCATGGGGCTAGGAGCACCTGGTGTGCATGTCCTTTTGAGGGAGAAAACTAGCGTAAAGGTGTTGTAGTCAGAATCCTAGTGCGCTCCGAAATAAGAAGGCAGATGAAGAATAAACACAGTGAGGGAAAAGTTTAGTATACAATATAACCAAGGTGAGGTGGTTGGCAAATGTGTGAGAGAGCACTGAATCTCAAGCAGAGTAATCAAACTGGCAAAACAGAAGCTGTACAACAGCCAGCCTATGTCCACCACCCATCAAGTCCAGCAGAGAGAAAGAAATCATTTTAGTTTTCTTTGTACTACTGCTAAAAGTCACTGAGTCTCACCAGCATACGTTTAAAACAAGTGAGATTTGTTTCCCTAAGAGTGTACTTCAGGATCTCTCTGTCTTTTAACTCTGAAAAGCTTCCCAGTTACATGTGAACTCCATACTATAGAAGACCTGTTTGTCTGAAACAATGGTTACAGTGTTTTCCACTTGCTCTGCTTGTGAAGCTAAGCTGCCAAAACAGATGTGCTGACTACAGTTTATCCTTTTTTACGATGCTCCTGTGATCTCTAATGACATCATGAGACTGGACAGTTCAGTAATGACAAACCAGAGAATAATTTCTCTTGTAGACATCTTCTCATATGTGTTCCACTGCTTTGTTTTGCTTTGCCCCAGCTATGCTATTAGTTTACATCAGCATGGCTATGGGTACCCATCTCTCATCTGAGCTATGAGATGGCAACATCATGGATTCAATTAATTCCTGTTTTCACTCACTCAGAATCTCTTTTGGATGAAAAGACATCCAAGACATCCAAGTTTAATAGAATATAAGAAGCGTGTAGCAAAGCCTAATAGATTGTGAGAGTAAAAGGTGGCAAGAAACTGGGCTTGATACTTTAAAATATAGTCTGGTGGAACAGAGATAGAATTTGTGTCATTAAGATGAATGTGATACAGATTTGAAAACTAAATCTATGGGGAAATATGGAGATGAAAATATAAGGAAGAGGAATGAAAAACCAAAATGGTTTTGCTAAGAAAAATATTTGGTAAACATGGAAGAAAGTCTGTAGTGGTCTGTTTAGGCATGTTGCTATAATCTCACCAATTTGTAAAATTAAAGATGACATCCCTGGCACCTTTATGATACTTAGAACTAGATATAGTGGGGATCATAGAATCAAAAGTTGGAGGTACAGCCAAAAGCCATTTAGTTTAATGCTCTATCAGTGCAAGGATTTAACAGTAAGGGATCCTTGATACATGGGCATTCAACCTCATCTTAAAAACCAAGGGAGTTTCCACCAACTTCAAAGGTTATCTATTCCATTGTTGGGCCATTCTTAGCACTAGGAAGTTCTTCCAAGTCAAAATCTCCTTCCTTGTAATTTGAGACCATTGGTTTTGGTCTCATCATCTGAAGCAACAGCCCCCCCCCATTCATATTTCACATGAAAATCCTTCAGATATTTGGCTATACTTCAGAAGATGTCTATCAAAATGTTTCTTAGACCACTTTTCCCCTAAACATATACATCATCTTCAACTATTACTCATAGGGCTAGTTTCCAGGCCTGTTACCATCTTTGTTGCCATCCTTGAAATATTTTCTGGTTTGTCAATATCCTTCCTTAAACTGTCGTGCCTGGAACTGGATAGAGTATTCTGGATGAAGTCATATCAAAGTAGCATACAGTGGTACTATTATTTTCATTAATATGGATTTGATGGCTTTGTTTAATGCAGCCTAGACCTGCACTGCCCCACTTTTTTAAAAATAGGATTACAATGCTGAGAAAGTAAGAGGTACAAGTAAAAATAGGAAGCAAAAGGTGACTATCTGTTTGCTGTGAACACACAACAGTGGATCACTGATATTCTCCTTTATGAAGGAGACACAATTCACTGAGTTTATAAGAACTTGCTATAGATATGATGCATCATAGCTCAGTAAAACAAATATCTCTGAGTGAATCCATGTCATATGTCCCAGTTTTATGCCTCTCACTAGCACATGTGAAATGTAGCAGCAGCTGGCATCTTGGGTTTTTAGATTTATTCTGATTCTTTGCGTCACTTGCTCTTCTGGTCTCCTCATCACTCCATCTAGATTTAGTACATTTTCTTTGTTCCTGGAAATGACCTTAATTTCTACTTTGACTAAAACTACTACTTGAGCCAAGTGGATTTACTCTGATCCCAGGATTTCTTGAATTCTGTTCCTCTAAGAAGTATATACTTAGTATTGCATCAAACTGGCCATTGTGTAACACAGTGATAAGATTACTGAAAATACTATTTAAGGCATATAAATCATCTTTTAAACACTGTGGTTGTTTGTTTTCTAAAAATGACAACTGCAATCTGATGACACATCTTGGTCAACAAGACGAATGAAGAAGTTTCACCACAAAAGACAGGACATGACTAGCCCTTATGAAACAATTATGTGCTTAAGTGAAGAGCTCCATCTGGTTTGGGAAGCCTGCAGTCAATTTGCACAGCTCCCAAAGTTCAGCCATCTTCCTACATGAAGATTTTACACATGGGCTGTAGCAGGTAATCTCCAACAAGGAGTTATGTGATAAGCAAAGATCTTCTTAGACAAAATAGAATTATCTAGGCTGTAATGTAAGTAAAAGGCTTGTTTCTTATTGTAAGATAAATATATGTGTCTGAAATGTATGTCATGTCTCTGCCCCAAGAGAAAAGCCTGAAGTTCAAGCTTTGAGGCTTCAATAATATGAACCCCGTCTTAGTACAGTTTTCATTTTAGGTGGGGGGTTGGCAAAGTGCAGCTCACCATATGTTGAACTGCAGGTCTCATCATTCCTAGCCAGCACAGACCAAGGTAAGGGATGCTGGAACTATCACTGTCCCAATACATTTGGAAGGCTACATTTTACACCCACCCCTAGTCGAGGCCAGTCACAACCCCAGCCATTTTTATTTGTTTACAGTCAAATACTTTACAGTTTGTTTCAATCTAGTGTACAGTTAATACTCATACTTTAAAAGCATCTGTTCTACCCCCTTCTCATATTGTTGTATTTTGCATGCTTCTTCTTTGATCTTGTTTATCTTCCTGTACCTTTAAAAGTCAAGGTATGATTCCTCACATATCTTTATTACTTTTGACTTAATCATCATGGTCTCCAACTTAATTTTATTATGCAGGAGTCTCCTACAGTTACTGTGACTCCTTCCTGTATTTTTTAATCTTCTACTCTTTTTCCTTTTTCAGGTAGGTCACTATTATTGCTAATGCACCAACAAAACTGAATGACCTCTTAAGCCAAACCTATATCATGAATCTCTGCCTAAAGGAGCTATTTATATCAAGTACAGTTCAGCCATTTGTCTTTTGCCTTACATGGACTTTCTATGGTGACTCTGGTGGGTTATAGACCGCCCATTTGGGGTGGTCTGGACCCGCCCCTTTCCCTGGAGTATTGGGGCTTCAGTGGCTACACCAGCAGCCGCTGAGGCCCCGATCTGCCACTTTTCGGGCTGCGGGGAAGCAGCAAAACGCCGCTTCACCGCAGCCTGAAAAGGGGTATCTCTGGGGCTTCAAGCCCCAAGGACACCCCGCGGCGGCGGGAAGAAGAGAAAGGGGCCACTTGGCCCCTTTCTCTTTTAGTCCGCTGGGCACAGCCGTCTGAAGGCTGTGCCCAGCGGACTAAACCAGGAAGGAGCTCCGAAACGGAGCTCCTTCCTGCTCCATGTTCAGGGCGCACTAAGCGCCCTGGCGCGGAGCAAGGATGTCACGTCCGTGCCGCCCCGTCTAGAGGCGGCGCGGCCGTGACGTCCTCACGGCAGCGGCCATATGGAAGGGCCGCCGCCGTTTAGTGCATGACGGGCACGCACTAGGGTTAGGGCGGTGCGGAAGCACCGCCTGTTTGTAATCCTAGTGTGTGCTCGTCACGCACTAAAGTGCCAGTGTGTAACCGGCCTCTGTATGGCTGTGTAGCGTTATCTTTTCAGGATGTTAAAAAAGTCTTGGACATTTTCATACCTTCTAATTGTTCTGATTTTAGGAGGAGCAATCTTGATCAATCCTCTGACATCTCTCTTTTTAAACTGCTTTTGAAAATGTCCCAGTTTCTCTCTTCTCCTCCAACTTTCCCTCTTTGTTGTCATCTTATTTCATTTGCTGCAAACTGAGTTCAAAGTGCAAAAGTAGGTTGTCCTCATTTCAGTGCTGGCTCTCAGTACTTGGCCTCCCTAGACGAGAAATATTTTGGCACCCCCTGTCACCCCTCATAATTATTTCCACCCTTTGATTTCTGTTGTTTTGTTTGTTAAAGCTAAACATGACATAAAACTTAGGTTCCAATTTATGTTTTGGCCATTGTACAAAGAAACTGTCATAGGGTAGCTTGCTTTTACATCGCTTGCTGTAATGAGTTTTCACTTGAATATTGTTTAATTACGCAGAAAAATTATACAAAAAAGAAGCCAAGTTGCCCCTAAATTTTGCCATCCTAGGTGGCTGCCTAGTTCACCTATATGGATGAGCCGGCCCTGCCTCATTTAACTCAGCTGGGGGAAAAGGAGAGGAGGGGGAAGAATCATGACCTTCCCAGTAGATGCAGGCAGAAACAAACTGCTGCAGCTTCTCCTAGTGTGTCTTGTCTTCTCATTTTGCCATCTTGACTACACTCTGATGTTGCATGGCCACATGCATCCTTGTTTTCTTCTGTGAAATGTTGGACAGTATGCATTTTCCATTGGAAATGTGAAGGCTTATTGCTTTGCTCATGTTTTGGCTATGCAACAAACTGAGCCTTTAAACAAACACATTCATCTGATGGTGAACAGACTGAATTGTCTGATTGTTGTTGTGTGGGAGATCAACTCATACGCTATTTCTTTAGAGAAAACAATGTGGAAGAAAAGCATGGCACATGGCAGATTCCTTTTCCACTTCTCAATTATTAAAGATGGTGGTTGGGGAGAATAACCAGTTATTTTTTAATGGAATATAAGAGTTACTTGTACATGAAGCAAAGAATGGCACACTATTCAACAGGACAACCAGTCCTATAAAAAAATAATGTAAACATTGTTTGGTTTTGCTAAAATAAACTTGATACAAGATTAAGGGGTTTGATTTTTTTATGTTTTTAAAACTGTGCTGTTTCTGTTGTGTCATGGGGCATAACAGTGCACAATTACAGGACATGAGTTTATCTTGACACTCCTAACCAATATCTGTAAATTAGAAATTCCCAGATTTTCCTGCTTGGTTGCTTCTATTGTTGTGGCATTTCTAGAAGCTCAGGATAAAGCTGACACATGCTTAATTGCAATGGAAAGCATGTGTCATCAAATTAAAGTACAAGAGAATCTGAGAGAAGTTCCAAATCACTGGCAGAAAATAAATGTGATATATCAGCTGACATGGCTGTAGGATCATTTAATTAGTTAATCAATTTAATAAGGGGATGCTTAAGCTGCCACCAAAAAGAAGTCACCAGGCATAACCAACCCAGTTTATAACTCAGACATATTAGACTTCCATTTTGATTTGGTAATTACATTCTGTGAAATAATTGACAACAGTTGATGAGACCTGAAGGTGTAGACAGAATATAGCAGATGAATCAGTCTTCTGTTCACATGTAAATTAATTTTTACTCTCGCCTCTCAAATTCAACCAGGTCTCTGTTTCATGTTCCTATGCATTCCCTCCTCCCACATTTTCAGGTGTATCCAGAGATACTAACAAACAGAAACCTGACTGAGAAAATGATTAATTGTGATAGTAACTAATCTCTTCTGGAATTTGTTTGGCATTTTATGATACCCAGTGGCAAACAATCTCTCTCTCCCCTTCCTCTGAAAGCACATATTATACTTCTGTGATCAATTTTGGAAATTTTGGAGTTTTTCTTTTTCTTTTTTCTTTTTTTGCTTGTTGGTTGGTTCACTATGGTACTGATGAACAAATCATCACATTATACATAGGTCTTCATACTCTACGTGTCTGCTTTCTAAATCATAACAAAACTGATGATGATCCGTAAATTGCATATAAAGTGTGTCAAAATGATTAATGGTGACTCTCAAAAGATACAGTGAAGTGATTTAGAGGGGGGAAAGCAAGAAAAAGGAAGCCTTAAAAATCCTGTGAGCACCCAAGTTCTAATGCTGTTTTGATAAGCTTAGCATTTTGCTATAAAAAGCAGCCCCTTTGAGGCAACTGATTTGGTTAAAAAACATTCCATTCCCTTATCTTTTGTCAGCCTCCCAAATAATCTTCAGGCTTATTCCGGAAGCTTCTTCTGGCAATTGGTGAGCTTGGAGGCTCTTGTACATGGTTTTGAATTCTTGAAGCAGAAATTAAAACATCTGGCAGATCTTATACTCTAACAGGCAATAGAAGAGCTCAGACAGCCAAAAAAAGGAGGCTCTTCTAACATGGGGAAAATCATTTAAAGATTCCACAGTGAGAGAACTTGAAACCAGCATATCCTTGTAAGTCTGTTTTTTTCATTCTAAGGAACCAACCAGCAGAGTTCTCTCACAGAAGCTGACATTTCTTAATTTAGGTGAGGAAGAAGGGAGATTTTTGAGAGCCCACACATACACACACACTTGTGATAACATGATTCATCAAAATACCCTAAAGGCAGCCATTGCAGCTGCTGTGTGCCTCTCTATCCCAAGGCATTCAATGCAATCTCTGATTGCAGAGCTGCTGTGTAGCATGTTGTCTGAACTGGAACAGTTCAGTAAGAAAGTGGTTGGTATAACACTGTGACCTTGTAAACACAGAAAAGGCTGGATAAAAACCATAAAAATGCAATCTAAATTTTATATGTTTATAGAATACTTGTGCTCCAAGGAGCTCAAGATGGTGGATTTCCGCTAACTGTTCTGATTTGCCAGGGACAGTCCTGATTAATCCTCTGTCATTCCACTTCTCCTGTTGTTTTTACAGTGTCCCTGTTTCTCTCCCTTCCTCCCACTTTCCATCTTTGTCATCTCCTTGCTTCAGTTGCTGCAAACTGAGTTCAAGGTGCTTGCACTCAGTTAACTCAGAAGAGGGGAGAGGAATGGAACAGAGGAATCTTGCCCTTACCAGTAGGCTCAGGCAAAAGGAAATTCTTGCAGACTCTCCTAACATGTCTATAGTTCTTCATTAACAACTCTCCAAAGATATAACCACATTAGTCTGGAAAATCAGTATGCAAAGGGATCTTGTAGCACTTTTAAGACTATTGGAAAGAGAAGTAGGTAGCATGCCCTGCACTTTGGGGGCATGTCTTGCCTGCTAATCAAAGTGGAGGGCATCAGCAAGTCAGTCACTAAAAACCTGCAAGTCTGAAAATTCTCTGTGTTTCCTTCTGCCTCTTTGGATGAACTCTCTTCACTTCTGAACTCTTCCAAACCTGCAACTTGCTCTCTGGACCCAATTCCTACTCTTCTTCTAATCTCTATCGCTCCTTCTTTTCTGCCCTCGCTTCTCCATATCTTCAATCTCTCTCTCTCTCCAGGCTCCTTCCTGTCGGACTTCAAACATGCTCTCATTTCCCCTATTCTGAAAAAAACTTCTCTTGACCCCTCCTCTTTGTCTAGCTATCGTCCGATTTCTCTTCTTCCCTTTCTTTCTAATGTCTTGGAACAGGTTGTTTATTCTTGCTGTCTCGAGTTTCTTGAAGCCAACTCCATTCTTGATCCCTTTCAGTCTGGTTTCCGCCCAAGGCATTCCACAGAGACAGCTCTGACTAAGAACTCGAATGACCTTTTACGGGCCAAGGCTAATGACCTTTACTCTGTGCTCATCCTTCTTGATCTGTCTGCAGCCTTTGACACCATTGATCACTGTCTTCTAGTTGATATAATTTCTGACCTCGGGTTCTCAGACTCTTTTCTTGACTGGTTTAGATCTTATTTGTCAGGCCGATCTTTTGCAGTAGTCACTGGTGATCAAACTTCTTCCTCTGTTCCCTTATCTGTTGGAGTGCCCCAGGGCTCTGTTCTGGGTCCCCTTCTGTTTTCTTTCTACACACTGTCCTTAGGTAAACTCATTAGCTCTTTTGGTTTTTCCTACCATCTGTACACCGATGACACCCAGTTATATCTTTCCACCCCTGACCTTTCTCCTTGGCTTGAACAGCAAGTCTCGTCTTGTCTCACAGCTGTCTCGCAGTGGATGTGCCATCAGCGTTTGAAGCTCAACATGTCCAAGACAGAGCTTCTTGTCTTTCCTCCTAAGTCCACCCTTCCACATTCCTTTTCTGTCTCTGTGAACAACACTTCTATTCAACCAGTCCAGCAAGCCCGCAGTCTTGGTTTTATCTTTGATTCTTCTCTGTCGTGTATCCCTCAGATCCAGACCACAGCCAAGGCTTGTAGATTCCTTTTGTACAATATTGCCAAAATCCAACCATTTCTCTCCGCCTCTACTGCCAAGATCCTGGTCCATGCCCTAGTGGTCTCACGACTTGATTACTGTAATGTCCTCCTGGCTGGGCTTCCTCTTTCTCACCTCTGTCCTTTAATCTCTGTCCAGCATTCAGCTGCATGCATTATCACATCCGCCCACCGCTCTGACCATATCTCTCCATTGCTGGCATCCCTTCACTGGCTCCCCCTCCCTTTCCACATTCAGTATAAGCTCTTGCTGTACACGTTTAAAGCCCTCCATGGGTTGGCCCCTCTTTACTTATCAGACCTTCTTTCTCCTCACTTTCCCACTCGGGCCCTCCGTTCTGGTAGTCTGGTAGTCTGATGTCCCAGCCCAGGATTTCCTCTGCCCCATCTCGGATTCACCCCTTTTCACTCGCTGCCCCTCTCTCCTGGAACCTTCTTCCCCTGCGAACAAGAGCCATCACTTCTTTAACCAGCTTCAAAACGAAGTTGAAGACCATCCTGTTCAGAGTAGCGTTCCCAGGCCTTGCTTAATTGTTGCTTGCCTCCCTGGATGAAGATTAACCATCCATTATGAAGCCAAGCCCTCCCTCCAGTCCACCTGCCTTGGTCCCCTTCCCCACCACTACTCCCTTCTCCTTTTGTGTGGTGTCTAAGACTGTATGTACAGCCCTGTGTAAATTTACAGCGCTTTATAAATAAAGGTTAATAATAATAATAATAATAATAATAATAATAATAATAATAATAATAATAATAATGTCAAGTTGAATCACTGGAGATTATCAGGGTGGGGACAGGACATGCTTGTCCCATCCTCCCGCCTAATCATGTGAAGGATTTTCAGATGATGTAGTGCTTATCAGGACATTGTCCTGTCCAGCAAGCGCAAATAACAGTAATCGCACAAAAGATTTTCATATGACATTGTGCTGATCCTGTCATTGTCCTGTCAGTTAGTTGGAATTGTCCCATCCTTGCCCTTCATTTTGCATTAGTGGAATAACCTGTTAATGCAGTTCCACTTCACTGACAGGTTTATGACAGGATCAGCGCATCAAGAGTGAAAGCCTTTTGCACAATCACTGTCATGGATGGGATAAGGATGAGCTTCACTCCTGTCCCCTGTCTGATAATCTCCACTGTGTCAGTTTTGGCAAGTCAAGTCACTGAAGTGACTTGAGTCTGACTAAGTCCTGAGTCAATTGACTCAACTCTACATTATTGCTCTAAATTCTGACAACTTGCTGACTCTCATAACAATATTTACCACTTGCCCAAAGACAAGCAAAAATGGATTAAAAGACTTCCATAAGTGGGGTGCTGCCATAGAAAAGACCCTGTCCTACATTTCTTGCTGGAAACTGGGCCTCTGAAGAAGGCTGAAAAATATAGTTTTGTAAGAGTGGAAGATTAAGAGTAGTTTTGAACTGGCACTATAGGAGGAAGGAGATTAAACTCCATCCCCACATGCATTGGTCTCATTCAACACTGATCTCTCCTCTCCTCTCCCCTCCTCTCCTCTGTTATTTTGAAGTGAGGGAATAATTCACCTTAAATTCAATCATGCATTTATCATCACAGATCTAATTTGATCCTCAGGGAGTGACTACTTTTGTTAAGTTAGCTGATAAGCAGGTTTATAAAAGCAGTAAACCACAGCTAGAGAACATAGTAAAAAGATCTGTCCCCTAACCTCATGCCTACAGTGTTGTATCTTAATAAAATATAGTGATTGTGTTCCCAGCTGTAGAAAGAAATAGACTATTGACACATTGACCAGCATGAGGAGTAGAAGAAGAATAGCTGGCTGCCTCATCTTGGCTCTGAGCAAAATTGTATGTGTGTGTGAAGGTGTGGGGGAGAAATTCGATGGGCTTCCCCATATAGGAACTGTTAGCTGGTGTTCAAAGTCTACTTTATGGGCCTCCACATGAGCCCAATAGATTTGACCCAAGAATGGAAGAAACATACTAAGAAGAAATAGTTCAGAGCCAAGTGCTGTAATGCCTGGGATTTATGCAAAAGAACACATTAAGTAATACAATGGCAAAAAGATGATAGAAGTATTAAAATGCTGGATAAATACTGATAATAAAAGTGTTTTTTCAATGGTAAAAGCACTGGAGAGGCTTAATAGATCTTGGTGACAAGTGAAAGGTGATAACTATAAAAGATATTCTTGGAATGGGTCTCTCCACAATTCAAGTGCCTGGCTTTTGTCCAAGTCTTTATTTCTGAGTCTTAAAAATGATATGTGTCTAAACCCCACTACTGCTTCTTTTTTATTTTAAAGTGGAAATTGCTGTAACTAAGAACAGATATGATTGGAATTTGGAAAGGAGCATCTATCATTCCTAAAATGGTAGCTTGTATTTACAGTTCTTCAGGATGCATCAAACACGGAATGCCTCAGCCTACAACAAATCTGCAATATTTGTTCATTAGTTGAGGAAATATGGGCACAAAGCCCCTGTGAGACATGTTTTCATTCTCTCTTGTAAATACGCTCTGGCAATTTTATGTGCTGTATGGAAACCAACCTGCAAGCACCTACACACTTCAGTTTCTTCCTTGTGATTTGACATCAGAACATACTATGCTTTAGCAGAGGCCTTACAAAATCAGAAAACCCATTCATATCTCTCATACTGCATATAACATCATGAAAGTTCAATTACACAACTGTAATAAATATGTATGCAGTTTAATGTATACTGTAAATTGTCCACAATCATCTTGGGAAAATGACTAAACACTTGGAGCATTTTTCCTCTCACATAGATTAATTTAGGCTCCTGCGGCCTGCTTGCTTTGAAACCAAGATTATTTCTTTTTAATAAAAAGGGATGTTTTAAGATTTACATTTGCAAGAGACAGCAGGAGGCTTATTTTGTCTGGTGGGAAAGATAGAAGTTTATATAATCTACTGCCTTCTGAATCAATATATTCATATCAGCTTGTAATTTCACTGTGACCAAATGAAGGGCGGATAGGTGGGAGGAAAGAGAGTTGAACTGGAAAACTACTTTCTTTCTAGTGTTTACTGAGCCCGCCCTGGTTCTTATTCTGTCAAAATAAGCTTCAAGATATGAACTCTGTTGCATAGCTGAAAATAAAAGCTGTATAACCTTCTTTTGTGAAGGGGAAATAAAGAAGGTTTGGGGAGATAAGTGTGAAGGCTATAATTACACAACTATATAAATGAAACTCTTGGCTAGTTCTTTTGAAGATACTTTCTAATATGTGTTTGAGAAATTGAGCAATTCATATGATGCCAAGTGCCATTAATTGAAACCTCTGTGCCTTTGCTTTGATAAGTTTGCCTTAGCTGCTTTATTCTTGAACTTTCTGATTAAAAAGGGCTTTGTACATTATGGGAACTGATGATGGCAAAAAAAAGGGGGGGAGCAGTTTCTTTCACTTGCGGTTTGTGATGCAAAAGCAAGACATTTGTAAGGGAAGAAAAGCAGAAATGCTGATGAAATACTGCTAGTTTAGAAACTAAACTATTTTTTGCTATATTTATTTGTGATGGGGCTGGCTGCAGACTTCAGTGGGAACTTGGCAGAGTCTCCTTTGGTTGGCCCCTAACAGCATAGTGGTATTGAGGCTCACTGAGTCAATACTCCAAAGTATTTTTATTAGTAGGGACAATGACATGATTTACCATCTCACCCATCTACTCGTACCATCCTCAAAAGACAAACAAATGGGTCTTAGAACAGATCAAATCTGCAATCTCCCTGGAAACCAAGATGATTCGACTGAGGCTGTCATACTTTGGTCACATCATGAGAAAGCACGACTCATTAGAAAAAACAATAATGCTAGGCAAGCTGGAGGGAAATAGAAAGAGAAGAAGGCCTCGTGATTGATGGATGGACTCTATTAAGGAAATCATGGGTATGGGTTTACAGGAACTAAGCTGAGCAGTGCGGGATAGGGAGTCTTGAAGAGGTCTCATCCACAGGATCGCCATGGGTTGAGATTGACTCAGAGGCAGCTAACAACAAACAATAAAAACTATTCCACCCCTACTCAGGTTCACATATTCCCCTGAGCTTGGCAGCATCTCTCAAAACACCCAGGGAGGAGAAGGAATTTCCTTATTAGTAATATGCTTCCTTGTAATGCAAATATTACCTGTCTTGTAATGCAAAGTGTTTTATGATGGCAAATGACCCACTGTGATGTGGGTGAAATCTAGTTTGCTGCCTACTTTTTGCACTCTCTTGAGGATATGGCTACAAGTTCTGCCCTGATGAATGAGTGTGGTTCAAAATGTACCATTACATCACTGTCAGCCTTCTCTTACATTGAGATAGATGCTCTTGTGTGAGTTGCACGCAGCACAAAACTGTGATTAGAGTCACAGACTTATCGCATTGGTTATTATATTGATTTACCTCTATCTGGTTTAAAGCTGAATTTGGGAAGCATCCTGATCTTATCAGACATTTTTTGCTGCCGAATCGGACATTTTTGCTGCCCGAAGACAGCCAGGGGCCATCCTAACTTCCAGAGCTGCTCCTCCTGGCTCTTTTCACATCTGGCTGTTTTCTGACTTAAGAAATTGGCTGGCAGAGCAGCTCTGGAAGCAGGGATGGACCCAGGCTGTATTCAGGCAGCAGATTCGGCAGCAAAAAAATAAGATCAGGATGCCGCCCAAATTCAGCTTTAAATTGGATAGAGATAAATCAATTTAATAACCAGTGCGATATGCCTCCCAGAAAAGTGGGGCTGAGCAACCTGTTAAATTGTTCTTGAGTGATGTCATATCTTAGCTATCACAAGAAAGGACAATGGTGGCTCAGGCATAGCCTCATGGTGCAAGGAAGATGGCGAGGCATCAGTAAGGCCATGGAGTCCACTAGAGTGCTGATACGTTCCCAAAGATGCCACATGCTGATGTTGAGCCTTTCCTGTCAGTGAGCAAGAACCAAAATGGATGAGCATAATTAATGGCTCATTCTGTAAAAGGTTCTGTAAAGAGCAGACATGGGAAAGCCTGAGCATCCTGTGTTAAGAGTTAGCAACCCTTGCATGCCTATACTGTATTAAACTTAAAAAATAGCAATTATATTAAAAGCATATATTTTAGCCAAAACAATTTCAAATACACCTAAATAGAATAAAAAAAGATATGTCAAACATACCATGTTAAAACACCCAGCTTTTAGCTAAGAGCCAAAGGTTGGCCAGCTGGAGGAAAGAAAACAGAAAGGGGACCAAAAAGTCTCCCATGGAAAGGAGTTTCGCAGCCTGGGAGTAGCTGCTGAGAAGCATCTCTCCTGCATCAAATGTGCTTGTGATGGTGGTGGAACCAAACCTTCTCCTGAGGATGTTAAAACTTGGGCAGACTTGTATGCAGAGATAGGATCTTTCAGATAGTCTGGACCGGTGTAGATCTCATGTCCAACACATCCAGGTTCACTCTGGCATTTCCTGGAATAAGCAGTATTTTCTGTTAAACTAGATCAATGGTTTAAAGAAATGGATTCACTTTGTGGATCTCAAGGACTCAATTGCATTGTCCAGGGGTTTGGCCAATGAAGATGAGACCTGAGTGGGGTGGAATTGATTGTTAAGCACTTTTGTAGATCCTGTTTATTTAATGGTGCATTGTAGCTGGGACCAATAATTGTATTTAGGACACTGAAATCTTTAATGGTCAAAATGCTTAACTATTTTGACTCATTTGCTGTCATTGAATAAAATGGTTATATTTTTTGGCTACTTTTATGTTTCTTCTACAGCTGACAAACAGAGGATAAGAGATAGTGGTATTTCTGAAAAATATGTTCCAACTGAATTGGTGGAAAGTATTATTACAGATAGACTTATCACTTCAAGCATATAGGAAAAATAAGTCTAGCTGGGGGCGGGGGATAAAAAAGTAGACAAATCCTGATTCAGTAGGCTTCCAGAGTTCTTTGAGAGTATCAGCAGACATATGAATATGGGTGATACAGTAAACCAGGGGTGAGAATAAGGAGATCCAAGGGCTACATGCAAAGCAAAAACAATTTTTAATGGCTCCTGGAGCTCCTCTTTATTTTTATTTTTAAAATTCACCCCCAGGGAGCACAATTCTCCTCCAAAACAAAGTGCATCTCCACCTTGCCTTCACAATTTTCTTTTCAAAATCAGTATTCTTTTCTTCAGACTGGAAGTGGCCTTCTGAACATTTTTGGCTTCAATGGTAAGGGTGCAACGCCAGGAGCTTCTGGAACCATAAAATTGTCCTATAAGCCTCCAGATCTTTCCCACACCAGCAGTAGATATTACATGCTTGGACTTTCAGAAAACTTTGGATGAACTTTCTCACCCCCAAAGTTTTGTTTAAACATTACAGTCCTGGAATAACAGAGCAGATCCCCTTATGGATCAGTATTTGGTTTAAGAACAAGAAACAGTCAGGAGGGAAAAATGTCTCACAGTAAATTAGTATAAGAAGGAGAGTCCCTAAGAAATTACATAGGTCTAACTTTTCAAATTGTTTGTCAATGACTTGGAGTATAGGATATTCAGTAATATAGCATGCCCTCCAACACTTCACAGATGAGAAGCAGGGACATGTGTGGCGAAGCAACATTAGTGTGCCATCAAGATGGCAAAAGTCAGTAATGAGAAGAAACAGACTGTTAAGATCAGCACGCTGTTTTTGCTGGGTTATGTGAAAAAGCTATTCCAGATACTAACCTTTTGTTAGACCATGCAAGTTAAAGGTTTTAAAAATGGACAATTAACCAGAATGACTCCAAGTGAGAATGAAGTAGAAGGGAAAACAATTATGTCTTTAATAAAAAGACAAAATAAGGGGCTCGGCAGCAGTCCCTCTGGAGTAAAAAGAACCTGCAAAAAGCAGGTTCTTTTTGTGGCGCACTCCAGACGCTATGACAGCCTCTGTCGTGTGTGCATGATGTAAATGAGGCGCTGCGTAAAGATGGACCATCCATACATGCTAGCTTTCCAGAGCGTGTGGATGCTGCACACTCTGGAACCTTATAATTGGCTCCGCCACAAACCAGAGGTCTGTACTGGGCCTAAGATAGCAAAAGCAACCAACAGAACAGTCTAAATTCAATACAAGCTGTTTCTCTAAGTTAAAATGGGGGGGGGGGAGGGAGCTAAAATGAAAACCAATCTAAGGCGCAGTACAGACTGCCTGAAAATGGTGATCTGCAGGTGCCTGTTTTAACTCCGGAGGGATGTTGCAGCTGACAGACTGTGCAACGTCTCATTTTCCCTGCTTGGGATACAAATATCCCGAATTCTGCAATATGAAGAGAGAGAGAGAAATAAAACACTCTTCAACTGTGCTGACTGTGATTTTAAGAAAGTACAAAGTTGTATTCTCATTGCAAAATACTCTTTACTCAGACAAACATGAGCAGATGATTATAGTAAATGAACTACTGTGGATGCTACTATATTTGACATAAAATGAGCAATCGATGGAAGACCAAGGCTGCCTGAAGAGGAACAGTTGGTGGCGGTGGTTATGGCTCTTTCCCTGCAGTTCAAATGGATGAATTTCTTAATTCACATTAGCCCTCCACCTGGCTGCTGTGGGGTCAGCAAGAGGCTTCTGGGCATTCTCCACAGTTTATGGGGGGGGGGGATACCTCAGCCTCCCCATGACTCAAATGGTGAAATGAGCAGCCCATACCGAAGACAAAAGAGATGAACCAATGTGCAAGAAGCAGATTCGTCAAGACAGAATTTCATGCTGTTATGTTTGGTTGTGCATAATTTTTATTTCCTGATGTGGCTGTCAATCTGTTTAAACCAAATTTATTGAAAAATGGAATACAAATAAAGGAGGAGGAGAGGAGGAAATAATCAATGCCATGATAGTTATGTGTCTCAGGATCAGAGCATGTCTTTGAATAATGATTGATAGACAAAAATTGCAACAGCAGAAGACTATAAATTTTCTGTACTTCTTGTAGGCTTCCATTGTGTGAATCGATCCTGTCCCACCTAGGCCTTTGGTCTGATCCAGACTATCTCTGTTCTTATGTTCTTAGATTAGGTCCTTAAACTCCTTTCAGGTCAAATCCTGGAAATCCTGTAAATACCACTGCATACATTGAAAACTGCTCATGTATCCATATATGACTCACACATGAATGTGCAAATTTCCTTTGCTGTTTTGTGATGCTACGGAGGATAGAAAAGCTGTCACTGTGTTGTTTGATCTGTGTTCAGTGTTTCAAAAGTGGTGCTCATCACTTCAACTTTTGATTGTAGATATAGTTTGGAAGTCAGTGTTACAACATCAACATGACTCATTCCTGTTGATGTTGCTGCAATCAATAATGAACGTGTAGATGAGAACTTTCCCTGATTAACAAATGGATGTGACATTTTTTAACTGTAAGGGAGAAAATTCTGTTTTGTTAAGATTCAGCAAACCTATTTAATTGAAGGTTTGATAGTCACTATTGGCCATTAGAAAGGACAATATATGGTCGATATCTCTGTCATTTTTGATAGCTTGAACCAGTAGTGCGGTGGGCTTGACTCTGGGGTCTTCTATTCAAATCTTGCCTTTGTCATGAATTTATTAGGTGGTCTTGGGCAAGCCTCTCTGCTTAATCTCTCTCTTCCCCAGTAATAAATCTGTAATAAGGAAGAGTAATAATAACACTGATTACAATGTACAACTACATAAGGTTTACAACAACCTGATGAACACTGGAGAGAACTGTAGAAATATTACATATTCTAAATTAATTAAGATAATTTAAAAATCTTCTATTAAGCCTAAACCTGTTTGTTTATTCTCTGTGGAGTTTATCACATGGGGGGAAATCGGGGGATTCAAAAGGCATTATCCAGGGAAAGTCATGTGATTTTTGCATACATCGTGATTAGAGAGGGCTTATTCAGGGAATAATCAGCAACAAATCATTCATGGAATTTCCTCATGAATGATTTGTTGCTGGCTATTCCCTGGTTATTCTAGGGGTAAGCCCTCTCTAATCTCAATGTCATTTGATAATCTTATCCACAATCACATGACTTTCCCAAGATAATGCCTTTTGAATTCCCTGATTTCTCTGATGTGATAAAGTCCTATGTTTGTGCTGCTTCACAAAGAGCTGCTTGATTGGAGCTCTATGAAAATTATTGTTTCATGCTTCAGCTTTCCCCGCACTTGGTCTATTTACCATAACATCATAGCAGGAACTTGCCTGGAGCATGGAGAGGAAAATGAGACATTGTGTTTGTACAACTGAAACCCGATGGATCTCCCTATTCCCTTTTCAATCAAGGCAGACATGCAACAGTCACATAATGACAGCTCAAACTGCTTGCATATGTGCAATGTCTGAAACTATTTATTTTCCTTAGTATTTGGATCTGGAGTATCCTACACTAGCTCAGGGAATAAGCTTCAGTCAATGATCCTGAAAGGTGCTCTTGGTATGGCACATGTTCTGACCATAGAAAGAAGGCAGTCACATGGCTTAGAATCAACATGTCATTCATATTCTAGCATACTGTACTTATGATCTGGGTCTCTTTCACTCTGTACAATTATAACACCACGATTCCACTTCAACTGCCATGGTGACATTCTGTAGAGTTCTGGGTTTTAGCGAGGCACTAGAGCTCTCTGTCTGAGAATTCTAAATACCCTGCCCTAAACTGTAACTCCCAGGATGGAACCAGGATTTACAGTTCCATAGGATGGAACCATGGCCATTAAAGTGGGATCATAATACTATATAAATCTGTAGTGTGAAAGAGCCCTTGTTCTGTATAATAGTTTGATTCTCTGCTAGTAGGAGCACTACAATTCCACACATCTATACAGTTCAGGAAGTTCATGAGTCAGGCTATAGTGGTGCTATTAGCTAAGAAACAGACAGAGGAATGTGTGAAGTGTTGGCATATGACTAGACAATGAAATGGAAATATCCTTTGGTGGAGTGCATTAGCACAATTACTTTTGACAGATACTTTCTAGATATTGATAACATAATTATAGTTATTACTATAAGTGGCCTCATATTTGAAAGCACAGCTTGATCAATAATTTGATATTTCTGTCATCTTCTCTTCTGATGTCATTTTAAGCACTTAGGTATTATGACACTTTGCATGATAGCACAATGTCTGATTCTGAAACCTTGCCTTCATGCCTTTTTCTTAATCAAAGTGGCCCTGCTTTTAATATTAATTTTTAACTCTGTTTCAGGAAATTCAGCAGAAGCTTCTAAATTCCCAGAGTTTGGAAAGTTACTTTTAAAAAGAAGAAATGGAGTGTGTCCTGAGCCCCATCAGGCACATCTCAAAAACAGAAAAATGGGGTTAGAAATGAAACTCTGGTTAGAATAGTAGTTGCATATGTCATTGTCATGCCCTCCAACTACCCACATGTCCCAGTTTTCATGTGTGAAATGTTGGAGGGCATGCACTATTGTTCCAGTACTTCTTAACTATTAATGAATTTATTATAACATAGGCTTTTCCCACGGTGCAGAATTAATGCAGTTTGACACCACTTTTATTGTCATGGCTTCATCCTATGGAATCCTGGGATTTGTAGTTAGTTGTGGCACCACAGCACTCTGGCTGAGAAGGCTAACTGGCTCACAAAACTACAAATCCCAGAATTCCATAGCATTGGGCCATAGCAGTTAAACTGGTGTCAAACTGTATTAATTCTGCAGTATAGATGCAGCCATAGTCTCCATAAGCTTGTGTTGAGTGCACAAATTTGGTAGGACTTCCATGTTCAATTTTGAAATGGGGGGAGGCTTTTTCCCCCCCAAGCTTGGCTCTATCACAGAATAGTTCCAAGCAAAAACTACTAGATTACCAGCCGTGTGTGTGTGTGCGTGTGTGTGTGCGTGTGTGTGTGTCGGGGGGGGGGATTCCAAAACATCCTAGCCTGGTGGGCTCCAGAATGGCCTGGGGACCATGAAATGACAGCTGGCCTACAAACTTCATCTTGATCAGCTGGGCCGATGCCATTATATATTTGTTAATCTTTAAGAAGCCCTAGGACCTTTCTGCAACACTCTTACATAAAGATAGAAAACACTTTAATTAAATCAACAAATTATTGCTGGCACAACTCTACTAAAATTAAACCCCCCTTTTGTTTTATAGTCGATTATGGGATGCAGCCGGGAATTATCGCATGGAAAATGCCACTGATGCCCCTGCCCGACTGCATCCCGCCTAAAACCTGGCTCCCAGCCATATTTAGCTGGCTGATTTGCAAAGTTGGGAGCTTGCTATTTTTGAAAAGTGGCAGGCTAAGAGCAGCTGGGACCAGGATTTAGGTGGGATGTAGTTGGGTGGCGGCAGCATCGGTGGCATTTTCTATGAGATAATTCCTGGCTGCATCCCCTAATCAACAGTAAAATGGAAGGGATAAGTTGGTTTTTTTTTTCATGTGATAAACTCCTAGGTCAAAGAGGAGTGGCCCAGGAAAAGACGCATCACATTTGAAGGAAATGGCTCTGTGATGGTTGGTTTGAAATCTGATTGCTTCGTTGTAGATTTTAAAAGCAAGAGAATAGTGCAAGTTTGCCTGGAATGGAAGAATGGAATGAGGAGGTGAAGTAATTTGTTTGCTCAGTAAAAGCCACTGAGAATGTCAGGCCCTTTAGCTGAAGATGGTATTTCCTCCCTTAGCTTGTACAGGATTATTCTTTCTAGGTGGTAAGTAAAGTGTGTATGTGATATTTCCAATTCTCCTCTAACTTGTATTGCTTTTATTTTCTAGTTATGCACGTTATTATGTGGGGCGACCTGCAAATAACTCTTTTGCACTTCTAAAGTCTGTTAATTGCTCACACAGTGTGGGCCACTTTGAGAAGTGAGTGAAATGTTTTCCTTATCCACATGCTTCATTTCCTCCTCTCTTGGCTTCTTCCCTCTTCCTTTCCCCAATTCTGCTTTCAGCCAACCCCCTGATTCAGATGGTCAAACACTTTGAAGTGTTTGAAACTATTAGTTGGAAACCAAAAATATCCAGTACTTAGAAGTCCCACTGAATTAAAACAGGCTTATTGCTAGGTGAAGGGGTATAGTATTACTGCATTTCTAATAAGCCCATTTTTCTTAGGTGAGAAGCAGAGGGAATCAGAATGCTTCAGGGCTTAATCATGGAGCACTAGCAAGGCCAGGCTGCCTAAGTAGGTGTGTTGGACTACAGTGCTTTAATAATCATATACTTGCCAGTCCATGGGCTTTCTTGATTCCTTCCTGAACCTTTACTGCAAACATTATACATGTGTCATGTGAAATGGATGCAGGGAACAGTAAGGTTGTTTGTTACTTTATCTGTTGAATTCGAGATGGATTGAATGTAGGATCCCTGACTCCTGCATGCAAAACATATGTTGATCTTTCCTGGTGATGCTTCTTGATTGTGAGTTGGGAGGCAGAGAAGACACAATGCTTCTATGGAGCTGGGGGAGGGGGGAGGGAAGCCCACAATGTTCTGCATATGTTATGAATTCAAAACATTTCCAATTAAACTTTCTCCATCTTTTTATTCTGCAAGACTCTAACATGGCTACTTCTTTGAAAACTACTACACTGGAAGGCACCAGATTTAGCTAGATGGAGTGGAAGTCCATAAATCCCTTTAACAGACTTGCCCAGGTGCAGACAGGCATAATTTTACTGAATAAATGCAAACAGCATTCCTAAGATACTAAAGGTGAAAAATCCACAATATCACACGACATATCACACAAATTGCATTGACAAGTTATACCACTTCCTTTCCTTCTAACTACTTAATAATCTTTTCAGCATCCTATACCACAAATAGGAGGAGATTAAAAAAGGGAAATCTCAGAATCAACAGCACTCTGCACAACAGACACAAGGCAGAATTTCTCCAGAAAAAGTAAAAACACCTAAGAGACACAGTTTGCATCTCTAAAGAAAAGGAAAGAAAAGAAACACCCTCTCTCTTACTACTGGCCCCTTAGCGCATAGCAGAAACATCATCAATGTGGACAATAATATTGTAAACCTTTCCAGCCACACACTAAGCCAGCCAGAGGAATCTGTCCTTTCATGAGGCCCATCTTTCTGCCCATAAAAACTTACACACATGATTCAGTTCTGTGGTGACCTGAAGGCTTTCTTCTGCATCTATGACTCAAGGTGTATTGCAGGAAGAGTGACTCCAGCCAGAACATTAGCTCACAGGCATCTCCTCAATCTCCACACTATGAGAATGGGCACTGCACTAAGGCCCCAAAATATTTCCCAGGGCTACAAAAAAGAAGAACTCAGTGTGGACCCTTCCAGAAGTCCAAAACATGGAATTGGATTTCTACATAAAATGCTTTCATGATTGTGCCCAAACTGAGACAATCAAGAAACATAAATTACCACAAAATCTATCTGTAGTCTCAGAAACAACCCTACAATTATTATATAACAGGCTGACAAAGGGGAACCGTGGTCATCAGGAATAAGTCTGGCTATTTACAGGAGGCTTGGAGACAACTGTCCAACGCTATTTACAGAATCTTCTCTAAAGATCCCACTGATTAATATCTTAGGGAAGTACACAAATTACTCATAGAATTCTCCATCAATGTACAAAACTGAATTCAAATGGACACACACCCCCAGGAGCCCAAACCAGGCATCTTCTATCTACTCCCCAAAATATACAAAGAAGACAAACCAGGAAGACCCATTGTCTCAAGCTATCAGGAAATGGCATAGGCTTTTGTCCTGCCATAATATAGTAATGGAATATGTAGCAGTTATAGCATGTTTTAGGACTATTTGTGAAGTGTGTTTTAGGTTAAGTGCAGGTGGCAAAATAAACCAGGAAAGAAAGTAAGCATGTCCAAGATCATTTGAGAGTAAGTGTCTCACTGTACCAACAAGGGAAAGGAGCAGTATGAGGGGGGAAAAACAACCCAGGAGAAATGTGTTTATTCTTTTTCACAAATTAGAATGAAGCTTGATGTTTGAATTATGTGCAGTTTAATTATGTGGTTGCTGGTCAGTTCTGACAATGAGAGTCATCAGACTGAACTTGTAGTTTCCCAATAAAGGCTTCTGAGTTTTCTACTACTGAGTCTGAATTTCTGGACTTGAGAATCCTGCTGATTGTCACAATCCACTTGGTCCTAAACCAATGCAATATGCATTCATCTATAGACAGCCAAAGTTACATCTCCTTACAGGAGGGAGTGAACTTGGAGAAAATAGATGAACTAGTGTTGGGCATACGCTTCACTGGTATTGATGTGCAACAACATGTCCAAGGGAACATTGCAGGATTTTTAAAAGAGAGGACACCAGGAAACATCCTAGAAAGAGATAATCAGAGGGCTCTCCTCAGAGATCAACAGAAGACTTGCCAGCAGTCATAGTGGATTATCTAGATTGAGAAGGATCTGGGGACTGAAGTACAGAGCCTTGAAATTCCTCTACTTATGAAGGAAGAGAAGGCAATGCAAAGAATTATATGGATTTTCTCAATAGACATAAAAAACAAGCAGCAACTGGCCTCCATATCAGGCCCAGTCAATCCTGGTGGCCAAAGAGGCTGGACATCCCAAAGCTGCTGTTGAGTCCTGGCTGTATGTTGAGAGGAGTTTGGATATCCCCTTTGATGGCACTGCTGACAACTACCTTTCTTACTGACCCAGATTGCTGGGTTTATGGCTGAGTGGGAACCTACTTTCCCTTCAGAGGACAGCAAGGTGTGATGTATGAGGAACTTCCTGACAGTAAGGACTGTTTGACAGTGGAACAAATTCCCTCAGAGTGTAGTGGAGTCTCATTCCTTAGAGGTCTTTAAACAGAGGCTGGATGGACATCTCTTGAGATGCTTTGATTTAGATTTCCTGCATGGCAGGGGGTTGGACTGGATGGCCCTTGTGGTCTCTTCCATCTCTATGATTCTATGAGTGCACACCTTGGAGAGGAAGTAGCAAAGTGGTTTGCACCTGAAAGCTCATGCAAAAATAAAAACCAGTTAATCTTAAAGGTACTGCTATTATAACAGCTACATTCCTTTTTCTCCTTCCCTTCCTCCAACTTTTGACTGATCCTCATAGCCAACCACTTATTACTGCACTTGAAATATACAATTCTTTACTAAGTTTAACATCATCCCTTATTAATCTTTAGCAAACAAGGAAGACTTTTTGGCAAGGCGTGGAAGGAAAGGAAGACGGATGTAGATCAGTGATGAAAATTAATTGAGCAAATTGTAAAACAAAATTGCAGCTATGGGACTCTTTCCCATCAAGCTATTAACAAAATGTGCCCTGGGATCAATGGTGACAGTCTGTATGCCATTCGATGTAAATACCATGATTTTTCTTGAAAACTAATGTTTTCAATGTGGACTCAATTAATTTAACAAATCAAATTATTATTAGTATTTATGAAAACAAATTCATATTATTAGTTCTTATATTTAAATTAAAAAATAATTCACGAACTCAGTGTTTCCTGCTAACACAGCTAACAGACTAACAGAGTTTTGGAAAAACTAGTTTTGTGTACTGAAGTTAGCAGCAATTCATAAGGCTATCCTGATACTTCATTGAGTCAGAAGCAATTATGGTAACAGACCAGAATGCACATCTTCCATCCAGATTTAATGTACCAGTTGATGGATCAATGAAGCTCTATATTAAACAATGAGTGGGGCATGCTGCTGCTTCTTTTATTTAAAAGCTGTTTGCTTCTCTAATGACAGGTGAAAAAGAAAATATTGACAATGCTTTTGCTCCTCCAAATAGGTCAAGGCTAAAAAACAAAACAGTGTGATGTACCTGTGATGGAATTGCCATTAATTTCAGTGACATGAACTCCCACGTAAATATATGAAGGATTGCAGCCTAAATTGTTATATGTTTCTGCCAATATTTCAAAAAGGTAACTTTATGAAGGCCTTGGTAATATGAAAATTTACTGAATATCATTAATTCATCATGGAGATAAGAGATGAGTGACTGGTTAGCTAATACTCATTTTATCAGTTGACAAACCACATAATTTTTCCTCCTTGATTGATTCATTGATTGACTAATAAAAATATGTTTGTCTTGCTTCCTGCACCCAGGTTCATGTCCTAGAATGGTTTTACAAAGATTTATTAACACACGGGGGGGGGGGGATGGATTAAAACTGAACAACTTGCAAGAAGTGTAAACAGAAGCAACCCCCCCCCCCCCAAACCAAGCACAACCTTCTACCCCCTGCAAAATTAAGGAATATAAAAATATCAAGAAATGCCATGGATCACATAACTCCATTGTTGCAACAGCCGCATTGGCTACCGGTCTGTTTCCAAGCACAATTGAAAGTACAGTAGTTGTTATGACCTTTAAAGCCCTACATGGTTTAGGACTTACATGGCTTGAAAACCAGACTGTGCTCTGAGACCTGTTGGGACGCCCTTCTCTCTGTCCTATCACCTTCACAGGTATATTTAGTGGGGACACAGGAGAAGGGTTTTTTAGTGGCTGCTGCCAGGCTCTACAATTGCCTTTCCAGACTGGCTTCCTAGACTGGCATCTCTACATTCTTTTTTCAGACAAGTAAAGACTTTTCCATCTCAACAGGCATTTGATGGGTGATTATATATAAGTCCAACTTACACAATTGCTAATTGTTGTGTGGTGTGTGTGTGTCTGCATTTTAATGGTATATGTTTTATGGCATAAATATTTTAATGGTATATGTTTAACTTTTTTTTCTATAGTTTTCTGCCTATGTGGCCATGTTCTGGAAGAATTTATTCCTGATGTTTTGCCTGCGACTGTGGCTGGCATCTTCAGAGGGATGCCCTCTGAACATGCCAGCCACAGTTGCAGGTGAAACATCAGGAATAAATTCTTCCAGAACACAGCCGCATAGCCCAAAAAACAATCAGAAAACTATGTATGCCAGTTGTGAAAGCCTTTGACTTCACATTGTTCCCCCCCCCCCCCCAACGTTTAAATCTGTTTTAACCTCGGTATCTTGTAGAGTTTTAAACAATTTTTAAATTATTGTAAGATGCTTTGAGTCCCAACCTGGAAAAAAGGTAGGATAGAAATAAATATAACAAAAACAACTCCCCATGAAACAAAGCTGTTTACACCTTCCTTGAATGTATTTGGAGATGATCAGGTAGCAAGTTCCACTTGCTGGATTCTACTGATGTTCAGTCTCAACCCTATCCTCTGTGCTCTATATCTTTTTGCGGCACCTGTGTTACATTGTGAGTGCGCCACTGGCACACCTGTGACGTAAATAACATGCAGCGATGTGTGGACACTGCACGTCCCTTATGTCAAGATGGCAGTGCCTGTGTGGATGGGTCGCCACCATTAGGTCACTGCCATTACACACTAGGGTTCCAAACCGTGAGGTTGCTGTGTGGTCTGGAACCCTAGTATCACCGCCGCCATGCTGCTTTTGGCCCATCTGTCTCAGGCCTCAGCAAGTATTCTGGAACCTGACACTGTAGCTCCAATATGCAGGCAGAAACTGGCTGTAGCTGGAAAAGTAAATATGTTCACCTACGGTTGCTGCTTGTGTTGCTCATAACCTGCTCCAGCTGTAAGAAAGGCATGTCAGATGCTCAGTGATAGCATCAAAATCTGTGTTATAGGAGAGCAAACAGCAGCCTGGGTTTAGCTACCTCGCTCCATATCTTCAGAGTCAATTGGTGCTACACTGCCCTGTATCCATATCCATTTTTTTAATCTGGAGGCTAAGGTCAGGAGGAATTAGTTGTGAACAATCAAATTGAGTCTTGTGATTCTATTGTTAGCTCTAACTGCTTGCATTTAATATTCACTAACGATACAATTGACAGTTATTTAACATGAAATTGGTTAGGCTACAGTCAGTGTCATCTTTGGAGGAAGGGGGGACATTTCTAAGCAGGAGAAAGGAATCCCAAAGAGAAACTTTTCTTTACAATGTTTGGTGGAAAGTCTTTGCTGCTAATGCAGTAATTTCCTTTCTATAATTCAATTTAAAATTAATAAAATCAAAGGAAAAGTACATACAGCACCTGCCTGGAAATGACTATTCCTGTGCTACCAGTTATGCTTGCCAAGCTGCATTTGTAAATGTGGATTAAGTTATATTCTGGTACAGATAGAAGATTCTGCCGATCCTCAGGCTGCAAAAGCCTGGGCTTTTTCTAACAGGGCCAAACTGTTGATTTTGTGTGTGTACGCATTAAACTGCCCTATTGTTCCATTTCTCTCAATAAAATGCTCTACAGACAGTGCCTGAGCTATAATCCCAATCAATAACTACTGCTCAGTGCCTACAGAATGAAATTGCTTTCCATGAACTAAAATATATTAGGGCAATTCAGGTTATTTCATGAAATCAAATCCCGAAAAGGAAAATGTAAGGTTGTCTATCAGCAGAAGTATCCCTTCTGTGAGATGCATTAAAAAGTTGTTCAGCCTTCAAACACAGAATCCCTTTTGCCAGAGTACAAGAATGCAAAATCCAATAGTATCTAAAGAAAATAGCATTTGTAGAATAATGCAGAGACTGATCGTGCACTGAAAACAATCTAAATGAGCATATTTGTTTGGAGATAAATCTTTTGAATATCTTCCATATCCAAACTTTGGCCTTAATTAAACAACAACAGAGGCCATTCTAGAATGGGATGAAATTTACTTGCAAAAATTGTTTTCCCTTAACTTGCCACTGTCAATTTTGGGTTTTAGTTTCCCAATAGCCTGTGTTTTGACATCCAGTGATACCTGATTTTGGTCATACTTGATAGATATTTAGTATTTTACAGTATATTGATAGTTGACATGCAATGACATTCAGTACATGACAGCAGATGAAACTGATACAAAGCAGTGTTTAACTGAGTAGATCGTAGGCAATAGGGTCTAATTTTGTAAATGATAGCATGCAATGGAGTTAATATTTGACAGTGAATGATAGCTTATAGAATTTTATATTTGATACCTGCCAAAGACAGGTATCATTATGGCCCATCATCGTTAAGTGGTTAATTTTCTAGTGTGAAGTATCAGTATTTTGTCACTGCCATTCTTTCTGGGGTGGTAGTGTAATTTCAAAAGGAAAATGGCAATGATACCAATATTTGCTTGGCAAATAATATTCATGCTTACAGTCCCCAAAGCATTCATTATGTACACATTTAGTAGGCATGCAGATAGTTTTCTTTCTCTTTATGCCATAACAAATAAATGCTGTAATTAGTCTAAAGTGCATTTAGAATTCTAGATAGAGCCAGGGAAAGATGTTTATTGCTATTATGACTGGAGATGATTTAAGTACTATATCTGTATGTCTTACCATTGATGGATTTTCAAGCAGCCAGAGAGTTATGGGAATTGCAGATATTTTCCCTCATCATGACCACTTTGAGGTTTCCTATTAATTTACACACTCCGCAAAACAACTTTGTGTTTATTTCACTACAGACAGCTACATTTTCTCCAATTATAACCAATATGAATGAATACCAGTGCAAGGGTGTGTTTTGTTCTGACACTATAGGGCTGTGCAGACCAGCCATTAAGGCTGGCCTGGGGCAGAGTCAGGATGTGGTGATAACACACGCCCCGCTCCTGCCCCCATGGTAGCTCCACATGGCACGCGGCATTACGCTGCTCCTCTGGTGCTGCATCCACATAGTGCCGCTCCAAAGGAACACCTTAAAGCTGCAGCGTTGCAGCTATCACACCCTTTCCAGGGTGCAGAAAGGAACTGGGTTTTGCAACTCCTTTTTGCACCTTGGAAAGGCCAGATATGGGCCATGGTGCACGGTTGCCGTGATTCCAATCCAGCACAGCTGAAGGCTTCTGCAGCCACCCCTTAGGGGTAGTCTGCATAGCCTGAATGGTACTGAAAAGCAATAGGAGCAAGCATTTCTCTGCTCAGGAGTGTAAAGATTTAAAGGATTTAAAGTAAGAGTAATTTGTCAAATAAGAGGTGCACTCATCAGGTTATCTGGCCAACTTGCATTTGTTTTCTGATTCAAATCAAGTAGCAGCAGAAATGTCCTCTCTGTAGATTGCACTGAATTCTTCTTTAACCATTTGGCTGGATGTAGGGGAAAGAAGAGAAAGTTGAGGAGGAAGAAATACCTTGAATAGGTAGAGGAGGAGAGATGTGCTCCAGTGTTGATGGACAAATGCTGATAAGCCATGTTGATACAAAAAGGCTTGATTTGTTTTTCTAGATACGTTTCGGGAAAAATCCTTCTTCAAGAGCTATGAAATTATAAACTTATGAAATTACTAAATTTATACATGTCTTAAATACTAAACTACTTTTATATATATCCATTTAAAATATCTTTCTTTTTTGTCAGGAAAGAATCAACATATAAAATGCCTGACAAATCTTCATTTTACAAACTCAAATAAACCCTGCACAAAACTTACACATTATTGATGTTACACTATCTTTTATGCTTACAAAGTGTCATTTTACTTTCAATAATATGAACAAATGCAAATAAATCCTGTACAAAACTTACACATTGTTGATGCTAGATAATGTTTTGCATTACATTTATTTATGTAACTTAAGTGGTAGTCTGTTGTACACATATCTGGCAAACACATTTTGCTTGAAAACTTCATATCTGTTTTTGCTGTAAAAAGACTTGTCTATTTTAAGGTTCTGAACTGTCTCTATTTTGAAACTCATATCGGCCTTGAGCCTTTTATTCTTTATCTGAGGAATGTTATCCTCAAGTTGGTTCATTTGGTATTACATAGGCTGTAACATGCTACAACAAAGCTTTAATAGGGGGAATTCTAACTTATTCCCAAACATATTTTTGTTAGTATGTCATGAACTTACTCTGCACCTCATATAAAAATATGTATTATACTTATATTCTAGTGGCCTTAGTTATATAACAAAACCTAATCTACCCATCACCAAGACATCTCCACACATACAAACAGTTTTTGACCTCTAATCTTAATCATTCTGTTGTTGTTGTTGTTGTTGCAAAAACACACCTAGTTCTTCTGTTTCTCTTTTTCTTCGTGGACAGTGTCTGTGTTGAATAAAAAAAAGAGAGATGGTGGAAAATGCACTTTATATACCAAGACTTGTCATTTCTCCATTTAATGAATTTTTGTATGATGTTAATTCACATGATTATCTCATTCTCACTACCTTTTAAACTGGGTCACAAATCAGTTTGAACCGGTTGAAATGACCCTGGTTCTCACTTAATCCAAATCACTGAAGTGATTCCGGGGGGGGGGGGCATGCTCCAGACCCATTTAACTTGCATCTTTTTGATGCTGATTTTTTTTAGCTTCTTTTTTGATAAATCAGTTCCACACTAGTGTGAACCACAAGCGGATTGGAATCAATTCAAATTTCCCCTTTGGCCGTCTGGAACCAAATCATTTTGAATCAATTCATTTGTGAATGGGAACCATAAGTGGGTTATTTTGATGCCAGGAAATGACACAAAATATGATCAGGGCAAGTATACTGTAAACCACGATCGGATGTCGAATCGATCCATCAGTTTGGATCGCATGCCAATTTATCTGTAAGTGAGAATGAAACCTAGGAGGTGAACTGCTGAGGCTTCTTGCTTTTGACTCCGATAGACTCTGAAAGTAGGTGCCTAACTTGTAAGAAATACAGAGAAATCTAGATATTCATTTAGGCCATTTGCATGTATAGTTTTCAAGGATAAAATCCAATACAGTTTTCTTTTGTCTAGGAGTTTAGCCTTTCTTTTTACTCTTCTTGTAGCCCAAAACTGGAGATCAGTTGCACAACGTTGTTGTGTTCTAAAGTGTTTCACCACTGGTGCTCTTGTTTTTAATTGTCTTAGATTACTCAGATGTTCTCCTATCCTGGTTTTCAAGGGTCTAGAGGTTTTTCCTATATAGACCTTCTTGCAGGGACATGATATGGATTATATTACATATCTTGTGTTACAGTTTAGGAAGTTATGAATTTTGATTTGTTGACCTTGTTTGTATAAGGGTTCTGGAATGATGTACCGTATTTTCCGGTGTATAAGGTGACGTGGCGTATAAGACGACCCCCCAACTATTTAAATAAAAATATACAGTTTACCATATACTCGCCGTACAAGACCACCCGAGGCCTTGGAAGGCCAGCGCTGGGCGTGCGCCCGCCACCCCATAGGGCCAGCCTCCGACACCTCAGAAGGCCGGTGCTGGGCGCGCTCACACCGCCCCTTCGAGCCGGCCTCTGAAGCCTCCGAAGGCCAGCGCTGGGCGCGCGCGCGCCTCCCCATGGGGCTGGCCTCCGGCCTCCAAGGCCTCAAAAGGCCGGTGCTGGGTGGGCTTGCGGCGGCCCATGGGGCTGGCCTCCGAAGCTTCGGAAGGCCAGCGCTGGGCGCGCGCTCGCCTCCACATGGGGCCGGCCTCCGAAGCTTCGGAAGGCCAGCGCTGGGCGCGCGCTTGCCTCCACATGGGGCTGGCCTCCGGCCTCCAAGGCCTCGAAAGGCCGGTGCTGGGTGGGTTTGCGGCGGCCCATGGAGCTGCCCTCTTGCCTCCTCTGAGGCTTTGGAGAGCCGGCGTTGAGCGCGCACGCGCCGGCCCATAAACTTTCCCTCCGGCCTCCTTATACGGGGCGTATAAGACGACCCCCAACTTTTCAGAAGACGTAAAGGGGTTCAAAAGTCGTCTTATAGGCCGGAAAATACGGTAGTTCTCGTTGTGTGCTTAGGAGTAGTTCTTGTTGTATAAGGATTTAAAGTAAGAGTAATAATCCCCTTTCCCTACACCATTCCCTTCTCCTTTTGTTTCGTGTCTTTTAGATTATAAGCCTGAGGGCAGGGAACTGTCTGATTAAAAATAATAATTGTAAGCCACCCTGAGAGCCACTGGGGCTGAAGGGCGGGGTATAAATACCTAAATAAAATAAATATAAATAAATAATTTGTCAAATAAAGGAGCACTCATCAGGTTATCTAGCCAAGTTGCATTTCTCTTCTGATTCAAATCAAGTAGCAGCAGAAATGTCCTTTCTATAGATTGCATTGAATTCTTCTTTAGCCATTTGACTGGATGTAGGGGAAGCAACAGTGGATGACAAATGATTGTGATGCCCCTCTCCTCTCTGTTAATCAAATCTGAACCTGCTTCTTCTGGACTTTTCCTTCTAAGGCATATTAGATGGGACTGCTTAATGTAGACCCTTATTGAATGAGAAAAGAAAGCTGAAACAGAGTGGGAGAGTAGCAGTTTTCTTTGTGCCTCTTTGTATGCCTTCATAGCAATTTTTCTTCCTGAGAGAGATGGTCATAAAAGTATGCCTTTTGTCAAACAGATTTTTTCCAGCATGGCAAAAGACATGGTTTTATTACCATCTACTTTGAGAAGAGAATGGAAGTGCTACAACATCATGCAGAGAGACACGGAGAAAATCGCTATGCTCCTGCTCCATTTTGGCTTTCTTTTCTCATGCAATAAGGCTCTAAGTCCACTATAGCATTGCACTTGGAGGCAATGAAAGCCCTTTGTCAGCAATTTTGCAACAATGTGTAAAGAGGTAGAATTATTCAGCAGCTTGAGATAGCAGCTGTTTCTTCTGAATCGAACGAAAATTATCAAGATATGAAAGAAATTGTTATTATGAAAGAACAGCTCTGCAACGCTACCTGTGCATAAGAGGTGTAAATCTTTGAGTATTTTGTCCTAGCATCTGTAGATGAATAGTTATGACAGTTTTCTCCCTGCTGTGAGAAAAAAATGAATATGCCTGTGCATTATTTTCCCCACATTCAAATGTTCTGAAGTATTGTGAAGGAATTATTCAGCTGATAAATACATGTGGCTATTTGTACACTCGCCCTCAGTTTTCTGTGCAGGAAACCCATTGAACTCCAATCTCTCTGCAACACTTCAGCACATTGAATTTTAGGTGGAAATTTGCAGAATTCTCACTTTTACTTTTCTCAGTGTGGTTTCTCAATAATCAAGACATCCTTTTTAAAACAAAAACAAAACAAAACCAGGGAATAAATAAGTATGCATATTCTTTTCATCCCTATTGTGCACCAACAAACATAAACACAAGACACCCCCCTCAATAAAGGGAAACTGATGGCTTTTCTATTGAATAATTCCAGTGGGGTTCCCAGGCAAAAATTTACAATAGAAAATCTGGCATGGGATCAGAAAATACAATTAATTCAAGTTATTTTTTTAATGAAAAGATCTGTGAACATATGGATCTTTTAAATAATTGCACCAAAACATTGTGACTTTCATAAATAACAAGAACTAGAGAAGTGGATAGCAAAGTAACAGCTGCCTAACCTATCTTATTGGTCAACAAACCTTGGAAGAAAAATGTCTTGCAATCTTTACAGAAATTGATGAGTGGGGAGCACCTGTGCATCTCAGCTGGGATGGCATTTTAGAGCCTGGGAGCAACAGCAATGAAAGGCATATTCCTTGAAGGTGACTCCCCATTAGGAAAGCAGGTAGGAGCCTGTCACAGCTGCCCTATGAGAACTAAAGGACAAAACAATCCTAAAATATTTGAATCCTAAGAACGTTGTCACAACAGGGTCTTCTCCTACCAAATTCACATTCTTTTCAGCAGTACAGTGCAATCAGGATTACTTTCTTCTTTGTCACTTTCATAATCTTTCCAGTATTAGAGGCCTCCATCATGCTAATACTTTATCACACAGAGCATTTGGCATTGCCTACCCTGTACTGCTCAGTATGTGACTAGTTTGCCCCTTCCCCAAAGAAATATACCTTTAAAAAGCCTTTTCCCTGAGGGTGGAAGACTTCCTGATCCAGGATAGACTAATATCTGGTAAAGAAAAATGATAAATCAGCCAGTGATTAATCTAGTGTGGTCAAATCAAGAATTCCTTATTTTCTGATCATTGGCAAGCAAAGGGCAGGCAACACCTAAACCCACCTACTGACCAGCCAAAAGCAGTATTAAAACAGAATTGATTTAGTGCACTGCAAACCCCAGCACCACAGAAGCAGGATGTTATTCACTGAGGTTTTGCAAGAATGAAACAATATCCCATAATAATAATAATCATAATAATAATCCCACTTCTCCAAAAAGATCAAAGCGGCTAACAATAAAACAACAATAAAATACATGGGATTTTAAAGAGTTCCCAAGAACTCAAGAAAGACTGAGGAAAATCTATTAAGATAAGAGAACAAAAACATGATTTCATTTGAAATTCTATTATGGAATGATTTTATTATATAAAACTAATAAAGACTATTAAAAAACATCAATAAAATACAATAAGTATACAATAAGTGTCTCATTGTCCATTGTATCCCAAACTCTCCCAACTTTCCCACTCCCAATAAAATACAATTAAATTACTAACAATTGTTAAAACAATTAGTAAAAGCAGGGCAGAGGCAGTGGGTGGTTGCTAAATAACAAGAAGCAATATCACATTGAGATAACAATAGAAAAGAGAAGACATCATGTGATAAGTTCCAGCAAAAGACACTATTAACCAGCTGTTATTGTGATTTACTGCTTCATGTGAAAAAGTCTATAGTCATGAAGGGGAAAATGACTAGCTCAAGAACAAATGGGCAGACACTACTATTCCTCCAAAACTGGCAGGAATTGTTACTTTCCCCCCAGATATTCAGTCAGGAGATGAATAGTAGCATTTTACCATATCACAGCTATTTTTCTCTATTCCTTCCCAACTTGAGAGGAAGAAAAGTATTCACTCATCTCCCAATTTCATAATGTAGTTTTCCAGTCAAAACAAGAGAGCTGAGTATTAGAAGAAAGAGTTCCATCCAAAACATGTACATCTGTGAAAATAACATATAAAATATGTTTTGTTATGGTAAGAAGCTTGCAAAAATGTGCATACTAGGCAAGAATGTATAAAAATGTGTGAGTAATAGGAGATGTGCACATGAAAAAGTGCGTATGCTTTCATGCGGTTTAAAATTTCACGCAGATTTCTTAACAAGCCTGCAAACTGATGCAAAGGGAGAATAGAAAATATTTCAAGTTAGAAAAATGGGAGACCGAAAGTAGCAGAAATGGACAGGCTGTTCCAGTTTATGTCAAACTCCTGTTTTCCTAGAACTTATAAAAGTTACTTTTTTGTACTAAAACTGTAGGCAGTCCTCTAAGGCACTTGCCTTGACACCTCCAGGTACATTGTACAGTACTTGTTAATGCAATGGGCAGCTTGAAAGAAAAAGGGAAAAACACACAACCTGTGTGTATTGTAAAACCTTCAAAGCATCAGTGGAGAGAAAATGTTGCATATGATATATGAACTCTTTCCTGATACTGCACAACAGCAGAACACTCTTTGATTGTTTCATTTACTGTTTGCAACTTGCTATAAAGAATAAAAAGTCTATATAGAGTTCTTGGCATAGGGATGATTAAACCTTTCTTGTCTAAGCTGGGGGCGAGCGGTTGCAGGGAAGGCAACAGAGTATATATATAGAGAAAGGCTGCTTGTGACCCTCACATTCATCCAGACTGCTAGGAAAGAGGGATCAAAGAAAAGAGGCGAAAGCAACTCATCCACATCCAAGGCTTGGCAGCTTGCAGGGTTTCTGAGGAAGAAAGGCCAGGAAAACAAAACAGCGCAGCAGAGTTCAGGATTTCCTTTCTTGTTGCCACAGTGTTACATGAAGAGACCAACTCCTCATTTAGTGGAATGTACTACATTCATTGTGAAGAATCATAAAGAGGTAAATGTGGCACTGGGACTTTTGGCACTATTAGCACACACACACATACATCCAGGAGTGCAGCTATGCGTGGAGCAAAATGAGTACATCTCCCCTGCCTGAAGAATTCTGCTTTCCAATGACATTTTCCTTCAGTCCCCAAATTTCTAGCAATGTAGAAAGTGAGGCAATGAAAACCATTCACAGAATCTTATCTTTCCTGCCTTTGCATTCACTAGGTAAATTTGCCTACCCCCTTTTCTTTGATGCCTAAACAGAATTTCTAAATATTCACATGAAATTCTAAGTTACTGCAATGCCAGAAATTTGAGGACAGAACAGAGATTTCATTGGAAGGAGCATTCTCATCTAGGGGCACACACACACACAATACCCCCTCCCCCATACATGTTGTCCTGTCATTTTAATAATTGGCCTGGGCTTCACCTTTTAGTATTTAGGCAGTATTTTTGTCTGAGAACACCTGCTTTCCACTGTTCTTGCTTATGTTTCTTTTTTTTTAAAAAAAGGTTTTTATTGTTCAGAAATTAAGACAGAAATTTTAGCTAAAGAAGTAATTCCCAAATGAGGGTAAAATGAAGGCTTTCTTAGGGAGATGGGATTTAATCTAGTTTATTTGATTTAACCAGAAAATGAATGCAGAGCAGAATGATGGATGACGCTTAGGAGGGAAGGACGAAGGCAAGTTGCCTACTATCTGAACTGGAGATTTGCACATAACTCATTCCTCCTGCCTGGAAATGAGGCCACCAAAACTGGAGAATTTTCACTCTCATGCCTGGAGATAACCCATGAAAACTGGAGACCCAGAGTATCCTGGCCCCATGGCTACCCTGTCCTCTCCCTATTAACTTGGTCTCCATTTCTGCATTGCTGTAGCTTTCTATATGGGCATCCTGCTTAGTCATGCAGCACATCCACTGCCACTGCAGGTCACTCACTTTTGAGGTCAGAACAAAATGGCCAGAGATGTGGTCACATGATGGGCTCCTTGTTCTGGCCTTATAATGAGTGACCCGCAGGGTAGCAGATGCATTGTGCAGGCCAACTGGATTTCCATGCAGATAGCCATTGCGGTGCAAGTGCAAAGGGCTCCAACACCAACAGATAAGGATTTTTACTCCTTTGTAACTCTGTTATGCTCTAGCTTTGGTGCAGGGTGTGGTCTGGACTATCAAACCAGGGCTTGGGCTGTACGTCATATGAACAGGATAACACCAGAACAGCAGAGAAACAGACCTTTTGGGCTCAGTCTATGAAAGCTTATGCTACTAACTTCTTTCAGCCACAGAGTTACCTTCTTTCATTCATACAGGATACCTTTGCATACTGATCCAGAGTAACATGGCTATGTTTTTGAATTCTCAGTCTACTATATCATTGAATCAATGATAGCTTGGTAAGTCAACACTCATTCAGTGATTTGCTCTAAAGGTATATCTACACTATAGAAATAATACAGTTTGACATCACTTTAACTGCCATGGATCCACTCTACAGAATCCTGGGAATTGTAGTTTTGTGAGGCACTAACACTCTTTGGCAGAAAAAGTTAAAGATCTTGTAAACTTACAAATCCCAGGATTCTATAGGATAGAGCTACAGCACTTAAAGTGGTGTCAAACTGCATTATTTCTACAGTGTAGGTGCCCCCAAGTGTCAGCAGCAATAGGAATCAGACATCATGATCACCATCATTGTAATCAATTATTTTCTTCACTTATATCCTGCCTTTTTCCCACTATGGGGACTCAAGGTGGTGACTACTGACCTCTGTGAGCAGCTATCACAGTCACCATCCTCCAACATCAATTTCAGATGGTTCAGTGGTGATAAATTTGGTGAGGGGTGAATTAGCACTTATAGTAGTGGTGCTGATAGCTATGCCTGAGGAAATTTAGTGGACAGGCTGAGGCAGTGGTGGGCACTCATGGCAAGCTTCCTAAAAGCCTTCAGGAAGCCTATGTGGTCTACATTCTGCAGTTTATCTTCATGTGACCCAAACTACAGCCAAGTTCAGACTTGTACAGCCTCTTTCACATGAAAACAAGGAAAGTATGAGCATCCAAAGTAAGGGAATTGTGTTTTGTCTTATCCAAAATAAATAAACCAGGATCTGAACCCATAGTTTGAGTTTAGTTTGTTCTCATTAACTTTGTTAATGATTTTCGGTCTGCATTGTGGTGGGCTTTCCATTTATGCCACTTCTTTAATTTTATTCCAACCCACAGACTAGGATGTTCATACTGGTCAGCATCTGGGCTGTCCAGTCCCTGGCTCCTTGTTCTGTTCTGTAACAAACCACAAGTATTGTAATCAAAGTTGTGGCCACGTAGGCCCACTTCAGCTAATGTAGGTTTACTGCTCCCATACCACACTGCACTCTGCGCTGCTGACATAGGCGCTGTATAGACGGGCCCTATCGGGCACCATCGTTATGCACGAGGGGTGGCGCTTCCTGCCGCGCCTTGCCCCTTGCATGTAACAAGGGCGTAAAAATGGTGGTGCCCTTTACACATGGGTGCTGCCATTTTGATGTGATGGATACCTAGCGTCCGCACGTCTCGGCGCCTTCATGATGCCGCAGTGCGCCATTGGCGCATTGCGGTGTCATAATGTCACTGCAGAAATAAGCTGCTTTTTGCGGCTTCTTTTTGTAGCGTGAGGGAGCCACGTGGTTTGTCTGCTGTGGCTCCCTTGCACAACGAACAAGGGCGGTGGGAAATGGATTTGTTCTGAAGTGAAGCAGAAATGTTCACTCTTCTCCTTTTATACATGAAGGGAGAGAGAGTGTGAATTCTAGAATTGTCAAGACCCTTTCCTATTCACCATTATAAACACAGTTTACACTATTAATCTCCCTATTGCCTGCTTTGGGCAATGGGTAGAGATCCCCATGCATTGTTCAAAAACTTAAGTATAACTTTCTGATAACTTCTCCAGAGGTTGTGGGAAACTGTGTTAATTTGTTGCAACAAAAACAACAAGGAGTTGTGGCACTTTGTAGACTTGCACATTTACGGATTTGCGTATGTTAATATGGATCTTTCATGGACTGCATATTAATATAACACATAGGAAATTGTCTTATACTGAATCAGACATTGGTCTTTAAAGCCCAGTATTGCCAACTCTGACTAACAGTAGCTCTAAGTTTTCTGGCAGTAATGGCCAAGGAAGTTATTCTGGATTTCTGGGAATCTGGAGCACTTGGTTAGTGGCCTCCCATTCAAGTATAGAAAGACTAAACTCTGCTTGGTTTTCAAAATCCGATGAGGTATGTTAAGAGTAGCATGATGTGGTATTCAAAATAGTGCATGTTTGGTCTCCTGAATTCCTAACAATAGCAATAGCAAGTACATATCTATACCACTTATCAGTGCACTTAAGCACTCCCTAAGCCAGGGGTAGGCAATCTTTTTGAGCCGGGGGCCGGGTTGCTGTCCCTCAGACAACTGGGGGGCCGAAGCCAAAAAATACATAATTAAATAATTTTTTAAAAAATTTAAATATATAAATAAACCAGGCCAAATGTAGGACAAAATTTTCAAATGGAAGACACTTTTTTAAAAAAAAAATGGAGGACATGCGAAAAAATTTGCTGATTTTTAAAAAAATGTTAATATAAATGCATGTTTCCGAGGCTTCTATAGACAATTGCCCCCCAAAGGCCCCGGCGGCAATCGGCGGCAGGACCGGGCTGGGGCCGGTCCCAAGGCCTCGCCAGGCCGCATCCGGCCCGCGGGCCGCAGGTTGCCTACCCTTGCCCTAAGTGATTTACAACTGTGAGCTAATTGCCCCTAATAAGATGACCTTGGAAGGATGCCAGTCTGAGTCAATCCTTAGCCCTTGGCTGGTATTGAACTCACTTGTGGTTGTGACTGAGTGGCTGCAGTACAGACTTTTAACCATTGCATTACCAGGGCTCCTACATTTTCATGTTTGGTCATCCCCCCCCCCAGAATAATGGCATTCATACAAAACTCCCCCCTACCCATTTAGCTAAATTTCAGAACACTCGTGATAAAAATGATGACCATTTTCAAGATCATAGGGACAGTACAGATGGACAACTCCATGCTACCCATCTTTGCCTGCATCTGTGCTGCAGCACAAACGCACTGTCTAAAAGGAGCTGCTCTAGGTAGCTCCTTTTTTGCGCCGTCATAAGGGCTGCGACACAGCCCCATGACAGCTTTTACATCCAGAGCAGTTTGGGCACGCAGGCTCCTGTATGTCATGGACACATGCCCCATGTGGGTGGGACCACGCTATCATGGCAGCACCCACACATCATAGGGCTTGGGAGTGTGTGGTTGGTGCGTACTCCCAAGCCCTACTATTGCTGCCAGGACGCCACTTTTATCAGCCCTAATTATCAACCTTTAAGAAAAAAGCCTCACAAATGGCAAACTATCTGTTGGCAAATATCTAAAGATTTCTGGCAAATATCAAACTCTTATTGAGTTGTGAGTACACAATAAACTTTAAAGAAACCTTCAGTTATAAGGAAGTAAGGCATGTTGATTTGTAAAGTGGGGGGAAACAGTTCTGAAGTCATTTCTGTGACTTTCTGAAGTCATTTCTGTGACATTCTATAGTGGCAGGATATACTTTTGCATTCCACACACTATTAACAGACATTTAAAGACCAATTAAATCTAAATCTAAATTAAATCAAAAGGCCATATCTTCCTGTATGAGCTAGCCTGAGTTTTAAGAACGCTGGGTTTTTGTCCTTCTCACCACAAATACGTTAGGTGAAGACAAAAGTTCTAATGGTACATGTTCCCAATATAAATGGTTAACAAATCTTCTTACTTTCAGCTTGTTGACCTAATGGACTCCTGCATGCAATTTCTATCATTATGGCCTTGATAAGTGGACCGGATAGAGGTTATAGCTGTATGGTAGTGGTTGCCACCAATTGGTGGATATTGTATTGGATGACTAATAGTTTTGTGATTCCATCAACATTTGTTCCTGTGAGTGCACATTTTCCCTATCTCCCTGGAAAAGCTATTTTAGGCCTGGTACATACCTCTCTTTAAGTCTGGGCTGGAGGTGCCCAGTTTCCCTCCAGACGGATGCCACGGCAGCCAAACCGTGTGGCATCCCTCCAAACCAAAAAGAACCCAGAAAATACGGGTTCTTTTTGGTGTGTAGGAACAATGTCATCAGTGTGTCACTAGAGCACTGTGACGTGTCCACAATGTAAATGCGGTGCCCGGAGGTGCGGATGCGGCACCACACTTGCGTCATGCATGCATGCCACGTATGGACAGTGCCATGCATATATGTTAGGGTTCTGGAGCATGTGGATGCTGTGTGCTCTGGAACCCTAAAATTGGCCCCAGGCCACCGCAAAACAGCAGTCTGTTCTCGGCTTTAGTTATAGGTGTGCTCTGCAAACTTGACACAGGAGTGATAAAGATTTGCCATCCTATCTAGTTCTACAATGACTTATGTGCCATGGACTTTGCCTAAAACAATGTTTTTAAATCAATAAAATATGAGTTGGGGAAGTGTGGTCTACTAGATATTGTTGGCCCACAGTTCCCCTTGGCCATAGCCAGCATAGCCAATGGTGAGGAATGATGGGAGCTGCAGTCCAACAACTGCTGGAGAGCTGCAGGTTCTTCATCCAAGCTATAAAACATTTTAATATCAGGTGTTCTGGCCTAAAAAGCCCAGGGACTCTTGGCTTCCAAAGGCTGGATGAATCACACCTCTTTCCCCTTTCATTTTTTTTTTTAAAAAAATCTCTGTTGCAAGAAACGAACTGAACTGTAACCTGTACCTTTTTAGGCAGTTAGTTATTTCTATTTATTTTATTATAACAATGCTAGTTCAGGGCAAAAAATATGTGATCATTCCTTTGTTGTTCAGTATATTCAAAATATCATAGGCTTGATTTGTTTGCATTTTATATATTTTGCTTTCTTTTCTTTTTAAGAAATAGCAATATAGCAATAGCAGTTTTATTTATATACGGACGGCTTCATACCACCTAAGTAGTCTCTAAGTGGTTTACAACTGTAAGTTAATTGCCCCCAACAAGCTGTGTATTCATTTTAGCGACCGTGGAAGGATGCAAGGCTGAGCCGATCCTGAGCCCCTGGCTGGTACTGAACTTGCAACCTTATGGTTTATGAGTGAGTGGCTGCAGTACAGGCATTTAACTACTGCACTGCCAGGTTAAAGGACAAGTTAAAGATTTCTCCAGAATCATCATCACCTCCCTCATCTTCCTCTCTCTATTTTGGCACCTCGATATGCTTCTTTCTTAAATCAATAGAGACTCCTGGTGCAGAGTGGCCCAGGGAGGAATTTCTACAGACTAGTTTGAGATGCCTCTGAGGCTGGAATAAGTTGCTAAAGCTTATGCATGGCTATGAAATGGCAGAAGAACGGCAGTTCCCTTCCTCCCCCTTCCCCCCTCTCTCTCTGACTTGAAACTTTAGCAAGACAAAACACATAAAGGCGTATTAATACAGCATATGGAGGGTTGACTTATTTTTCTTTACTTCTTTGTGTGAAATAACAATATATACTTGTATTATAACCTTGAACAGTCAACACAACATACTCATTACTGATGGAATGTGTATTTGTAGCAATTTGTGTCAGAAGGAAATGGCTTGTTGCAATCTCTTGTACAGTTTAAAATATTTTTAACATGTTACACATTTTAGTTCATATTTTACTCTGATCTCTGGAGAAGGAATAATATATCCCCAAACACATTCGGCATAATAAACAGTACTGACACTGAATATGGCTTCTCCCTGCAATTTCCTCTTTCTTTGGCCAGCAAATACTTCCCCTAATGTGTTTTGTACAAACAAACACATATGTTCAATGAAGATGCGAGGGGGGAGAGGGATCACAGCAGCCAAATCATCTGATATTAATAGGCCTATTGGGCAGTCAGAGTGTGATGTGGATGAGGGGATATGTCAAAGCATGATCAGTGCCTCCAATCCTAGTCCCACACCTACATATATGCAATTGAATGCATTTCATGTTTGCAACTTTCTTTTCATCTTCTGTAAAAAATATAGATTCTGTTGATTTAAGGAGAGAAAAAAGCACACATACAACCCTTTCTACAAACAGTGCTAATGGAAATTTGTAGAGGAAATCAATATAATAAACATCTGTAGGCTGTGATCCTATTACTTTTGCAGAAGTTAAGCAATTGCAATGTATGTCTTTTGCCATGTAAACATTGTACTACTGTGCCTCTATGTGGGAGTGGAGGGAGGCTTAGTTTCCCATGATAGCTGTGGAGTAACATGAAAGCTATTCTGAAGCAGTTCTTTTAAAAGTTAGCAAAAATTCTTATACATTTAACCCCTTTCTCTGTCAATGACACTTCTGCTGTATGTATTTACACTTGTCATTCTTCACATTCCTTATAGAGGAACATAAAGTGAATGCATTCTGTGTATAGAAAAAATGTTTCTCACACTCATAGAGAAACATTGCTTCAGTTTGTAAAATTACCAGATCTTTTCTACCTCAATCAAACTCATTGAGTCAATTTTTTCCTCACCTCCTCCTACACCATCCATCATCTCTGCTCCATTCATCTCCCTGTCCTGCTTCTCCTCCTTTCTTCAGCTGCTCCTACATGTTTTTAACTCAGTTTTCCATCCTAGCTCACCATTTTCTCTTCAGCCAAAATAAATGGTACAGGAGAGACTCATTTTTTCCCCTCTTCTCCCTTTGGGTGATGCAGCAGGACTATGATCCATACTTCAGGCAGTCTTGACAGCCAACTGGGGATAACGTATCAAAAGATAAAGAGCACTAATCTTTGCTAATAAATCTATACACACTGTTTATAATAATTACATCTGTAGCAATACAGTAAACCAATAAACAGGTTAATGATCCATATAATCACAGATGTGAAAAATTCTAGAAGTCGATGCATTCCAAAACCACAAACAAAATAGACGTGAATTATATGTCCACTTAACAGTGTAATCTTATACATGTTTGCACAGTTATGCTCCATTAATCAGTATATTATAGATTAATATGCTACCATTCAACAGAAAAAAAAACAGGGTCAATTAAAGTCAATAAACACAATAAAATCATGAAACACACAATAAAACAGGTGCAATTAGTAAAGAGCAGATAAAAAGGCAGCACTTAAATTAGATACTAAAAGGGCCTTGGGTTTTAAAACGTTTTCCCACAGTGCCCAGAAGATGCCTATGTATGCGCCAAGTGAATTCAGTACTAATCTGGTGGTTTTTGGATGACTGAGCATACAGAAAAAAACAGAAGATGTGCCTGCATGTTAGCTCCACACAGCAGGAAAGATTTAGCCTTCCTATGTGATTTTAATCATATAAATGTAATAATTGCATAGTGAACTTTTGAGATTCTCTTCTAGATTAAACTTGGAGTTATGCATCTCTCTAAACTCAAAACAATATTGCTATCACTTCTGAATGACTGTTCTTGTGATGGGTAGATTATACCTTAATAGCAAGGGTGGCTAGTAGCTCCTAAGTGAGTGGGTTGGTGAATCTGCTCGAGGTGTTAGCCTGACCTCGAAAAGAGCTGTCCAAGGTGTTGAACCTTAACCTTTCAATAGATGCCACATTTTAGATTTAATCTGCACTGAAGAAATAACACGATTTGACACTGCTTTAACTGCCAGGGCTCAGTCTATGGAATCCTGGGATTTGTAATTTGTTGTGGCACTAGAGCTTTCCAATTATTTTTGAGTTTATTATTTTGAGAGTATTTAGCTTCTCTGAAGGTTAAATATTTGCATCATTTCTGCAGTGCAGACTAGACCTTAGTTGACTTTTTAAAAGCTCACACTGAAATCAATTTGCCACCTCAATGACATGGACACCAATACCTTCTACAGGATAATAACAAGGAATAATCAGATCTCTGTATTTGAAAAAGAGTGGCACTTTTCAACAAAACAAGAGAAGTTGATGTAAAGCAGTGTGTGTGTGATATGAATATAAAAGAGAAAGAGTGAGAGAAAGAAGGTATTTGCACAATGAAAGACAGATACAGTAGCTGATATGACAGTGGAAGTTACCTGTAGACACCGTGATAGTACAAGGTGTCTCTCATGTAGAAGTGCCCACTGTGTCTCCACCAGTGCTCCATCTGAACATTTATAAATAAAGCAAATACTATAAAGGCAATTTAGGTTACACTTTATTGCTTCCTGGATGGGAAAAAAAAATTCAGAAGCCATGGAATAGATGGCTCTCCTCCTCCATGAGATGAGAGAGAAGTCAACTATCAGAGGTGAGATCTTGAATGGCCCTTCCCTAGCTGCCAGTAGAATCCCCCCCAATCACCTTATTATTCTGATGCTGGAGCCCCTATACCAGTAGAAGCAAAAGAAGAGGGCAGAGTAGAAGGCATGTTATGTGTAGATCAAGAGTAGTTTGGAGTTTGCAAAATCTAAAGTCTTAATGTTCCCTGACATACCTTTAATATGTGGGAAGCGGTGCAGAATATATACACTAACCCTGAACTTCTGTTGTTTGCAACAGAAGTGAAATGATTTTAAAAGACTAACACAACCCCCAGATACAGGAAATACCCAGGTATATTAGAAGACTGCAAGCTAAACGTGTGCTACAGCGGGGGAGGAGGGGGAGGTTAGTACAATTCTAGGCTGTATGAACAAAAGTATGATGTCTACATCAAGAGAAGAAATAACACCACCCTCATTTGATGATTAATAATTAATTTAAAACTTGTTTGAAATTTTAATGACAAATTAATTTTTAAACGAACATTTAACAAATTAACAGTAAGCTTGGGTGGGCAGAAACAGTCCAGGGCTTGAAGTTTAGGAAGGCTACTCAGTTTATTGGCTCATGAGACAGCTACACATAGATTCCAGCAGTTTCTGATAAGAGTATGTAAAATGTGCAGCTTACAAAGCTATGGGATGCACCCTGTCTTGGAATTCCACAAGAGGCCAGTTAAGATTTACTTCTGCCTGACAGTTTGCTACCTTTCTTAACAACGGTGATGTGACTGACCTTTAGCAGTAGCCCTGTGGGCCATATCATAAACTCCCAGCACAACCTAACTTCCACTTTCAGGGTGATGCCATTATGTCCACAGAATCAGTGTCACATGGGAACATGTCTCTGCATGGTAGATCCATCCAACATTTGAGTGGCTTAAATTTTTAAGACTTCTTCAAGACACAGTAGTCAGGACCTTATTGCATCAGCTACAAATGAAGGTTGCAGATATTGACTGGCATCCTGCATTGCAGTTAGGGATGTGGGTGGCTTTTCAGCTAGGCTTTGTTTTCATGGTCATGCTATTGCCACAACCTTAAAAGCCACCCAAAACCATCTTAAACTCCAAGCAGCCCATCTAAGCAACATAGAGCTTCTGCAGCACCATTGAGTGGGGTATTCCAGAATGACACAGCTAGCCTCCTCCTGTCCCCAAGCAGGAGCTGGCTGTGTCATCCTGAAGCTCCCCAGTGCTGAGGACCTCTATTGCTCACAGAAGCTCCCTGGAATTTAAGGTGGGTTTCAGAGGTTGATTTCTTAGGTTATTCAAACCAACATTTACATTTAGATAACTACATATGTGATGCACAGTCTCATTTGTCATTTTTTTAGGGTGAACCAAACCTATTTAGGCTATACTCATGCTCATACATTGAAGACATCTGAGAAAAACACTTAGAACTGGAGAGCAATTCAGTTCAGCCAGTCTTCTATAATACCACAGTGATAGAGAACTTGCACACCAATAAAAATTTATAACACTCATTTATTTATGTCTCACTTTTGAAAACAAATATTTTGCCATATTTCAGTTACATGCATGCATACAAGATTAAGTGTCTAATGCTTATACCATTCCTTTAACATATGATATGTCATCATAAATGTTAAGCACCAGTATCATTTATTAGGAGACATAGTTATTGCTATCAAAACTGTGACTGAACCTTGTGGGTTCTTTTTTTATCGGTGCAACTTTTTGCTCACAGCAACAGTCTACCAAGTAGGTGATCACTAAATCAACAGCTGCTCTACTGCAAGCAAGTTATGAATTTTTTTTTTCTGATTTACAACAGCCACTTTCATATTTGTTTTCAGAGAGCAGCTGGGAAAGGGAGGAGGGATAAGACAGATTTTTGTGGGTTGAAGGGAGGGGTGACAGGAAGACCAAAGTTTCTAAAAGAAGGCAGATATTCAAAGGCAGTTCCAGCTGCTACATTCCATCATGTTTCAGTAAGAGTATACTATTTTGCCTTTGGAAATGTATTCCTTTATATTAAGTGCATAAATCTGCATAGAGGAAGATTTTATATCCTTATACATTGGCACAATCACATGGTCAAATATTGTGGTGTATATGGCACTCTTCTTGCTCCATGAAGAGGAGGCTATCTAATATTTGCTTTGAATGAGAAAGGGCTTCATGGTGGATTGCACTAATTTACTGAACTTCACTTCATGTTAATTAACATTGGGCATATTTGTGTGCATGAACTGTAGATTATGCGGGTGTGTTACCATTCCAAACAGTTATATGCTTCTGAATTTTAGGATTAGCAATCACCACTTTCATTTAAGTCAATAGGATTACATTTGCATAAATCAAAGTTCTTCAGTTTAGCAGGATTGTAGATATAGCTGCAAGGAATTGCTGAATGACTCCCTGGTGCTTCAAGTAAATGTGCTGAAAATTAGGCCCAACTTAGGTACCAACTTGACAGAGCTGGACAGAAGTGCCAATTCTGCAATCAAAACTGTCAGTGGGAATCAATGGGGAGTGTGTGAATTCAACCAACTCTCTAGATTTCAATACTTTAGTATTTCTATTATAACATGTCCTTATTCATACAGTTCATTTTCTGGCATTATACCACACCCTCTTTGCTTGGGAAATCTAAAATATTAGTGATGCCCAATGGAACTTTGGCTCCTGCTGTAAAATATTTATTCAGAAGTACTAATTACGCCTATCATAAATCTAGGTTTATTCCATTTTGTTACTCAAAAATAATGTAGCTAAGTATGTAGAACTACACATAGGGATATTATTATAATACTGCAGATTAGCTGTAAACTTTTCTCTTAATATTGTATAGCACCTACAAGGTGATTTGTTATGGTAGAGGGGAAGGGAGGGAGAGAGAGGGAGGGGAGGGATAAAGGATTAAAACAGGCTACATGTATACCACATGATATACATGCATCAGCTAGTGTGGAAGAATATATGTAGAATGAAGAAGGACATTATTGGCACAGGATGGCACATATCACACTGGAGGATGAGAGATGTGATGGAGGTTCCTCAAATGACACACCTAAACTCTTTGGGCCCTGCTGGTTGGGAAACACAAAGAGATGTAGTTCAAAAAAAATATAACTTCAGCAAGTTCTGATCTTGGTCTGCTCAATCCTTTTGTTTTAATTGTTCTAAGCTGCCTTGTGTACCAAAGTGGGAAAAGTGTGGAATATAAAAAAACAAGCAAGGAAGCAAAAAAACATATTTTCGAACTGCTCCAACCTGCTGTACCTCCATTTTAGCCAGGATGGAATGTCTGGCCATCTTCCCAGATTCCTCACCATTTTGACAGCTTTCTTGCCTAGCTTGGTAACTTGCAAGACTGTTAAACAAATGGCACAACCTTCCTTAGACAATGAAACCTTAGCATCCTTACACATCAACTCCAAAGCAGATGGAGATATCCAAAAGCAACACCTGGATACCCAGTGGAAATCTTATGAGAATATTGATGCCAAACAATACCAAAACTATCATCATTTTTCTCTCTGCGCACACACAGTGACCTAAACAAAATGCATTTAGCTTTATGAGATTTATTGCTGGTCTGTTTCCACATTCAAAACCAAAGCCTTTGAGAAATTCAGAGACATTACTTCCTCAGAAATCTGAGACTACAGTAATGCAGTATCTGACTCAACCCCCCCTTCCAGACACATGTATATCAATGATTCCTCAAGTGTATCTATTTTTACTTATGGTTTGACTTATTAGTAGTTAATACAATGCTGGTAACATTTTTTATACTAAGTGGTAAGGTAATTGCATCGTTGCAGAGGGAGAAGGATGTCAGTGACCTGAAAATTGTTTTGTGTGTGTGTGTGGAAATAAGCTCTGTTTTCTCTATCACAGCCAAAAGATGTTGGGAGGTTCATTCATTCTTCTTCCTGAAGCTCTTCTTGGATGTTCTTTCTAGTTAATTTCCCACTGGGCCCCTACCAAACAGCAGTCTCCCAAGTAAAAATTGCAGCCATATGAATCTAATGACATAAGTGAGTTTTATAATTCTTATTTCCGTCCTGTAGAAAAAAAATTATTTTGTGAATTATTTTAAGTTGGATAGTATTTGTTATTTATGAGTGAATGACATAGAAAAAATCCAGAACCAAAGCTAATTTTCTTTTCCTTTGCAAACTGGGATGTCCCAGTTTTTGAACTATGGTCCAATACAGACGGGCAAAAAGCAGCTGGGTGAGGGCTGAGCATCCCCATGCTCACACCCCTCCCTGCACCGCCCGGGCACCATATTTGTGTGTGCCCGTTCAGACGGCGTGCATGTTGATGAAGTCCCTTTGGTGCAGTGCCCAAATGGAGCTGTGTCAAAGGGGCATGATCAAGCAGTGCCTATGACACCTCTTCAGAGACACAAAAAGGAGCTGGAAAAACTGGCTCCTTTTTCTGCTCTGCAGAGCCGGATTTGTGCTGCTGTGTGCGTTTGCTGCGGCACCAATTCGGGGCAGAAAGAGGCGGTATCTTGCCACCTCTTCCTGCCCATCTGATCCAGGGCCTCAGCAGGGATGTAGCCAGGATTTTAGGAAGGGGGGGGGTTAAGACTAAGTGCCACCATTATAATGGGGCTTGGGTGCAGCGGCGCAGCAGCACACACCATTCATTTTCCTAATGGAAGGGGGGTCCAGACCCCAAGACCCCCCCCCTTGGCTACGTCCCTGGCCTCAGTCAGCAAAGTTCATGGTTCTCATGTGATCTCTTTTTCTGTGAGGACTAATTGTTCTGCTTGATCCACTTCTAAGATGTGGGCAGCGGCAAGTGTTTGCTTCTGTGTCAGTGTGGGTTGTGCCATCTCTGGGCATATAAGACCAAACAACAATTTCAAATGGAAAATAGTTTTGATGGATTTTTGCATCTGCATCACCCTGTGCTGTTCCTCATTATCATATGTACCTCAGTGAGGAAGGATATTCTGGACCTTAATAAGCTAGAGATGATAGAAACAATATCATGCCGGACAAAGGGCTAAATGCAAATGGCTTTTGCCCTGGAAGAATGATGGAGTGCTGCAAAGCACAGCCCCATTTTTTAAATGGACTTCCTAGCATTTTCAAGATAGTTGGATTGCAAGATGGCATCTGGCTGTTCAGGTGTCATTGGACTGCAGCCTCCATCAGGCATAGCCAGTTTACGTAATGGAGGCAGATGATGGCAGTTGCAACTGATCAACATTTGGAGAGGGACACATGTTCCTCATCCATGGGGGAATGTGCTCCTTCTCTCTCTCTCTCTCTCTCTCTCATCACAGGTTCTACTTAGATTCCACACACACCCTGACATGCACTTGTTTAGATGTTTGACCAGTTGACACACAAAGGACCAACATTTGAGAGATATTTTCTGCTGTTGGGTAGTATACTGTAAGGCTTCCTTTTAAGACTTGAATCAAAATTAAGTTAGTGTTCTCTGAAATTCAAACAGCTGGTTTCTCTATGCCCATATATTAAAACTATACTAGCACAGCAAGATCAGAGTCGATAGAGGAATGAGAAATAAATCATGCAGCGAGCCATTATCATTCACTTTACATGGGGTGGAAAACAAATACTGCTGTCATTTTCTGACATTCACTATAGATAAATTGGAAATGTATATCATTCTTTAACATTGTAAAGAAACAAAAAGCACTGCCTATTATTCTGTGATATACATTGCTTTTGTAATAAATATTATCAAGAGAAAAACAAACTAGTTCTCTTGACTCTTAGAGGTTGAAAGCACAGCTTATCATGTCCCCAAATCATAAAAGCCTCATTTGGAAGAAAAATAAAGGAAAAGATTTTCAATTAAGGAGAGAGCAAAATAAATGAGAATTGTCTCTCTCTTCCTACTCTACTGCTCTTGGAAAGAAAAGTGAGGAGACTGGGCATGCAAACTCTTGATAATATTGGAATTCACTTGAGAAATTAGCTCACATAATGGTGAAGGGCCATAGCTCAGTGGCAGAGCACACGCCTTGCATGCATAAGACCTCCAGTCCAGTCCCTGACATCTTCAGGTATGGATGGAAAAGTTTTCTGTTTGAAATCCTGGAAGGCTGCTACCAATCAGCACAGAGAATACTGAGCCGGAGAGAGTAATGACCTGGCAAAACAGAAGGCTTCGTCCTATAGTATGAACTCAAACTAAGGACAATATCACACTCTAAATTGCAAATCCCAAGATTCCACAGGTGACAGCCATATCAGTTAAAGTGGAATAACTGTGTTATAACAGTATAGTGTATTAGTTGGTTCAGTTTTATTTCATGGCAGTTGCAGGCTTCTGTGTCTATGGTTTGGTGAATTCACTCTGGATTTTTGTCCAGTCATTAAGGTCTGAATCCAAAGTGCAATGTCCCCCTCCAACAAAATCCCCTTCAAACAGTGCCTGCATCTTGAGTAGGTCTTTTAAAAGACAGATTAAAAGTCCTGGGTGGGTTTACTTACTGACTTGGAAGCTACCAGAATATCATTACCATTGAAACAGGACAAATTAGCCACAGCTTATCTTAACTCCTACGGGCTTTCATTCAGTGATATATGTTAGGTCATAGAAGCAGATTAATCCACTAAATCATAAAACAGTGTGTGTGATAACCCTTCTTTCATTTTTGCTACCTCCACAGATATGGTTGGTGGGAACGTGAGACAGGACCTTCTTGGTAGCTGCCCCAGACTTTGGAATTCCTTCCCCAGGGAGGTTAGAATGTCTCCTTCCTTGCAGTCTTTCTACTAGCAAATGAAGTTGTTGCTGCTGCTATTGTTGTTGCTCTTCTTCTTCTTCTTCTTCTTCTTCTTTTTCTTTAAAAGAGGCTTTTAAAACTGATGGTTTTTAAGAGAGGGGGTGTAAAAGGGTAGCATTATTTTAAATTGCACTATTTTAATTGTTTTTAAAAACCTTTTAAAAGCACTTTAATTTGGTCAATATTTTTTTTAATATTGTTTGTTTGGTGGGTTTTAATTATATTGCAGTTGTTTTAATTTGTAATCTTCCTTGATCCCTGTCTTGAGGAACGTGGGATATAAGTAATAATGATAATGCTGGTGATGATTCCTCGTTCTCACAACTCTTTCAAATATATTTTGAGGTTTATATAATTTAAATTCCAGGGACTATAAAATCATCTAGAAGTCTTTCATAGGTGATTCTGATAAGGTATTTTCTATAGGGTATTGTCTACAAAATAAGGTAGATTGTGATTTTCTAGTTTTTGGGTTGAAGAGGAAACTGATGATAATAAATGTAATGTGTGACTTCCAATAAAATCCTTCCTGCACAGGTTGTAATGCAGGTAACTCAATGGAACCTTCACTCAGATAGGTGGGTATAAGATTTGCTGTGCCACTTATAATCTGTGAATTCAAAAATCCTATATATTCTCTATGTCCCTCTTTTATATGGAAAAATATCTTTCACTTCAGTGTATTCAATATCCAGTTACATTTAAGGTATTAGAAACTATAAATGTAAATGTTTGTGTTTGTATTAAATCTGGATTTACTTTTGAATCAGCTTCTATGTGAAAAGGCACATACAAGAACTGATTTTTAATTACAAATTAAATATAAAGTTCCACTTTTAAAATACTGTATTTGAAGAATCATCTTTTCCCACTCTTAATGAAATAGAATCCTAAATATATTTGGCCACAAATGATGTTTGCCTCTTTTCTTACAAGTATGATTTATATTGGTTTGTTTTGCTTCTGAACACAAAAAGAAGAAAAAGAAAAAGAAAGAAAGAAAAAAGAGAAGAGAAGTAAGCTGCTCCTAGTCTTCAATAACAATGGAGATTTTAACAGCTGAGAACAGCACTCTCCAAAGAATAATCAATGGCTGGCTGAAATTCTATGGTGGCAATTGCTAATTGAACATCAATTGATGAGAACTGTGTCTGTTAGGATAAATGTTATCTTTTAGATTTAAGGTAAATACCAAGTAATCTCATTCAGATGTCTTGTAGATTTGTTATTGGTACTGTCAGTTTATGGGAGTCCATTGATTATCCCTTTGTTAACACAATTAATTGTCAGCAGGTGATTTTTATCTTGGTGGTAGGAAAACCCTAGCCATCAGATTCTATTTAGTGGCCTACATGCATGTACTGCAACATTTGGTTTAAGAAATAACTTGATGGAGAATGTGTGGCCAGATAGTTGCATACATATCAATAAAACAGTTATGGGAGCTTTCCAATTCCAAGACAAGTATATGCAACTACAGTTGGCCCTCTGTATCTACAGATTCTTTATCCTCAGATTAATCTATTCATAGCTTGAAAATATTTTTTTAAAATTAAACAAATTCCAAAAAGCAATTCTTGCTTTTGCTTCTTCTTCTTGTTTTAAAAATAAGGCACACCATTTGACTATCCCATTTTATTTAATGGGACTTGAGCATCCATAGATTTTGGTATCCACAGAAGAACCAAACCCCATCAGATACCAAGAGCCCACTGTACATTATCTATGATCCCAATCTTGTTGGTTCAGAGTTAAGACTAAAAAAAAAAACACCTTCATTTCATATAAGATAGCTGACAAGTGCTTATTTGGGTATTTTACCTTGAGCAGTTTTCATTCTGATTTCATGTCTTGTACACTGTCAGATTAAAAAGTTAAGAAAGAGGTTGTCTTTGACAGATGCAAAAGTAATGGAATGTCATCATTCATTTGGAGATAATAGAGAAAGATAAAGACAATTTTTTTTCAGATGACATATAAAGTCACAAAGATTCTAGGAAGGAGTTGCTAAAAATCCTGCAACAGGAAGTACAATCATATTTAATAATATAAGCTGACATCCTATCAGCTAGTCCCAACTTTAGTATTCCTATTTAATCAATCATTGAATAGGAGTCATCATATAGGTAACTCTCACTGATTCTACTCCAGTCAGGACTAGCAATAACAATAGCAGCTTCATTTATATACCACTTTGTACTGCACCAAGCAGTCTCCAAGCAGTTTACAACTGTGAGCTAATTTATTTATTTTTATTTATTATATTTATTTGTATCTCGCTCTTTTCCCAGGACTGGGTACTCATTTTAGTGACCTTGGAAGGATGCAAGGCTGAGTTGACTCTGAACCTCTGGCTGGGATTGAACTCATAACCTTATGATTTGTGAGTCAGTGGCTGCAGTACTGGCATTTAACCACTGCGCTACCAGAGCTAACAACTAAGGTTAAGGGCACTGTTTCTTTGTTAAGATTTTAATTTGTCCTATTGCTATATTTACAATCGCTGTATATTATTTTATTGATGTTCTACATTATAAATCAAAATGAGGTTTAGCTAAGCAGATCTATAAAGAAGCAGTTTCTTATACAAGCCAGCTGTTTTGACTTTCTTTTTACAATCAGACATACACATCTGTTCAAACTGAATCATAGGAACAATTATAATTTGGTCCACTTCCATTCCATTTGGTCCATTCCATTTCCAAGCAAAGGAGTTTGTTAGTGCTGTAATATGGCAATTTAATTTCAGTAAGGCTATAAAATCATATCTATGTGGTTTATTTGCAGATTGTAGTTGCAACCACATTTCTGTTCTTAATAGAACAGAATAACCTCTTAATGATGTGATGCTTGGAGAATTAATATATTATCACATAACATTATTTCCTATGTTGTGAATCTTGTATTTTGGGATTTGCATGAAAATTTATTTCTACTTCCTTGCTAGTTTTTCTGACTAGTACATCTCAGTGTCATTGAAATACATGTTGTTGTTAGCTGCCTTTAAGTTGACTTGGACCCGTGGTGACCCCATGAATGAAAAGCCTCCAAGTTACCCTCTCCTTATCAGCCCTGATAAAACATATTGAGAGGAAATGGTAAACCAGTAAGAAAAAAACAGTATGGAAATATCATGCAAATAGAATAGAAAATGTATGCTTGTCTCTGCCTGCCCTTTGCTATACTTCTTCAAGATATGGAAAGCAGCCCTGGTAATGTCAACTTGACAGAGAAACAGAAAATCGAATGCAGCAAGGGAGACAAAACTGTGAAGCCTAATGCAAACATGGCTGATAAAGTGGTGCCTAGCTATGCCTAGTTACGTCTGATGCTTTGTAGACTTAGAGACTTCCAAAGTTCATACAAAACTTAGTAACTCTGGAAGTCTGATATCACAAAATCTAAAACATATCTCTTTGCCAAAAGATACCATCCTCTATTTTTGGAGTTGGAGATCATTATGGGATAGTAATATGTGACCTGTTTAGTATGCATGCTCTAAAAATGTGATGCTCCAAAACTGCCATTTTGAAAAGTATATGCATGAATGTCCGTTTCCTTTCTTTGTGTCAGTCTTTTGAGTCATGAGACCACTGGCACTTATTTGCTGCAACAATTAAAACTACAAATTCTCTTCCCTCCTGTGTGGAAAACTGGCACACCAGGGCATACTGTATCTTTTTGGGTCCAAAACACACTGCAGAAATAATCTAGTTTGAGACTGCTTTAACTGTCCTGGCTCAGTGCTAGGGAATTCTGGGAACTAGTTTTCTGAGAGCCTTATCACACGTGAAACAGGAGCCCCAATTCGAAGCACTTCCGTAGCGAGGTTGAAGTGGGGTCACTTCGAATCCAAGGCAATTCACGTGATGAACTATCACACATGAAGAACGAAATCATGGTGATTCATGAGTCAAAGCGGAGTGAGAGCACTTTGAATTACCACACCAGTACATACCATATGGATTCAATGATTCGAATTGGCACCGTTGCACATGCTCAGTGGGGATCTGAATGCATCAAGACCTTTTACACTACCGGGGTGAAGAAGGAGGCCACTTCCTTGTTCCACTTTCACGTGAATGCAACCCCCACGTGAATTGTTCCTGTCATCTCTCCCCCCAACCTCCGATGGCCCCCTTCTTTGCCCCCATTTCTCCTTCAAGACTCCTGTTTCATTCCCCCAACCCTGTCATCTACATTCAAATCTACCCTCTGTTTCATTCCCCCAACCCTGTCATCTAGATCTAAATCTACCTTTCATTTCATTCCCTCCATCCCTTTCCAATTTCATGTGAATGCTAGCCTCACGTGAATAATAGAGAATGTCACCAATCCCTACATTCCTGTTTCATTCCCTCCATCCCTGTCATCTACATTTAAATGTACCCTTCCGAGCACCGGAAGCAAATGGGGGGAAATGCAGTGCAGCATCATGGGAAATGTGAGACCTTGGAGGTTTGGTGGGTGTACCAAGATGGAAGCAAAGTTGCATTCCACATCAGACCAATTTGGAGTGAAATCAAAGTGAGCTTGGAAGCAACTTCTGTGAATTCGCTTGTTACCAAATTCATCAAAATGAGGGGTCACTTTTGATTCACTGCGGAAGCACCATGGAACAACCCCCCACAGAAAGCAATCCCATGTGAAAATACATCACGTTATCGCGTGAATTCCCATCGTTGGACCTGCAGTCACGTTGGATCAGAGCTGCAAAAACCCCTGTGGTGCTAAAGCCCTGGGACATTTAGCCTTCTCTGTCAGAAAGCTCTAGTGCCACAATAAATTACAGTTCCCAGGATTCCCTAGAACTGAGCCAGGGCAGTTAAAGCAGTTTCAAACTGGATTATTTCTGCAGTGTGTTTTGGACCTTGGATATCAGCCCTGTTCAGGTTCTGAGCAGATTGAGTCTATGGATCTAGAATGTGCTTTCTCTCTTTTCCTAGTGTCCTCCACCTTGCCAAGCATTATTGTCTTTTCTAGTGAGTTTTGTCTTATTATATGGCCAAAGTGCGACAGCCTCAGTTTAGTCATCCTGGCTTCTAGGGACAGTTCATACTTGATTTGCTCTAGGACCCATTTGTTTTTCTTTTTAGCAGTCAGAACTCTGCAGAACTCTTCTCCAGCATTGAGCTCTCAGCATCAGCAGGCTAGCCAGCCACAGACTGGAGCATTTGTGGATGGGCCCACCCAATTAAGGCAGTTCCTCACATTTTGTGCATCCATTGATAACAATGGTACATGATGTTCCATGAATTTTGGTATCTGCAGGGGTGTGTGTGTGTGAGAGAGTGTGTCCAGAATGGAAGCCTCACAGATATGGAGGGCCAACTATACCATCTTAATTTTAATGATTTATCATTACAGTCCACAATCTTTTCTAGTTCCTTCATAGCTGCTGTTCCAAGTCCTCATTTTCTTCTGATTTCATGATTAGGTTCCAGTCTGATTTATCATTGATTGATTGATGATTAATTAATTACTGGTTAAATAATTAATTCCAATTAATTGGTGTTTCATAGATCTTCAAATATATATAAATCTAGTTTTAGTATATTTTCTAATCTATGAGTCTTTCCTAAGGCAAATGGGACTTTCATAATTATACATTTGTATTATGCTTTGTTTTCCATATTTGTTGGCAGATTTTAGTTAGAACTGTACCGTACCATGGTACGTGGATGGTAGCAGTTCTATTGATATTTATATGTCATTATGCTCAGGCTTAGGGCTTTATATGGGCTTGCATCAGGTCTTTTCCCCTTTGACTGTGACGTTAATTCACATGTGTGATCAAGTTGGGTTTTTCAGAGTCAATTATCCGCTGAGTTTTGGGTGGCAAAGTGATAATCTGAGAGAGCAAATCTAGATCACACATTGTGGTAGTTTATTGCACATATTGTGGTAGATTATCTATCACCTACGTTTCTATGTGAAAAATGGTGGTTTCAGCTAGTTTTATTCCATTTTTTGAAAATGAGACAGCATGAAACTTTTATAGTAACTGGTTTGTTTTTAAAGTTTAAACAAAATCATACTGAGAAAGAGATAAAGCCAGTGAAAGTACTGATCAGCCCCCCTTGTGAGTGAGTACAACTGCAAAAGAACTGCTAGGGTGCACTTTACTCATCTCAGCTGAGATGACAATACCTGCCATCAAAACCAGAAAATGATGAGGTTTTCTCATACTGTATCTCTGACAGCAGCCATTTTTTGTGGGGCTGAGGGTAAATGTGACCTGGAGATCGGGGTGGGTGTGCAGCGCTATACACCTCAGAAATGTAAGGGACTGTGTATACAGATTAGAAAAAGTGTTTGCAAGTATTAATAGCAATGTTTGCCCCTTATCAACATACATTGATTTAAAACACATCCTTTCATTTAAATGGTTTTGATTTTCTGCCTAGAAGACAAAAGAGAAAATTAGTAGCTATCACTTCCTGAATTCTCAGAATTGTACACTTGCCTACAGGTTGAAGGATTTGGTTTTCTTTTTTCCTTTTGCTTATTCACAGGGTAGCATTGATGCTAACAAACCCATCAGTTGCTTGGCTCATATGTTTCCTCTTACAGGCATTACCACTGAAAGGTTGGACTGGATTACTTGAAAGTCATTACCATATTACTAAGATAATGTACAAACTGGCCTGTAAATAGATTATTTAGGAACATCTTGTAACCATATACAGCTGAGCTGTGGATAGCAGTCTCAGGAGAACCTGATTTGATAGGTATGTAGACACAGTCAAGACAATTGATCTTAGAAACTGAGTCAGAACTAGGATTATTACAAGCATGCACCCAACATTGCTCGAATCCAGGACAAAGCATGGAAACCTGTCACCATAGAAATTTCTTTTATATAACAACAACAACAACAACAATTATTATTATTATTATTATTATTATTATTTGTATCCTGCCTCTCCCTGTATTGGATTGAGGCAGGTAACAACAAACAAACAAACAAAACAACAATGAAAATACAACACAACAAGCCACAAGTAAAAACATAGTAAAACATATTAAATCCTAATTCCCTATTTCCCTCTCACCCTAAAATAGCGTTAAATATTAAAATCCATCCAGATCTTGCTGATCTGTTTCCTTACAGCTTTTGACCCTAACTCCTAGTACAGAAGTTGAAGCTTGTACTTAGGCGAGAATTTGTTTCAGCTGTTTTATGGATTTTTAAAATTCTTACTTGTTTGTAACATAGGTTTATGTCAACAACATCTTGCAGTATAAGTTTTTATGATCATTTAAGAGCAATACTACTATAGCATTATGTATCTCCAGGAATGGTCCAGGACCAGCATAATGTAGCTTGCTCAGACACCATATAAAAAGAGAAGAGAGTGCTCACAAAATATATGGAAGGCCGAGGGAGAACAGATGGTAAAAATCAACCCAGTGTTACCAAGAAAGTTGATGAACTTATGATGTAAGCTATACAAACCAAAATGATACAAATATAGTAGATAGGGGGGGGGGAACTATATTGCAAAGACTTGTTGATTTTATAATGGACAGTCTCCTGCAATGCCACAACAAAATTTATCATGCTTTGTGTAGGCATAGTAGCTATGTCCCTACACTGCAGGAGGTTTAGCTCTGAAGTAACGCGCATGCTCCCATCCCATCCCAACTGCTTTTCTGGCTTTTCTTTTTATTGAACCAGTAGGTAAAAGGTTGTTTTCTGTGATTTTTAGCAGAAATATTAATTAATTACAACAGCAAAACAAAATTTTGAAGAACATAAGTAGTTTCAGTTCCAACAAAATGATCTATGATTTCACCCCTCTAATATGTTCTTTAAATTTTCTAAGTTAGAATAAGGATTGTCTGAGAATTTAGTTTTGGTTCATTTTAAATAAGCATTTACCTAAATCCTGAAATTTCTTCATGTTTTAGAATAGATGGAAAGAACCTGAGTGTTTGCTGCTTTCCTCCCCCACCCCCTAAATGGACAGGGACATTTTGCTACCCAGCAATTGGCTACTTTTAGGAGAAAAGAGCTATCAAAATTTCCTGTAATGGCAGCCTTCATGTCTGAAGTGTAAGAAAGTGAAGCCAATGGATTTCACCATCCCTAATTAGAACTCCTATTTGAGTTGTTCAGCTAATCTAGATGATGTTGGACTACAATTTCCGTCTCCCAGGCTATGCTGGCTGTGGTTGATGGGAATCAAACAATATCTGAAGGGACACAGATTCCTCATATCTGATCTACTATGACATTTCCAGACATAGATGAAGACTCATCTCTGATGTTCTCAAAAGAATTAAAGTAATTCCCTGGATTGCACACTGATCCAGTGTTTCCATACGGAATATAAACCTTACTTCAGAAATAAATATGAAGTAATGAATCGGAACCAGAGCAACCACCCCAGTTTCAATAGTGATCTTTCAATTAAAATATGTTCACTATTTCCAATTTGTCACTTGCTTTTATCCAGGTAGATAGCTGCCTTTAAAAAAACCCGAGCAAGACTAATTTGAGCTTGGTATGAAGTGCTAAATGATCCCTTTTATTACTTTAAGCCTGCCCTGGACTCACAATACACATATCTCATAAAATTGTATTAATAAAACACAAAACTGACCAGAGCACTGGGGCTTAAGTACAATTTAAAGACTGGTCTGTGGAGTTATTGAGGACAAACTGAACTTAACTGAAGGAAATACATTAAAAACATAATTCATGGAAACAGAAAACACACCCAAGCAAAGGCAATTGAAAATAAAGTGGGTGGGGTGAAATACAATATGATGGTGTCTGTACCTTCATATCTATAGACAAAAAGTGCTGGACCATAGATTAGGAACTGGCAAGTGGTGGACCATATGCAGCCTCTGGCATCCCCCATTTCTCTTAGGCTGTTGTGTGAGAGAGGTTAACTTAGGTCTCAAGAGGCAGCTCAAAACCTTGCCTACTCAGACATAGAGGAATGCTTCTCCTCTGATTTTGTGATTGAATAGCCTCAGGCTCTGCAGGCTGTTAGGAGAGAAAATGCGGGCAGGCCTGAGGCTATTTAAGGCCTGCCTGCTCTGCACTCTCCATTCCCTAAAGTGCTGGAGCCAGGATGGTCCTGGCTTGTTCCAGCATGCTGTTGACTATCTGGAGAGCTTTGGCCGGGAAAGAAAGAGAGCCAGCATCACTGATAAGCCAATTTCCTCTAGGGATAGCCGGCTGGAGTTGGCTCTGCTCACCTGGTGGTGTGGCAACACCCAATGAGGGAATTGAACTGAGGCCATTTTTGGGGCTCCTGGGCAGCCGCAGAGGGCAGAGGACTGCGGAGGCAGTCCCTCTCACACCTTGGGGTGCCTCTTCCAGCAAGCTTTGCATAGAGCATCCCCATTGACTAGGAGATAGGCATGGATACCACCACCTGTGGAGGTGGCAGGAATCCCAGAAGCCAGCACAAATAAAAAGAGGTTAAGCTACTGGTGTAGGTCCTTCCCTCCGTTGGGCTGTTTGGGTTGGGGAGACCTCTGGGGTACAGGAATTATAGGCCCGGTGGGCATTTTATAATGCTGCACTTGTAGCCTTGTTAGGCCTGGCAGTCACATTGTATTGATGCACTTGCCTGTGGCATAGGTGGGGGGAGATAGAGGTTCAAGTGAACACCTCAGCACCCTCCTAAGGGGTGAAGCAAAGTCTCTGGAACTGATTTTTAGGTCTTGTGATTAAACAGGAGAGGAAAGAGACTTGCCTTGGGGCTGGACTGAGATTTAAACCCTCACTTAAATCTTGTGTGAGTTAAGTGGGGGAGGTCTTGGGTTGGCCTTCCGGATGCGGGCTGGCTGGCGAGCAACACACTTCTGGATTGCCTTTGGGGCTCAGGTGTTTTGCTCAGGGGACACTGGGGATTTGGTGTGGGAGCAGACCATCCGTCAGCTGTTCCTGCATGAGGTTTCTCCTGCCTGTGTTTTGCAGATCTCGAAGAGATAAAGTTAATAGGTTAATAGGCCTATTTTATAACCCTGTTCTCTGTGTCTGGTCTCATTATTTCCTGAGTTGGTCAGCAATCCTTTCAGAAGTGCAGATCCAATTGGATCCACTTTAAAAAAAGGCACTGTATGAGTGCTGTGAGTGTAAGAGAGAGAAAAAGAGAGTTGTGTATGAGAGCGTGAATTGTTGTGTTGGGGGAGGGAGAAATGGAAAGGAGGGCTTTGGACAAACTGCATTCATTCTGTAATAGAACAGAAATGCGGATAGGATAGAAATGTGACATGCAAATGTGACTTGTAAGAAAGTGGTTTGGTTGGATGAATGGAAAATCACTGAGTCTTTCTGAGGAACCTCTGAAGAATGTTGTTGGTCTGGGGAATATTTCATTCTGGATAACAATCACTCTGGGATCATTAACTCATTTGTTTTCAAAATATTTGTGAACCATTTTACACTGGAAAGAGATTCCCTGAAATATTCTCCTGTAACATGGAAGAAACAAATTGGAAAGTGAGAGAGAAAAGGAAAAGTTTGACCCTATTGCAGGTATGAGTCCCCCATTTAATTTCTCAGAGGGAATGTGGCTCTTTATCTGAAAAAGGCTGCCTACTCCTTGAAGTAATCATAACGAAGTCTTTAATTTCTCAAGAAATTTTCAGGTTGTTCTTCTAAACAGGAGTATCTTAATCCCCAAACCAATGTTGGTTCAAAGAAATTTCAGCACCATACTCAGCTCCATAATTCCAGTCAAAAAATATCTCATAATGTGAACATCATTTTAAAAGGCAACATCCAGTGACCTGAGGGTAGGTGGGGAGCACATGGTGTACATCTGACATTCAACTTCTCCAGAGCATATTCTCCATGGATTCAGAAGTTTAATTATGCAGGTTGTATTCTCAGCCAATATGCAGCATTTCCTTGAAGTTTGCCCTCCCACAGAGATTTGTAATTAATATAAAGCCGTCTAGGGAAATTTTAAAGAGTTATCCAATTTAGACACAGACTTAAGGAGATTATGCACACCTGTCTCTTTTTATCATAATCCACCTTGGTGCTAGTAGAAGTCTACCCATCTGGCTGATAGGAAACCTTGCTTGATATTAAAGAAATAATGTAGAGGTGATGTGATTCTGGTCACATTATTTGCATACCGAGCTTCATGAGAGCAGTACACGTCAGACCAGCTTTGCGATACAGTACTTTTTGTTTCAAGCAAAATATAGAGTTAAAAAATTAGCATTATATATATATAATATTGCACAATATAATATAGCATCTTTGGGGTATATATCAGAATTCATCTCAGGGAAATTCTATGTGATTTATGCCAATAAAACCTGCAACTATATATTTAGAAGTGCAAATTTCACATTTTAAAACGTGTATTTAAAATATAATCAAGGTTTCCCTCACAAATCCTATTTAAATAAACAAGGTTTGATGCAAGAGTTATATAATAGGACCCTTATGCTTTATATATGCAAAGCTAATTATTATTTTTTTTAATATATCTTCTGTAGTTTGTTAAGGGCACACAACAGGGCTCAGGATTACTCCCCTTGTTTTTAAACTTAAGTTTAGTGGTTAATAAGAGCTGTGTCTTGATTATTTTCAGACAAATCCCCGGCAATGGAAACCCAAATAGAATTGGCAGTGAAAGCAATAAAAAGGTAATTTAAAAATTATAGCATCCTAATAACTCTGTGAGCTGTTCTCGATGGGAGGAACTAAATACAATAATACTTTTTTAGCTTTCTCTCAGAGGTGTTTTGAGGTTCACAAAGTATATTCAGTTTCACGTTTCCAATGCTTAATACCAATCCAAATATTAGAAGTGTATTTCTGAACAAGAAGTGAAATAGTTTTTGAACTATTGTGATTATGTGTTTTAGGACAGGGTGCAACTGAGATCCTTTAAGAATCTGTTTGCTAAATTATCTGTGTTAAGCCCAGGAATGTATGTATGCCCATATAGATTAAACATATTTACAAATACAAATACAAAGCATAGGGTGGAATCCTGTTGCTGTCATACACTTGTGTCCCTTCCCTTGCACATGCAGTTATACTTTTGTGTCTGTTGTGCAATGTGTATATTCAATTCATGGCTGCATCAGTAGAGTTTCACAAATGTAACAATTCCATACTGACATAAATCATATTGTTAATCCCAACTAGAGTAGAGCCATTAGATCAATTGGATTTGCTTATGTATTGACTCAGCAGTCCACTGTTGACCCAATAGATTTACTCTAGCTGACATTAATCAACAGGATTCCAACTGAGCTGATGTGCATTCTTTGGTAGATATTTAGCCACCCATGTACCACTTTCATTGGGACATCAGAAACAGCCACTGTGCATCCCCCTTGAACAATGGGACAGTAAGCAGGCATATTGGCAGATATACAATCAATGGTACAGTGTCAATTTTCTGCAGAAGGTTGGTGTAGCACAACCACCATGTAACTACATGAGTGTAGATTGTCACTATACAAGTTCAGACCAGCATGGCACAGTGTTTTGAGGGTTGGACTATGACTTTGGAGACCAGGGACTTTGGAAACTCAGCCATGCGAACCCATGGGGTGATTTCAGGCAAATCACATTCTCTCAGACTTAGAAAAAGGCAAAGGCAAGCCCCTTCTTAGTAAGTCTTAGTAAGTCTTAGTAAGAATAAGTCTTAGTAAGAAACCTTTGGATAGGTGCACCTTTGGGTTTTCATAAGTTGGAAATGACTTAGTATAGAATCAGAGTTGGAAGAGACCTCAAGGGTCATCCAGTCCAACCCCATTCTACCATCATGAAGACACAATCAAAGCACTCCCAACAGATGGCCATCCAGCCTCTGTTTAAAGACCTCCAAATGAGACTCCACATAAGAGCTCCACTCAGCTCACACCTGAAGGCGCACACACAACAAGTCCCTTCAATGATACAGACTACAGTTGTTCCATGCCATCACTGTATTTATAATTGTTTTGGTCAGTTCATCACCTGGTGGCTAATCTTTTGGTGATGAGTCACTTATTACTTTGCTAGGTTGGTCTCAGATCACATAAACAAAGCATACCTCTGGGACTTTACTTAAAACCTCAGCAGTCTCACAGAACATGCAGAGCTTATTGGCACACCCTTCAAGAACCTACTGTAATGAAGTGAATGAAGATATTGTGAAGGTGGGATAGAAATGGAAGAAATAATCAATATGCCCTAGCACTAGTTCAAAAACCTGTTTTGTTCATGCAGAAGGCCACAGAATTTATCAATATAATTGGACAACATCATCATATCATTTACTGAAGGATGCAGTTGATCATTATCCCTTAATTGGGTACTGATTTTTACTTAGATCTCATTATTTTTAATTGCAATAATATTGTTCTGTCTTTTACCTAACTAACTTTTTTGTTTGGATTTCCTATCAAATAAAGCACTTCTTGTATATTAGAGAATATTGTTTCAGACTTAAGGACAATACTTACCATGTATAAGAGAGACCTTCATATTTATTTTTGCTGGCTGACCCACAAGGTGGCACTAAAGAGAAAAACGACAATTTTCCTAATGAAAAGTGAAAAGCAAATGCAGAATACCATATGCTGAATCAATATTATTTCAATTAGGAGTAAGATTATTTTATTGTAAATTACATTACGTTTTGTGATACGCCTTTAAACTAGATTGAAAGATGTTTGATTTTTGTTTGATAAACTGTTTAGTTTTGAAAGTAAATGAATAAGGCTTGAATTGTGAACTACTACCATTTCAGAAACATGTTCCTATTATGATAAAACTTGTTTTACACTACAAAATATATATGCAAAGTAAAAAAACACCAAGAAACCAAATCTTCTTCCAAACACTGTAGTAGTTTTGGTGGTATCATCATCATCATCATCATCATCATCATCATCATCATCATCATCATCTTTATTTACATCCTGCCTTTTCCCAAGGCTGGGGCTCAAGATAGCTTACGTACATTAAAAAGCTTGCAATTAAAAAACATACAAAAAGCCACATTAAAGAAAATTAAATTAAGAACATATTAAAAATATTCATTTGAAAAGATTTAAAAAACAATACAGTTAAAACAATACAGCATTTAGAGTCTTCTTTCAGTTCTAAAAACCTGTCTGAATAAAAAAGTTTTGATGGAAGGACAACAAGAAGAGGGAGGCATTTTAGCCTCCTTAAGGGGGAGTGCCAAAGTATAGGGGCAGCCACCACTGAGAAGATCTTCTGTTGTTTTAGTACCATCTGTAAATGTGAAGCTTGTGAGACCAAGAGAAGGGCCTCTTCTGTGGATCTCAGGGTCTAGGCAGGCTTATATTAGGAGATACGGTCTGTCAGATAGTATAAGGTTTGTCAGAGATCATCATCATCATTATCATCATCATCATTGCAGCTATGTTAAAGACAACTAGATTGCTTAGATCTCACTGACTTAATTCCAGATTTCAGAATTTCACTGGGATCCATGAATTTCCACCCAGAGGTAAGCCAATGTGAATATAATGGGGCTCACACTTCTGTTAAATATGCACTTGATTGGAACCCATGTATTGCATACTGTTATTAGAATGAGAAACTGAATAATCATGGGAAAACAAAGTGATTTGCATTGAATGACTGCACGCTGCTGAAGGTTTTTGGTGACAACAATCAACTTTATAAATATTTAATTTTTAAATAATATAAAAAAATAAAACACACGAGCAAAGCTGACAGTGAAACAAAGATACAGATGAAAATGATGAGAGGTACTGAGAAGAAAATTCCTCTTTTAAAATATAGGAGCTATTGAAATTTAAAGGGTTGATTAAAGAAAAACTATGTGGATATAGCTCAACAAGATTTTACAAAGTAATGTGAAATAATAAACTGCAGCTCATATTACAGTAACAACAAAGTAAACTCGATACATTTTAAACTGAAACAAGGAAATGTATTTAATTCATTACTTGAGTAATGTGTAGAAATTTATAGCAAGATGTAACCAAAGGCAAAACTATCAAGGTTTTAAATATTTAGAAGTGTCTTAATCATGAGAATGTAATTTAGGAATGTAAGCATTCAAATGCTAAGGAGGAGACAAAGTATTTTCCAGTGAAGGACATCTGGCCAGTTTTAACCACTTCTAGCCTGATCCTATAACTGAGCCCTCTTGATTTCACTACATTTAGATGGAAGACTGATTCTAGTGTGAGACTAGGAACATCCTTATCGCTCTTCCACTGAAATAATTGAAATTTTAAAATGTTTGACTTTGCAAAGATTGTGGCTAATGTTAGAAAACACATTTCTTTAAATTGTAATAACAATCATCAAACACATCCTCAAAAACAGAAACAAGCAAAGTATCCCAAAGAACCTGGCCCTAAACAAAGCAAGCAGTGATCAGATGGGCAGCAACTACCACTGAGTCCCATGTTACATCACAAACTGATACTGTGAGCCAGCTCAGGGCAGCAAGCTGGCACAATATGCTACAAAAACCTGGAGAGAGCCCTAGGCATACTTATGACACGGCTTGACCCAGTTTGCTAGGACATGGATGAATATCTGAAGAACTGCTGTGCTGACAATTACTTACTTTCTCTATAGTGACTTGGAAGAAAAGACTGTAAAGTTGGGTGTGATTAGGGCAGCGGCGGAGTGGGTGGGTGTTGCAATCCTTTCAAGTAGCCAAAATATCCTTTCAAATGTGTACTTCTGAATACAAGATGCTATAGATGTAGTTAATAGCAAGTAGGATCCAGATGGTTTAATATGTCATGGGAGCAAACAGTGTGTGTGCGTGTGTGCGCATGCACGCGCACACACACACACACATGCACACACCTTCATGTCACCTGTTGACTTATGGTGACCTCATAAATTTCATAGGGTTTGCTTAGGCAAGGAATACCCAGAGGTGTTTTTTCCTGTTCCTTCCTCTCAAATTCAGCCCACAGCTCCCATGCAAACACTAACCAGGGTTGACCCTGTTTAGATTCCAAAATATGACATGATTTGGTTCCTTTCGGCCCTAGGAAATTAGGCAGACATTGTTACTGCACCGCAGTTAATGTGGGTGCAAATGAGTTAGGATTCTTGACTTCTATATCAGCCCTCAAGGAACAGTGAAATCAGTGGAGCAACTGTATATTTTGAGGACTGAATCCTTAAATATATTGTTATTATTCATGTAACATGTCAATCCTTTGCATTAGTATCATACTCTTCACCCTTCTGCAGATAAATCCTTCAATGCCATATGCTATCTTTCCACAGGAAATTCTCTTTTCAGAACATATAAAGCTCAATAAAATCTGCCACTCTTCACTCAAATGAAGAACCACAGATGAAAAAAGCTATCACATTATTTCATCTCAATATTGGCTAGGAGCCAAAGGTGTATTTCTGCTGAAGAAATTACTTCTGTCACCACAATGAGGTTGTTGTTGTTGTGTGTCTTCAAATCATTTTTGACTTATGGCAACGCTAAGGCAACTCTGTCACACGATTTTCTTGACATGATTTATTCAGAGAGGGGCTGTCCTTGCTTTCATTTAAGGCTGAGAGAATGTGACTTCACCAAGATTACCCACTGGGTTTCTGTGACTGAGTGTGGGTTTGAACCCTCATCCCCAAAGTTGTAGTTCAATGCTCAAACCATACATTAATGCTTCATGTGTTTTTTCTACCGTGATCAGGAGTGGACAATGTCTCCATAATGAAGTCCTCTCCCCTCAGACCCTGTATGTAGTCTGGAGGAAATCATTTTAGAAGAGGTTTAAAGGGACTGGATGGTCCTTGTGGTCTCTTCCAACTCTACAATTCTACGATTCTATGATTCTATGAGGCTCAGACTTGTGAGGAAAGAACAGAGAATCATAGAATTGGAGGAGACCACAAGGCCCATCCAGTCCAGCTCCCTGCCATGAAGGAACATAGAATCAAAGCACCCTCAACAAAAACTCCCAAAGAAGGTGACCACTACACTCTGAGGGAGCATATTCTATTGTCAAATGACCTTTACCATCAGGGCATTCTTCCTAATGTTTAGGTGGAACCTCTTTTCCTGTAGTTTCAATCCATTGTTCCATGCCCTTGTCCCTGGAGCAGCAGAAAACCAGTTTGCTTCTTCTTCCATATAGCATCCCATGTTTAAATATTTAAACATGGCTATCATGTCATCTCTTAACCTTCTCTTCCCTGCCAGACCTTTTGCCATTTTGGTTGACCTCCTATGGACATGCTCTGGCTTGTAAATGTCCTTGTTGAATTGGGTGCCCAGAACTGGATACAATTGTGGAGAAAAAAGTTTGTTTGTGGTGATGGGTGACCACCTGCATGATGTTGGATGTAAATTTCTGTGCCCCCTCTTATGAAGCAACAGCATTTATCTAGAGCTTGGGAAAGCTGCCTAATGGAAACTAGGAGCAAATGAAAATAATGTTTTAAAAGGTCTAAGACTTTTAACCTTAATCTTGACAGCAACGGACATGCTGCAGAACCTTTCGCAACAGGGGTCTAAATACAATTGGTAATCGCAGCTAGAACAGGCCTAACTGAATCAATTGTGAATGTTAAGTCAACAATTGTGCAACGTCCTTTTGCTTCAGTGAGTCTACTGTAGTTGAGACTCCTGGTTGCGTATATGACAAGATAATAGTTATGCTCTGGTTATGATCACAGACTGACTTGTTATCAGGCTTGGAGTCAAGAAGAAATAATTCCACCCTCAAACCTGGCATGCAGAAAGACTCTGTCAACTGTTCTAAAAATTCCAGAGTCATCCAGGAAAAAGTCTTTGGTATATCCAGAAATAATGAAGTATAACTCAAAAAGATCCAAAGCCCCCTCTCCTTATTTTTTAAGATGTACACTGTAACATGCTGTTTAAGTAAGTACTACTCATGAATAAATTGACCCTCAGTTATGATATATGGCTTAGATCCCTTATTTATAGAGTCTTCCTGCTAACAGTACAAAATGGCAAGGCAAATACTAAGTCGTGCCACTAGAATCTCAACAAAAAAAGAATTAAGCTGATGTTACCAATTTGACTTGTATCCATACTGTAATATTGGCTACTGTATGGAGTAGGAATTTCATTATCTGAAGTGAGTCCAGGTGTATTCTAAAGCATCTCTTCTAGAGGTACAGTTTACAATGAATTGGTTAAGGTCTGTGACAATGCATTTTTTTGCACAAATGAAATCTTGTCCTTCATCTCATAAAAAAAGTCATTGCATGCAAGATGCTGATGGCCTAAAGGGTATTTTTTTTCCTTTAAAAATAATGGAATCATTACCAAGATGCTGTTACAGAAACGGGGCTTGATCTATTAACTTTTAATAGTGTCACAAAGAGTACTCAAGGTGATAAGTGAATTTCAGAGGCAAAGTTTATGAAAGCCATTTGTGATCCCACACTCATAAGAAAATTCCCAAGAACATTGCAGGACAATTCTATAAATAAATTAATCCATGGCCTTTATATTTATTTTTATACACAGGGTAAAATCCTAAACTCAGCTAAACTAGGTATTAAATTCTACTTGACATGATTCTTTATAAATATGTTTACAGTTGTAGAGTAAGTACAGCTTCACACACACTCCCTCCACCCTCTGACTTGGCATAGTTGAAAGTACTTCTTTCTTGTTAAGCTTCTCCCAATCCCCAGAGAGTCATTACTGCTGCTATACAAATGATAGAATGCCAATGAGACAATCAAGTATACCTCAGTAGAGTATACTGGAAGATTCTGAGGTGAGGCTGACCGGGTTGCAGTCTCTCAGCTTCTGTGAAATAGCAATTCTCTATATAAATAGAGAAAAAGAAATACAGAAATATTATGATATGAATGTAATGTGGAATGTAAAATACTTCACACCCTTTAAAAAATCCTGATTGTTTTAAAAAATAGGTGGAGTTCTGTTGGTTAGAACCATTGAACTAGTGGCCGAATGATGATTCATCACAAAGGCAAATCCCATGGATTCACTGCTTCTAATTTAGGCAGGATTAATCAGGAAAAAAATCAGTATATTATTGGTTACTCTTTTGGTGATTATGTATCATGATGTGAATGCTGCAGGATTTTATTTTTCTTCAGACCCCTGGGAACAGACAGGCTTTCAATACAAAGGAGAGACTGGTCAAGTGAAGCCAGTCGTCACACCAAACATCTGTTCTTCATCCAATAACTTCTGTCTTAGACTAGGTATTCAGATTTTTGTTAATTTTGGCATGCTGAATATGAATGCTTCAAATAGGCTACTGAAATAATATGTGGATAAGAAAAATAGAATAATATCATCTTAATAGGATCTTAAGAATATAGCAAGAAATTAAAATATTACAGAGAAGATGTCCCCTCTGATAGGTTCTTGAAACAATCTTTAAAAAAATATGTAACAGCATCTAGACACACATCCCTGCACAAATATTTAATGAACATGCATACTAATATCTGCTGTAGGTCCTCAGATTTTTGTTTTGTAGTTCTCTAGTCTCAGAGCTGGCCATAGTTTTGCACTAATAACAGAAATGAACAGCTATTGCAAACCATCTCAGCATTTATATATTCTTTGGAAATGCCTCTTCAATCAGAAAGCTTTCAAACCTATTATGTACTGTAGTTCCACTCTTTGCATTCTGATTTTTACAAAACCTAGAATTCTCCATCCAGCATTGCCAGTAATTCAAAAAAGTATTGTATTTGGAGTGGTGTGCTCATTTGAGATGTTATGCTGGAGAAAAGTGCTAAGGATACCGTGGATGGCCAACAAGACAAACAAATGGCTCCTAGACAGAGCAGGCCTGAACTCTTCCTGGGAGCCAGGATGGCTAAACTGAGGTGTTGCATTTTGGACGCACCTTGAAAGACTCATTAGAAAAGGCAATGATGCTAGGAAAAGTGGAAGGCAGCAGAAAGAAAAGAAGACCACAAGCTAGATGGCTAAACTCAGTCAGGAAGACCACAGGGTTGAGCTTTTAGGTCCTGAGCAGAGAGGTAGAAGACAGGGGGTCTTGAAGATTCAGAGTTAACTTAAACTGAAGTCATGTTGAGAGCAACTAACAATGACAACAACAACAGTCTCCATATTTAGGTATTGCACATTAGGTTTTACATATTTACATTTCCCATTTCCCATGCTGAGTGCATTACATACACACTAAATCCATTGTGTCCTTCCTTTTGCTCTTCCCAGGTGTATTTTATTTAGTTTTCATGATTAAATCCATGCCTACAGTTTGACAAGAGTAATAATTCTAGTTGCAATAAACCCTAAGCAATGTCAGAAAGAGATACAATCAACCCTCTGTATCCACAATTTTTAACCATGGATTCAAGCATCCACAGCTTGAAAATATTATCTATCTATCTATCTATCTATCTATCTATCTATCTATCTATCTATCTATCTATCTATCTATCCACACACCAAAAAGCAAACTTTTATTTTGCTATTTTATATAACAGATACCATTTTACTATGCATTTAATGGGACTTGAGCATCCATGTATTTTTGTATCCATGAAGGGTTTTTGGACCAACCCCCAGTGGATACCAAGGGCCCACTGTATAAAGTAGCCTATAAAGTACCACTGGATTTCATTATAGTACTAGATCACTTGAACTACCATCTTAAGTTTCAAGAACCTAGTGAACAAAGTATTAATACTGTGTGGTGTAAGTGAGATAGCAAACTAATATGGCACTGGTAGCCACACATAAATGGCTCATTTACTCATCAACTGCATTGAGTTGTAGCTATTCAGTGAAGGCTTCAAAGCACTCCTAGGCTTTGCCCATCCTTAGCCTTCTAGTTTTGTATCCTAACACATCATTTGCTGTGACTTCTGTTGACCCAGCTCCACCACTGTTCATTGCTTAAAAATGACCTGCTCCCTAAAAGAACTTTAGCCATTTCCTCTTGCTGTTCCTTATATATGGGACTACCTCCTCAAATAGCCCTGTGCAACCACTTCATTAATTTCCTTGAAAATCAAGCTTTTCCAGAGAAAGGAGGCCCCATATTTCCCAGGAAGCTTTGGTTTCTACAATTTATCGCTTGTAACTGAAGGAGTGTTACATGTGATGCAAATAATCCTCTCATTGCTCAACCATCTGCCTCTACTTTCCCATTCTTGTGTTTCCCCCCATGTCTGTTTTACACTGTATTTTACACTGTGCTTGAAGGATTGATTTTTTAAAAAAAGAACATATATGGCACTATAGAAACATGTATGTAACTATATAAATGAACAAAGAGCATTGAAGTCTGAACTGAGAATGAGGGAAGAATGAGGCTGTGTTTTATACAATGAGGATAGAATTTTGAACATGAGTCTCACATTTTTATTTGAGGAGAAAATCTGTGTACACAAAAATCTAACACTGCATGTGGCAGATTAGACCTTTACTATTGATTTATTCTAGGTGTCTGTGTTGGAAAACTGTTGTCCTTAGAAGGGCATGTCAGAAGAAACAATGACAGATTTTTTGTAATGACTTCAACTGTTTGCATATCTACCTCCTACCCTTTTCCCCTGCCTTCATTTCTTTTTCTGGTTCCCTCTTTGCTTTCTGTCAGCTGCCTTGGAATTCTGTATGTGTTCAGTGCCTGCATACATCTCTGTTGACTGAAGTGAGATTTAAACATGTGGTTGAATGCTTTTGTGAACAGTTTTACACACATGCTGAAGGCAGTTTCTTGGCGACTTTAATGCTTTCATCCTTGCAGGCAAGAGTGGGATTGCTTTACTCAGGAGAGCAGTTGCATATGCTATGTAAGTGTGTTTCCTCCCATGCTTGCTTAACAGAACTATTGAAACTTGATTTGTTTGGAATTACACATGCTTTCTGGTCCAAACATCTTTTATCACAATTCTATTACAGTGGGCCCTTGGTATTCACTGGGGTTTGGTTCCAGGACCCCCCATGAATACCAAAATCCATGGATGCTCAAATCCCATTACATGTAATGGGATAGTAAAATGGTGTCCCTTATATAAAATGGCAAAATCAAGGTTTGCTTTTTGAAATGGAAATATTTTTGGAACATTTCCATGCAGTGGATAGTTGAACCCATGGATACGAAGGGCCAACTGAATTTGTAGGGGTTAGTTGGAGCAAGTTGCTTACACTTTTCACCAAAAATTGCTAGTTGCTCTATATTTATCCACATAAATCCAAATATGAGCGGGATGTGCCCTTAAGGATCCAAGTCCTTAAAAGACATATAGACACTACTTGCATCCAATCTGAAAAACCATTTTAACATTCCAGTATTCCCATTATAGAGCTATGGCATAAGAAGCCATTTGGTTATCTCTTATTGTGGACACTGAAGGTGTTTCTGGTTAATTGCATAAGCCTGTCTATAGTTGCCACTTCTATTAAGTGCCTTCAACCTGACTTGTTTATGATCACCCTAATATAAGATTTTATTGGTGATGTTCAGAGCATGTTTGCCATTGCCTTCTTCTGAAACTGACAGAGCTAGACTTGTCATGGCTCAGTAGGGATTTGAATCATGCTCTCCTCAAATGCCAGTTCAATACTGAAACCACTATCCCATGCTAGCTTTTTTCTGTCATGCACTTACCTTGAAAATCTATGGTTTCATTGATGTGGGTTGTGCTTTCAATGATTTAGATTGCAACTATCTCATGTGTAGTTGCTATGGTGAAATGACCACTTCATGATTATCCTTCCAGTGAAAAGCTTCTCCATGCCTTGCTAGGTTGGCACTTGGATGACATAAAGAATCCACCACTGAAGTTGTGTTTGAACTAGACAAGAGTTTATGTTCCATTTACACAGTTCTCATGAATGCAGGGTCACTTCCTTGCAAGAATGAGACATTGGAGTAGGACTCTATGGAGGCTCTATGTCACTGGTATCCTTAAATTTTGTTCTTATGCTATTAGGTATTTAATCTTTTTTGTCTGTGCTGAAACCTCAAGGCAGTCATATCATTGTTATGCTTATGGTGAGACTGTTTGCTCTTGTTCTTGCCTTGGGGTAATCCTTTTGGTTTAAAGTCTCATATATATATAGGTCTAAGTGTGACATGCAACACTGTATTTTGTGTCTGTGACAAACTGTTTACTTCACACAAGTACATGCTGACTGGAAAAAAAAAGCAGGTCTGTCAGGAGTGAAATAAACATGTTGGTCAACAGGTTGCTATTATCATTGTCATAACCACCACCATTTTAAAAAAAATCTGCTTTGTACATGAGGGTTGAATGTCCTGATGCTATTACATGCTTAAACAGCGTTTTTGTTAGTAAGGAGTACTTCTAGCAGTGTTAGAGCCACTGGAGGTCAGCAGCAGCCCCCGGATATACTGTAATAAATCTCCAGGCATTTGAGGAAGTCGGTCAAGTCTACAAAAGCTTAAATCTTTAACATCTTTTGCTCAGGGTCTCAAAGGTGCTACAAGATCCTTTGCATACTGTAGTCTTGAGGCGCAGAAGGTAGTTTTTGCTTTAATGGACTGAGGAGTTTATCACACAGGGGGAAATTGGAAGTTTAAAAGTGTGCAACTGCTATTAAAACGCGATTAAGATTTCCATACAAAGAAGTCATTATCCCAGAAATAACCAGGGAATAACCAGCAGCAAATCACTCATGTGATTTTCCTGTAAATGATTTGCTGCTGTCTACTGCCTGGCTATTTCCACGATAATGACGTTTGAATCTCTTTTCATTGAGACATCATGTGAAAACCTTTATCACTATTGCGTAATTTGACCACGATATTCCCAGAATAATGTCAGTTTAATGGTGATGTCATATAAAAATCTTAATTGCGAATGTGCGATTTTCATGTGCCGATCCCCTTTTAAACTTCCAATCTTTCCCATGTAATAAACTCCTAATGTGGCTTTGTTATTTGTTGCTATGTGCCTGTAAGTCAACTCTGACTTATGGCAACCCTGTCATAGGGTTTTCTTGGCAAGATTTATTCAAAGGAGGGTTGCCTGTTTTTGGCCTTGTCTCCATGGCCCAAATAAAATGACCTCCCCAAAATCACAGTGGGGAGACTGGACGATGCATGGCCCAAACCGTGTTTCTGATGTGAACCTGTTCAACACCAGAACTAGGGTATGACACCCTTAATATGCATTAAAATAATGTACTCTTTGCTCTAGACCTTATGGAAAGTTCTGTAGACCTTTGTTTCATGGCTGGGCAGCTGTTTCAAATGCGTACCACTGTGACACCCAGTTTGTTCTCAACTGGTGCCAGTTAATCACTCTGAAGTTGGAACAAGTCAGCCTGTGAGGTGATATGATAGCCCTGTTTAAATATTTGAAGGGATGTGATACTGAGGCGGGAGCAAGCTTGTTTTCTGCTGCTCCAGAGAACAGGACCCAGAACATTGAGATTCCAGCTCAACATTAGGAGGAACTTCCTGATAGTAAGGGCTGTTCAACAGTGGAACACTCTTCCTCGGAGTGTAGTGGAGTCTCCTTCCCTGGAGGTCTTTAAACAGAGGCTGGATGGCCATCTGTCGGGGATGCTTTGATGGAGAGTTCCTGCATGGCAGAATGGGGTTGGACTGGATGGCCCTTGGGGTCTCTTCCAACTCTACAATTCTATGACTCTATGCCATGTGATTGAGGCTGGGTGCCTCATTCTGATCTCAAAGTGAAGTGAATTGTGGCCATGATCAGCTTCCTGGTGTCAGAATGGAGGGGCTATGCAATGGGAAAGGTTGGAACAGCCAGGATACTGCAGTCCAGGCTTTCCCATGTGCTCCTCTCTCTCTCTCTTTCTCTCTGTCCTGGTGGGCTTCCAGGGCTGACTGGGAACTCTGGTCTCCCAGAGCTGGGAAGGCCTAGTGGTAAGGAACATGATGACAATTCTCACTAACCACACAGCCTTTCTTTTTTTACACACCTTGCATCTTAATCCAGCACTCAAACCCCCCTTTACACCACATTGGCTCTCTTATTAACAGGGGTATCCCTTTGGGAAAAAAAGCCCCTTCTTCCATCAGTTATTGAGGCTCCATATTACTCAGGGAGTGCAAACATGGTTCTGGCACTGGCATGGTTCATTACTCTGTGGCACAGCTACACATGGCTTGCTTGTTGAGTTGACAACATGCATCCAGCCCTGGCCTGGAAAGTTAAAGGGGCACATACTGGGAAGGGTTAAATCATTGTGCAGAAAAAGAAAGCCTGCATTGGTGGGGACTCCATGGCTGCATCCACACTGGAGAAACAATTTGGGTTGAGCCCGTTTAACTGCCATGGTGCCTTGTTGCTGCAGAGACTAGGACCCGGAGCAATGGATGCAAGAGATTCCACCTCAACATTAGGAGGAACTTCCTGACAGGAAGAACTGTTCGACTGTGGGACACACTCTTCCCTCGGAGTGGAGTGGAGTCTCCCTCCTTGGAGGTCTTTAAGCAGAGGCTGGATGGCCATCTGTCAAAGGGCCCTTGCGATCTCTTCCAACTCTACGATTCTACGAATTCTGAGGTGCCACAACAAACTACCATGCCCAGCTTCTTAGCCTGGAAGGCTGAAATGTAGGACGCGTCCTGCAAAAGGAGGACTGGTCTGCACAAAGAGCCGAGCGCGCCTGCAATCCCCCCACCCCCCCCCCCCCCCCCCCCGGGCCAGACCCGCTGTCTGTCCCGGGCCTCTCTCCGGCTCCCAGACCAGGTCCCCCCGTCATCGGCGCTGTCCTGAAGAGCCAAAGCGCAGCGACGAGGCAGCTCCGCCGGGCCCCGACTTCCCCCTTTGCCACCCCGGCAGCAGCAGCAGCAGCAGTCCGCCTCCCGCTTCTCTGCCTGCTGCTGCTGCTGCTGCTGCTGCTGCTGCTCCTCTTCTTCGGGGTGACAACCCAGGAGCGCCGAGCCGGGTGCTGAGGGAGCCAAAGGCGGAGAGCCGAGGGAGCCGCTGGGAGGAAGCCCAAAGGCGGCCCCGAGCGGGAAGCGAGGAGGGAGAGAAGGAGCCCCCGAGGGAGGGAAGCGGAGGAAGAGGAGGAAGAAGAAAAAGGGGGGCCACCCCATTCGCTTCGCCGGTCCTCCTCTGCCTCTTCCTCTTGTCATTCCCCTCTTCTTCCTTCTCCTCCTCTTGTTCTCTTCCTCCTCCCCTCCTCCTTTTCTTGTTCTTCCTCCTCATCCTCTTCTTTTCATTTTCATTCTCCTTATTCCACGTCCTCTTGTCTTCCTTTTTCTTCTCCTGTTCCTCTTCCTCCTCCTTCCTCCTCAGAGGAGTCCCCTTTGCTCTCCTTTGGCGTCGGGCGGGAAGCGAGGGCTGGGAGGGAGCCAAAGCCCGAAGCGGCGCCCAAGTTGTGGGCTCCTGAGTCCGACCCGCACGCTCCGCCGAGGAAGAGGAGGAGGAGGAGGAGGAAGAAGGGGAGGAGGGCGGGGTGTGTGCTGGCCCCTCCCCTTCCCCGCCCCCTTCTCCCTCGTGGGGCTCCTCCGGGAGCCTTCTTCTGCCTCCGGCCTCCGGGGCTGCTCTTCTTCTTCCTCCTCCTCTTCTTCTGAGGGACGCCGGCGAAGAGAGAGCGGCTGCGGCAGGAAGAGGAGCCGAGGAGAAGAGAGAGCGAGAGCGAGAGCCAGCCGGGCTTGGCTTCCCCTTGGGTCCCCCTTCTTTCTCGAGTTCCCGCCTTCCCGGTCAGCCTCTCATGCCTCCCTGGCCCCGGGGGAGGGGGTCCTTGAGGGAGGAGGAGGAGGAGGAGGAGACCCTCGGCCGAGAAGAAGTAGCAGCAGAGGAAGGAAAGGCAGCAGCATCAGCAGCAGGATCAGCATCATCCCCTTCCTTCCCCCTCTTCCTCCAGGATGATCGAGGAGGATGCTGCCGCCGCCTCCGCCGGGGCTTCCTCGCAGCGGACCAGGCGCCGCTCGCTCTCTTCGGGGCAGTGGGCGGACGCGGCGGCGGCGAGACCCCGCACCACGGAGCGGCACATCACGGTCCACAAGCGGCTGGTGCTGGGCTTCGCCGTCTCCATCCTGGCCCTGCTGCTGGTCACCATGATCGCCGTCCTGCTCAGCGTCCGCGTCGAGGAGTGCAGCAGCGGCGGCCCCGGCAGCCCTGCCACCGGCAGCCCCACTAGCAGCAGCAGCAGCAGCAGCAGCGACCCAGCCTCGGTGGAGAGGAGCCGGGCCAGCAACGGCTCCGGTGGAGCCAGGGAGGAGCCCCGGGAGAGGGCAGGGATGGAGGCGGAGGAGGCGGAGGAGGAGGAGGAAGAGTGGCAGAAGCGGCGGGAAGAGCCCCCGTGGACCCGGCTGCGGCTGCCGGGCGACCTGCGCCCCTTGCACTACACCCTGATGCTCAGCGTCTTCCTGGAGAACTTCACCTTCAGCGGCGAGCTCCACGTCCAGGTGGAGTGCCTCCGGCCCACGCGGCACCTGGTGCTCCACGCCCACCGCCTGCAGGTCCACCAGGCCCGGCTGGCCGAGGACCGCCTGGCCGGAGCCCTGCCCGTGGCCGCCTTCTTCCTCTACCCCAAGACCCAGGCCCTGGTGGTGGTCCTCAACCGCAGCCTCGAGGCCCAGCGCAGCTACAACCTCAAGCTCCTCTACGGGGCCCCCATCGAGAACGAGCTGCTGGGCTTCTTCCGAAGCTCCTACGTCCTCTACGGGGAGAGGAGGTGAGAACCAAGCCGCTCTCGCACCGCTCTTCACTGTTCGGGCTCCTTTGTAGTGGTTGTTGTTGTTGAAACCAGCCAAGGGAAGATGAAAGGAGGGAGAGTTTTGAGGAAGGTAAAAGCCAAAGTTTTTAGTGAGGAGCTGTAAAGGCAACTTCCAGCAGAGGAGGCTAGTTGAACCAAACAATGCTGAGGACAGGCTTTCCCTGGCAGACATGAATCCAGAGCGTTTCAGTCAAAGTAGTGACAACTAACTTGGGACCACATTTCATATTCCACTGCAGCTGGACCTCAAGAGGTCCCAACAGAGCAAGGTAGTGCCTGGGTCTGGAATCACAGGGGGATGTGTTTCTGTGAAGGGCAGAGTAGGTGGGAAGAAGATTCATCATCATCATCATCATCAACTCCAATAAGAGTTATTGGAGCTAAGCACCTTATCCCTTCCCCAAGACAGACACAGTCCCTCCCAAGGCTACCCAGAAAATAGTATGAAGAAGGCCTGAGAGCATCTATAGAAAAGTTCTATTTGGATTACAACTCCCATAGTCCCCAAGCCATGCTGATTGGGGGATTCTGGGTTATGGTACAGAAAGTAACCTTTTCAACCTTAGGTTAACTTCTTCCCAAGTGGCAAAGTGAAGCTTGCTTCCTAACCCAACTAAAGTAGAACGTGAGAGTTCTTTGATTTATGTGCCTCAAACAGTATTGAAGTATTCAGCTTGGAGCGTTTATATCTAAAGTTGTGATACAACGTAATTCATAGCCTTGAGATTGAGATGTGACTAAACAACGTCTTGTTTTATGACACAGACAAAAAGCCATGCTAAACCTTTAGGTTTGACATGAAATAGCCCATTAAGAGCAAAGATAAATGTAATAGTGGCATGCAGATGTGATTTATACTTCCCCTACAAATCTAAGTGGAGTGCAGACAGTGTAACTTTTTCACAAGGGGCTTTAAGTGACCTCTTGTCATCTGGTTGTGTTTGATTTAAAAAGTTGACTCCACTTTCTCTGCTTGAGTTACCAACCATTTGCACAAGTTACCAGGTTTAGGCTTCTTATTCATGCAGCAAATCAAACATTGAAAGCCAAGCTGTAATTGAAAGAAAGGAAGACTTGCTTCTTGATAGCTTTGTTAGCAGAGATCTAGAATGAATGTATTTTTAAACTGCTTGCCATTGAAAACCTAGCCACAGAATCATATTCTGTCAACCTCATCATTTCCTTGAGAGCCCCTGCTGAGCAGAAGGTTTACTTAAGCGATTGCTAACCAGAAAGTAAGAAGAAAGAAGAAACCACTCCAGCTAAATTATGCCACCATTCCCTTCCTTACACCTGTAATAGCTGCTGTAGATATTAAATAGTCAAATAGGTCATGGGCCATTAGAATTTTGTTCAGTTACCCATAATAACAGATTTACTTGTAGAGTTACAGTAACAGATATTGAATATGTTTACAGTTGTCCCTCCATATTCACTAGGGTTAGGGGAACAAGACCCCCGTGAATATGGAAAAAACGCAGATAACAAAAACACTGTTTTTACCTGAGATGACACCTCTCTAGGAATCTCTAGGTCCTCCAGTGCAACTCTGTGGTCAATGTCCAACATACACTGACCATAGAATGGCACTGGAGTAGCTACAAATGGTCTTTCAGTGCATCTTTTAGTTAAAGTTGACCACAGAGTTGCACTGGCAGATCTAGACAGTCCTAGAGAGAACATATTAATGAAATCCGTGAATAATCAAATCCGCAAATATCAAATCCTCAAATATGGAGGGATGACTGTATTACATTACAATCCTATACATGCATGTTCAGAAGTAAGGCCCAGTGAGTCAGTAGAACCCAATCCTAGAAGAGAGATTATGTGATTTTCACTAGAAAGTGAATGATAAAGATATCAAAACTTTCAAACTTTGCAAAGTGTTTGCAGAATAAGTGTGACAAACAAACATGTAGGATCAGTAACATAACAGTTATACCACTTTCAGATGCTCAGTTTTACTTGTTTTGTCTTCAAGCTGACATAACTTTGCTAAACTGTGCAGTACAAGAATTGGGGCAAAGTTATATCAGAATATTTTGTTGTTGTTGTGTGCTTTCAAGTCATTTCTGACTTATGCTGACATCTAGGTGAACCTATCATTGGGTTTTCTTGGTGAGTTTCTTTAGAGGGGGTTTGCCATTGCCATCCTCTGAGGCTGAGAGAGTGTGACTTGCCCAAGATCACCCAGTGGATTTCATGGCTGAGCTGGGAATTGAACCCTGGTCTCCAGAGTCATACTGCAACATTCAAACTATATACTACACTGGCTGTCATCAGAACATTTAGCCAGAAATATTGCCAATGTACAATATTAACAAAACAATTGCAACATGCTGTTGCACGCCCATTTATGTATTTTGTAACATCTGTTTCTTGTACTCATACCACAATTGTTCATGTGCAGTTAACTTTTCATTGCTTACATTTTTAGGCTGTAATTTTATACGCATCTAACAGTAAGTTGAATTCAGGGGTACTTTTGAGTAGGCATGTGAATTAACCGATCACATTGGGCAAAATTTTAAAGTGATTCAAATTGGCACAGCTTCATTTAAGTCAACAGATCAATAGGCAATCACACATAGTGGGAATCAAGCACTTTGTTATTTAGTTGGCAGAGCAGTAAAACATTTTAAAAAATATAGCCAACATTGTATTGGAATACAACATTATATTTCATGTTTCTGTTTCTGAAATGCCAGAGGTTTAAATGAACACTCTAACCCAGGAAATGTGGCAATTTATTATGGGCAGACCTCAGGCATATGGAAATTGTGTTTTTGACCAGAATCCAGAGGTCTAGCAACCTGAGCCAAATATAAAACAACTGGCTCAGATGGTGGATATATGCTGATATGAAAGAACAGAAACCCTATTAGCCTCAGTTCTGTCCAGGAACCTGTGGTCAGTACCAGAATCAAACTGACGAGAGCTTTCACACCAAAACCATTCCTAGTTCCCCACAAAAGCATTCCCTTTTAGTAGCTTTATTCAGGGAAGAAAAGCCTTTTAAGAGTCTGCGGATGTTGGAAACTCTTGCCACTTTATTTCTAACCACCAATATATATATAAACCTGTAGATCCTAATCTACTTCTCTACCACCCAACCCTCCTCCTTCTCAGCAATAGTATCTACAGCTAAAATTATTTCACCGTTGCCATGGGATTATGTGATTGTTGAGGAAATTAGTAACTATAACGCAAAGTAAATCTGTTGACTCCTTTGCCCAATTTTATTAACAACTGTGTTGACAAACATGATGCAAAAATGTTTGTTGATTAGTCTGTCAGACCATTTTGGGATCTTGTGTCAATAGAACAATTTCTAGTACAGGTACATGTTATAAACAGCTGCTCATAACTGCAGTAAAAACTTTACTTAAACAGTTTTTGTGGGTTTTTCGGGCTATGTGGCCATGTTCTAGAAGAGTTTCTTCCTGATGTTTCGCCTGCATCTGTGGTTGGCATCTTCAGAGAATGCCACAGATGCAGGCAAAATGTCAGGAATATACCGTACTCTTCCACAACATGGCCACATAGCCCCCCAAACCCATAAAAAACTATGGATGCCAGCCATGAAAGCCTTTGACTTTACTTAAACACTGTAGCTGCATCTGTACTGCAGAATTAATGTAGTTTCACACTGATTTAATTGCCATGATTCAGTGCTGTGAAATTCTGGGATTTGTAGTTCCAGGATTTCATAGGATGGAGTCATGACAGTTAAAGCTGTATCAAACTGCATTCATTCTTCAGTATAGATACAGCCTTTGATGCATTTGGCTAAACAAAACAGTAGACCTTAAATATATTAATCTTATTTTGGACATTTCAGCTGAAGGGTTGTGTTACTTTCTGTGGCCTGACAAGCGCATTATGTTTTTTAAAACTAACTTTTTCTTATATATTAGAGAACTTTTTCTATAAGCAAAGCAGAAGTTACCTCTTGACTGTTCAGACAAAATAAATCTGTCTCAACTGTTGCTGGTATTCTGGATATGCTAATTTTGCTTCTCAGATAATTTCATTTCAGTGGGGAAAAAACCCAAACTGGAAAGTCTTCAGTAAAAATTGGATTTAACTATGTCCTGAAATATATAGACGATATGAGTACCTAATGCAAATTGTCCTAATAATAATGGATTATTAATACAGCATGGTTGACTAGTCAGCTTTGCATGTACTAGAACAAAACAATTCCTTAGAGCCAGACATCTTCTCTTTCTCTTTCTTTTATTATTATAGTTTATAAAGTGTCAAAACAGAGAAAGTGTTGAAGAAACATGCCTACCTTTTTAATAGAAGAGTGGAATTAAAATAGCTGCAAATTACTGTCATCTGTAGGCAGAGAAGTCAATTTATAAAATTTTCATTCCTGTAATTACACATTGATGATGTAACCCTGTCATCATTTAATGTGCGCATTGCAAGTTCTTATATTTGAGTAATGAAGGCTGCAAATCCATATGCAAAAACGTCCGTGTCTGATTTAATTCACTGGGTTTTGCTTTTGTACTTCAAGGAAAGTGTACTTTGCAGTTCCATGGATAGGTATATACTCACCTGCTTTTAGTAAATAACTTTCCAGAGTTCAGCAGCAACATGTGACACCTCTGAGTAGTCCACCACTTACTACCCACTAGCTACTGCCTTTTATTTTCATGAAACCTTGCATGAATGAGATTGGGAGTCAACAAGCAATATAGAGGAAGGCTGAAAAGGACTATAAAGGAAGAGTTTAGGAGGATGAGAAACCATTAAGGGTAAATGAGGGGAAGGTTTCACTTTTCACTATTAGTACTGTTTTTCATTTTTGAATTAAAACCTGACATCTATAACAGATTTCCCTTTTAACAGTATATATTTTAACAGAGATTTATCTCATTATAAAACTAAAAGGTTATAATGTTACATGTGTTTGCCTGGAAAAGTTTTTTTTCTTTCAAATGCTTAAGTTGCATTGTCCCATTGCACACTTCATCACAAACCATTAAGCTAAAAAGGGTAAATCAAATATATTTTGCTTAAAAAGCGAAAATGTCAAAGAAATTTCATATTTAATGGTGGATGTTAAACTCTGCTTTTAAAAATCTGACTTGATGAGCTTAATGTTCAGTGTTTGCGTGTGTGGAAAGTGTGACCTGCAGGATGTGTATGTATTTACTTATATTTTGCACAAAGGACCCAGTGCACCGTCCCATCCATTTTTTAAAAAATAGATTAACTGTAAAAGTTAATTGGGGAGGCAGTTTTGCCAGGTTTTTGTTCCCCAAGCTGCATTTGTATATGTGTTTTTTTCAAAATCAGAAGTGACTTATGCTGGAATGAAACACCATTTACAGACTTCTCTGCAATCCAAAGGAGCATGGTGGAAATATTGAGTTGAGATGTAACTGGAACCTGCAGTTTATTCAAACCCCAAGTAGAAGCTATCAGTTCCTCCCTTCTCCCATCAAGGACAAAGAAGGGGGATTTTGAGGCTTAGGTTTAGCTTTATGTCTGAACTGGACCAGTAATGCTATGTAGTTTGCATAATTGTGCTTAACAATGTTTATTTTATGAAACTTACAAATTATAGGAGCAAAATACAAGGAAATAATGACTATTAGAGACAAAATTGGCTTCTAGTTTATGATTTCAACGTTGCTATATTGGTAGGTTGCTTCAAGGATCTGTGCTTTGAATGCTAAAACATTTTAATATCACTCAGACTTAACAAGTATCATCAACAGTTGGAAATAATAGCTCTCCAGAGTATTCTTAAGTGAGAATAAGTTATACTGCCCAGAGAAGCCAGATTGCGATGTCAGTGTCAGAGACCCTAGAGATTGTCTCAAAGGGTAATTAAATCATTGATATAATAGTAAGCCTGGGTTATTTGTTTTTATGTTTACAGGGGTTAATACTGGCTAATATGTTGTTGACTGTTATATTTTGTCAGCTGCCCCAAGGTTTTTAAAACCTATTAAGGTGGTCATAAATGTCAAGATAAATACATAAATATTGGCTCTAGGATTAAATCAAACATTCATTCTTATGTATGTGGTACAGTGCAAGAGATTGAATTGATTTAATGCTGTTGTCCTTTTTCAGACATTGTTGCAGAGTTGCTGTGTTTTACGTTACACTGATACGCTTGTGTAGTAGCACACATGTAATTAGAAATGATTCTGAATTAAGTATTTTAGCACAGAACAACATAATGTTCAGGATGCTTCATGGTGACGTTAATTTGTGTGTTGCACCGAATCTATATGGTTTTTTTTTTTTTAAAAAAAACTGCAATATTTTAGTGACATCTTTCTGTCAAGGTCTGAATAAAACCTGTCATTCCTTCTTTCTAGGTTCCTTGCAGTTACACAGTTTTCTCCTACCCATGCCAGAAAAGCCTTTCCTTGCTTTGATGAGCCTATCTACAAGGCCACATTCAAAATCAGCATCAAACACCAAGCAACCTATTTATCTTTGTCCAATATGCCTGTGGAAACATCTGTTTTTGAAGAAGATGGATGGGTTACGGATCACTTTTCACAGACTCCACTCATGTCCACATATTACCTAGCTTGGGCTGTTTGCAATTTCACCTACCGTGAGACTATGACAAAGAATGGTGTTGTGGTAAGTATTTTTGAAGCTCTCAGATTACATATTTTTCACTAAAGAAACCTTGCTTCTTTGGTATGTTAAAATACTTGTATTTTCAGCTATCAGGGTTTTGTTTTTTGTTTTGTTTGTTTGTTCACTCTTGAGACTGTGATCATTATGTGTAGTTTTCAGCCATATAAGACCAAGACATTACACTTGGAGCTGAGTCTTACTTCTTGGTTAACCTGCTATAGTAAAACTGGAGAAAGCATCAGATTTTAATATCTGCTTGAAGCATCCTTATCTTGATTATGCTGAAGTAGTTTTCAAAGAAATAGCCATGTTAGTTTTTGTAGGTTTTTTGGGCTGTGTGGCCATGTTCTGGAATAGCCTGAAAAACCCACAAAAAACTATGGATGCTGGCCATGAAAGCCTTCACAGTTAGTCTCTTGCAGCATAAAAGGGAGGAAGGGAGGAGGAGGGGAAAAACTTCGAATGGAGCAGCACCTACATTTTAGTCTTTTAGACTAACTGGTTTTTGTTTTCGCTTTTGTGGATGTCAGTCCATTTCTTCAGATGCAATACGGAATGATAAGCCTCAGGTTATAAAGTATATTTATACACTTGTGGGAGTGAGACAGAATGTAATAGGATCCAGAAAGATTCAAATCATGTCTCTTCCCCAAAATTTTTAAAAGTCAGTGAAAGGTGATACAGGGCTTTCAGATATGTACAGGGGTTGGTTATTGTTCATGTGTTAAATCAATAAATCAATAAATCTACTTATGAAAAGTCAGTTTTCTAAGATTCAAAACCTTATCTGAGAAGATTCCTTTCGTTATATGTGCACTAGCGAGTACATGACTATTTTCACATATAATAAGCCGGGAAGGGCAGAATAGATGTTGCTAGACTCTGTTGACCAGATAAAATTTTGCTATATGAATCATTTGCTTAAAAGTAGGTATTATTATTATCAGTGACTAGTATTTCAGTCCCAGAACAAGATTCTGAATAACTTTTTCCAACTCATTCTTTATTTGACCCTATTTAGTTACTGATTTGCGAGAATATTCTTAGATGCAACTTGAGTATTTCAGTCATGTGAATGCATCATAGGTGAGAGGCTTTGCAATTGCATGCTGGCTACTGCTACAAGGCTGTGGAAAAACATTTCCTTTTATTAAAAAAAAATCTGCAAATGTGACTTTTTCTCCATATTGCAAAGAAACATTCAGTTTCCCTGAGGTATGGCATTTCCTTATTGAGAAGCATCCAGGAGTTCTTATATGGATTGTGGAATGAATGAATATGTGTGTGTGTGTGTGTGTTTATTTGTTTACAAATATCATGTGCAGAGCCATGTAACAAGCCAAAATATGCACCAGAAATTCTGCCAACTAAGTAGATGATTTAAAAATACAACATGCACACTCCTGCCAATTCAAATTTTTGCTGGATGTGTTTAATCCACGTAACGCAGATAGATTTGTGTTAGAAACAGAGCTACATTCTGAGCCAGAGAAATAAAAACAATCACTTCTTACGTTCTTAGATGTGAAAAGTACCCAGTTGTTTAAATCAATGAACTCTCTAATGCTTTCTTTTGTGCGTTTAGTTACAGGTACCATTTGAAAGTGAGTAACAGTATAGTAACAGAATACATAGTTTTACTATGTTCAATGCTACATACTCCCCAGTATGTGTGTTTATGGTATCATCTAAATGGACACTGGGGTTTCTGTGAGTTGTCATACAAAAAAGTAACTTGTGCATCCTCTGTTATCATTTAGCACCTTCACTGAGCACCATCACACTGAGCAAGAAGAATGTTTGGATTGTTCTTAAAAGCAGTGCACTCTTGTTGTTTTCTTGGGTGGGGGAAAGCACTCTTCTAGGCACTAACTCTTGGCAGTATTGTAAAGGCTGAAGGCTTTTAAAAACGGACAGGTAACCATAGTGGATCTAAGTAAAAATGAAGTAGAAGGACAAGGTGATTTTTCAGCAAAGCCAATTATTTCTTTATTAAAAAGATAGCAGTAGAAACCAACAGAACAGTCTATAGTCAAGGCAAGCTGTTTTCAGGGTAAAATGGGTGGTGGGTGGTGGTGGTGGTGGTACTATATGAAAGCTAAAATTCTTCTCCTAATCAATCTAAGGAGGACTAGAGGAGGGTAGCTAAACCTGAGCACTTGCAGACTAAAACACACATATATGATGTGAAGAAGATGACTTGAGACTGGGGGGGGGGGAATCCAAGAGAGGGCAGGTCAAAGAGAGAGATTCTTTCTGTGTGTCGTTCTTTATAAAATCCTTCTAACTTGAGAGGCAATCTCCTAAGACTGAAGGGAGCACCTCTTCGTGGAGCAAACATGACCTCAACATACATGCTTGCAAAAGGACAGAGGTGAATCTGCCTTTCAGGTTCTGATAAAAACGCTTAAGTGGTCTGAGCAACTGAGACAATGGGGTTGGGTAAACACAGCACAAAGCCAATCCATATAGATATTTACTTCACAATCCAAGCCAGTTTGGTGCATCTCCATCCCATGGAAGCAGACAAGATAGTTAAGCTATGATAGCCTCAGTCAGTGCAACTGTTTCCTTTCTAGCAGTGGGGATGAGGGAATTTTGCAGTTTGGCTTGGTTTTCCAAGATGGGCAAAAGGTCTAGACCAGCACCAGCAGCTCTAGTTGGTCCATTATAGGTTCTTCAGACTCTGGCAACAGAATCTTGACTGTCCTATGCATCAAAATCTAATATTCATATTTACTGAGCATACATCGTTACATTGTGTCTCAGAGATCCCATTGCTGAGACAGTACAGTGGTGAAAGGATGATAATACTCTTTATTATTGTCTTATCTCAAAATCTGTATGACTTGGTGCAGCATTTTGATATATGGTTATGGGCCATGGCATTTTACATATTTTCAGCCTAGCCATGTTGCAAAATGGCTGAAGATGGTTTAGTAACATGACAATTTGAGGATATATTCAGTGGTAATGCTATATTCAGTGGTAATGCTAAAACAATTCTGTGACCTCAGTTTGATTCATCTCCTTCTTCAAAAGATCTGTGGTTAATTATAACAACATCAAACTTGTAATGCTTGTGCAGTACTTAAGTGTTTTGGTCAGGGGGAAAAATCTCCTAATTACTCTGGAGATCAAATATTCTTGCTGCTTGGTCTAACAGAATTTCTCTTGTACCTGAATCAGAATAAGAGCTGATGACTTGCACTTGAATAGGCCTCAACCCCCATGAAGTAAGGAGCAGTGATGCACAAGCACAATAATTTGTGATAGTATTATAAAAATACTGTAGATTAACAAGGCTAGCCTTTAATGGTCTTTGCCTTATAGAAGCTAATATAAAACAAAACACCAGGTGTAAGCGTTCTGTGGAAAGCCAGCTTATAGATATTGAAATTCTCATTACAAGTTCACATTCTGTAGGTATTCTGAGGGAAGGAATGAACACTGTTGACTTCTAGAGCTTCCAAGCATTTGTATGGAAGGACAGCTACCGTTTACTGTTTGCACCAATTAGGGCATATGCACTTTTGTAGGCTGCAGTCACTTGTGGGTAACTTAGCGGCATACTTCTCACTAGACCAGATCATCAGTCTGCTAGGACTGTATAAGTCTATGTATAAGTCTAGAAATTTTAGTCAAAAAAATTGACCCCATAAAACTGGGTTGGCTTATCCATGGGTCAATGTAAGTACTATATTTTAACTCTTCACCTTCTCTGAGTAGAGTAGTGAAAGGTAAGAGTTTAGTTCATACCATGAGCACCCAAAAGAAGCACCAAACCCCTCTATTCTTTCCACCATGATGCCTTTTTGATTATTTGGTTGGGAAAATGGCAGCGGTGGCACATCTTTGGTGCTTCTTCTCAAAAGAGTGCCAAGAAGAATCAGGCTTAGAAGGATCTGAATAAGGTATTTCTGTATGAAGACAGTAAAGTTCATCCTTTACACCTTTGTTACATGCCACTAAGTTTTATCCTTGACTTAGCCATGATTCATATCAAAATTAATAATTTTGGCCCAAAAACGTGCCCTTAATTTATATGTGAGGTTGACCTATAATCGATTATATATGGTAAACATCATGGGGAGTGATCTTCGCTTGTAGTGAGATCCCTCTAGTCCAACTGAGCTACAGCAGAAACAATATCTGATACAAAATGTAGACTTGTGACTCTGAACACTGTCACTTTTCCTTTCCTGTATGATATTTGGCTTATAAAGGTATTGCTTCTTTTTGAATTTTGGATTTTGTTATGTTCAGATCCTGTGTCACATCTTGTTTTAAAAAAACCCAAAACAGAACATCTCATTTAAAAAAATCCTTCTGGCCCAACCAGTTAAAAGGTTGAGGCTTGTTAAATAAAAAGGTTTTCAATGTTTTACAAATTAACGGTTCATCTTGATTCAAGTGAACTATGAAGAGAATCAGGAAGGTTTTTATCTTCTCTGTTTAACAGGTACTCCTGATCTAAATCTATAAATCTCCTAGAAGTATCTAAATTGACAAAGAAATTAACTATACCAGCCACATTCACCATGAAGCTATCTAAAATGGGAGAAAACTACAGTGGTTATTCTTAATGACTCCTCCGTTAAGCACCATGGACAGAAGATTTTGGGGGACAGATTTGTCATTTCCCTTTATTCAGCCTGCCATTTATATAGAGGCCATCTTTCAAGTTTCAGGGAAAAGGGATTATGAAAATGGAAGAATGGGAAAAGTTAGCTTTTTGTACTGCAACTTCAGGAATCTTCTAGCTGGTATGCCACCCGTAGTGCAGGCTGAAAGATTTTTGGAGTCATAGTCTGGACGTAACATTTTCAAGATCTGGATAATGTAGAGAGAGAGACTGAATGCCAACTAGCATTTTTGATAGTTCATATGCATTGCATCATCCCATATACTGACATAGTAAGTGGGTAATATGATTTAGTTATAGATAACTCCCCAGATCTGCAGAGCAAACCTTTGCTATTGTGCAGTAGCCAAGTGGTGTCCTTTTGATGGCAGCTCTACTTTATTTGTCCCTTAATCCTCTCCAAGCTGTACCTCTGCTGTATCTGTTTCATACTGCAAATTAACACATTGGTAGAGTGATAGCCTTTTAGGATGCTGTTCTAAGAACTCTTGAATAAACGTTAATGCTCTGTTGTTGTGCCTTCATGTTGATGCCGACCTATGGCTTTCCTGTAGAGAATGTAGAGGTCAGTGAGACAGAATGGTATAGTGGACTGAGTATTGGACTAGGACTCCAGGAGATCAGGATTACAGTTCCTGCTCAGCCATGGAAATCCACTGAATTGCAATGGAATAGAGTTTTCTTGGCTTATTCAAGAGGTTTGCCCCTGTCTTCCTTTAAGGCTGAGAATGTAACTTGCTCAAGGTCACTCAGAGGATTTCCCTAGCTGATTGGGGATTGTAACTCTGGTCTCCTGGAGTCCTAGTCTATCTTTAACCCACTATACCATTCTGTCTTATTCACCCTTTCTGAGATTATGTATCTGTGGAGCCCCAGCTATTGAGGATACTCCACATATCCTGTTTGACTCTTGTTTAAATTATAAGGAGATATCACACTTTTTACAACCATTCTTGGATAGAATGACTTATTGGGACCTTTCAGCTAAATTATTATATCTTTTCTCTGGAGAGAACATACATATAGTGAGATGAGTAGCTAAATTTGTAGTCAATGCTGCTCGCTTGAGAGATCAATTTATGGTACAAAATGGGGTTTTGTGTCATGGCATGAGTTCATTTAAACACTTTCATTATTATCTCCCACTTTTAGACTATTTTATTTTGTACCCTACTTTTTTAAAATTTGCTTTTAGTTAGTCTATGTCTATTTTAACCCCTTATTTGAGTTTTAACTGTGACTCAGTTTTATCTTTGTATATACATGGACATTCTGATATTTTTATCTTCTATTTTATATGCTGTAATTTTGTAACTGTATTTAGTATTCTATTGATATGGTCAGCTGACTAATCAATAAACTTGTTGTTGTTGCTTATTCACCCTTTATGTATTCATAAATACTACTAAGACAGTCTCTTTTCCCAGACTGGCTTAGTGGACATTATGTTCACTGTGGCCTACATGCAAGAAAACATTGGATCAATGTGTAATCTCTTGGACTGCACTGGCAAACTGTTCCTGTGCTGATGGAGTAAGCATCAACCTAGATTGTGCACTTAGCCCCTGTCTCGAGTGGTGAAAAAGTTTCTCTTAGCATGTACCTTTCTTCAATGTGACTTCTTTAGTGAAGAAAAGTATTTTGTTTTGTCGTTGGAATGTAAACCTGTGCTTAACTTCAAAGTCTGGTGAAGTACCTAGTTTTGAGGAAATTTTGTTGTGAGAGGGGAAAAAGTGATAAATGAAAAGAGTGGTTTTTTTAAAAATCCAAACTCTTTTGCACTGAAAAGCAATATCCCAAATGGAAGATAAATTTCAATAAGATGATTATCTATCTATCTATCTATCTATCTATCTATCTATCTATCTATCTATCTATCTCATAGACAAAGTCAATGATAAACTCTGAAACATTGTACCAGTAAAGTGTAGTAAACAGTATTCCCCCCCATCTTTTCACAGCATTTTGCTTTGGTTTCTTGGACTCCAGGGAAATAATTAGAAGTGAACATCTAATTTAACCTCTTTCCCATTTCTGTAGTATCTGCAATTCAAAATATTTTTCCCCAGTTCATTTCTTATTCAGATTTACTCAAAAATTATCATTCTGCATTTTGGAGCTGATTGCAGATATTCAACACTTGAGCACTATGTTGTGTAACACCGAGTCTTCTGAAAAATCACACATTCATGCAGTGTTGGAGTTTGGTTTCCATAGATAGTTTTTGCCAATACATGTTTAGTCACTGATTTGTATAGAAGAAGAACACAAAAAAGAATATGTACATTTCTTTAATACATTAATCTGAAATTCAAATTAATATTCATGGAATTTCAGGTAATCTATGTGATACAGAAGATAACTGGACACTTTCTGTTCTGGGGCAGTTCATGACTACCTTTGATTGTAGGTGCATAAAGAATTCCAGACACTGATTACTGTCATTCTGATACTCCTGTGAGCTTTGAAGTCATTAAAAAATCACAAACTTACTTTGGCACTTTGATACAAAGCCAGCTTTCTAATAACCACCCTTACTTAACCAACTTTTGCTGTAGTGTACAGTTTTTGACTTTAGTTCTAGGTCACATATAACTCCCGAAGGAATAGAATTGTTGCTCAGTAGAAATTGCTGACCAGACATACAAACTATCTTTGTTTTTAGCATAGTTACTTCAGTAGATCCCGTTGTCATATACTTGTTCAGCATAGAGGGAGATCTTTTATGAGCAGGTAGTGTTAGGGCATGTTGTTAGGAGGGAATTTGGTTGCAGAGTTTTTATTGTTTTGTGCCAGAAGTAGCTTCCAATTGATGGTGGCACTAAGGTGATATTATCGTGGGGTTTCCTTGGTAAGATTTGTTCAGATTTGTAATCCAGTACTCAAACCATTACACTACACTGGCTTTCTAGTTGCAGAAACCTGGGATCAGATTTGCATTCATTTGAGAAACTGATTAGGTTCCCTTGGGCAAGCTGCTTTTTTACACCGTAATCTTGCAAGTGGGACTGCTGTAAGGCAGATGTGATAACTATGCTGCCCTCTCTATGTTGTTGGGCTTCATGTCTTAGCAGTCATAACTAGTACAGTATATTGTTATTTTTTTAGCATATCTATGATGAGGAATGCTGAATGCCCAACAGCATCTGGAATACTCCATAATTCCTACTACAGCTGTAAGGATAAAAACTGGTAACTGTATAATTAATTGGCTACAGTTGTTTGTTTCTTTCCTGGAAACTTGCTAGGCACTGGCAGCAAGTTGTTGAGGGATCAGCATGTATAGACCAGTAATTTTTACTAGCACTGGTATACATGAAGAGTGTTCTTTCACTCTCTTCTGCCTAATCTCACTCTAAATGCAAATACAGAGAAGGTCAATGAGTAGAGAATTGCAGAAGATGGATCTGAAAAAGGAAGATGAGTCTTGATATAAATGCAAGGGATTCATTTTTTGATCAATTGACAATTCATCTAAAAACAATTCAGAACAATTGCTTCCAATAAAACACAGTATGTATAAAGATTGTATTTAACAGTAATGCACTTTTACTAAGAATGATAATTAAACAGAATCTTCTTCACTAGTGAATTAAACTGTGATTTAAATAGTCAAAATGTGGTTTTTCTGAGAAGTGATTTAAATCCTGATTTGAGTGAATGTGATAAGTCCCTGGCAATAAGCCTGGTCTCCCCTCTCATGTGATTGTTATCATGTAAGTGGAACAACCCAAATAGGGTTTATATGAACCCAATACAGCACCCAAACATGTATTGTTTCACCTGAGTCTCTCTGTGTAGAGGTGTATCTACCAGCAAAGCACTCAGAAAATTATTTCTGAACCTGCTCTACTGCTTTGTTTCAATTTCCATCTTTGAGTCTAACTGCTTCAGTTTAGAAGTGAACTGGAACACTGTTTTTGGTTTCTGAAGCTACGGATATTTCCCTATTGATCATTTGCAGTGAGGCATGGTCTTATCATTTGTGGGCCTCTGGCTTTTTATCTCTTGGGAATTTCAGGTCTATTTTAAATCTGTTTTTAATCTCTCATGTGAGTAGAAGCAACTGGGGCAGGAAGAGTTGTGTTGACAAGTGACTGGCAAAGAAATGGTTGATAACATCTTCTCTACTGTTTCTCTCTAATGCAAGTCTTCCCACTTCCTGAGGGTCCTTTTCAATGAAGAATGATTGTCAGGGCTTTGCTACTTACAGGTATGGTGGAATTGAGTTTATTCATAACAAATGGCACTGGGAAGATGTAGGCACAAGGGGGTATCTTCAGACTCTCCAAGAGATATTCTTATGCACTTATGTTTTTAGCTATACTCTTGTGAATTAATTTTAATGGCCCTCTTGGACAGTGGCATCACTGGGCTTGGTGTCATCCCCACCCCCTGCCAATTGACCTCCTCCCATACCACACCACTCCTTAATAATTTTTTTTGTACTGATGTTTCTCATAAATTATAATTTTCATGTATTACTTTGTGTAATGGCAATAGTAGTGACATAAACAACTAGCAAAATTAAAATTATACCTTTCAATTACAATATTATTCACACAGCCTAAATGTATTTACATATACATAGTTCCATGTGGTTAAAATGAAAATCTGATAAGATTTGATGTTTTTAAAGAAAACTTTTGAAATAATATTTTTAATTAAAAAAAATAAAAAACATTTTTTTAAACCTGCCCCCTCCTTTCTCCTCCCTCTGAGCCTCACCTCTCTCATACCATCTCTTCAGTGTTTTAAAGGGACACAGACAAATGTTTCTGGCAAAAGGCAGATTTTTTGGGACCAATGGTGTCACCCTCCCTTAAGGTGTCACCTAGTGCAATCTGAACCCCCCACATCCCCTATTGATGCCACTGTTTGTAGATGCAACCTTCAAGCATCAGCACAGAATGTGGATGCTTGCCAGTTAAGTCTTAGCTCAGAAAGAGAAAAACTCCTGTTGCTATAGAATGTATGTAAGCCTCCTCCTTCTTCTTTGTACTCCTATATAGTACCTGCATCAAATGGGCTATTAAGAAAGGAAACCACATATAATCCACAGATAATGCAAACATAATTAAATATTAAGCAGAAGGCCTGTCTTGAGGCTGGCTGGAATGTCAGCTGCTTGGTGCCGGGTACTGAATTCTACAAATATATTTTGTTATCTGTGGCAAACATGCCATTGGGCTATTTGTTTTTAGTACTGAAAAACAAAAACAAAATAGTTTATATATTTAAATAAAATAAGCTGTAACCTAGATGAGTGGGTGGGCGAGTGAGTAAGAAATTTGATTAATGATATATCCTGCTTTAGATGCCTGAGGCACTGCTTTAAGACATTGCTGCCAGCTGTTGGGCTATTAAAGACCTAAAAATATCTTCTCCATCAGTCCTTATTACTTCATTGATAATAAATAAATAATGCTGAAATGAGTTCATGGGTAAGTTGATGCATTGCAGTAGAGAGACTCAGAAGGCCATAAACAACACAGTGTTTTCCTTTCTTCACCCCCCCCCCTCAGTTAAATAAGTGCATACTACTTATACACATTAAACTTAATTTGCCACAATTTTAATAAGCTGAGGTCAAAGGGGGAAACTGGGAGGAGTAGAGATAAACAGAGGCATTTTAAAATCTGGTGAAAAAGTAGACGATGATTAACTGAAACTTTCTTTACACAATCAGAGGTATGTAGGTACAGTATGTAAGAGCAGAGCTGATAATATGTCCTGCATAGAATTAGTTTGGTTTCAGCTGAATCAGCTCCAGATAATGTTTTTTCTTAACAGAGTCCTCATGCATAGAATACAATAACCTGATCACTGAACCAGAGTAAACAGAATGCTTGATTTCAGTGTTGTCTACAATACACTGCTGCATATGCTAGACGTATTAAGATAGGTGGAGTTTATAAACTATGATGCCTCCATATTTGATGGTATAGGCTTTCTTGTCTTCAAGGCTTTTCTAAGTTCCAAATGTCCCAGCACTGAAAGGAACAGTATCTTATTAATGAGAAGAGTCTAATGTACCAACAATAATTGTTAGAAGCTAAGACAAATCTCTCCAAGCCTGAATCTGCATAAGGGCTACAACCCAGTACCACTAGATAGTATCCTGCCACAATTTGACCTCTTTACTGCCACCACACTCCTATTGTAATCCAAATTGAACTCAGTTTGGAAAACCAGATGGGACTCACATTTTATAGGGAGGTGTTTCTATTGAGTGCATGTGCTAGCCATATTGGTGTATGTTTGGCCACAAAACCACAGTGGCAGCAGGAATCTATTTTCATAATCAAATAACTTTTCTCTGTTTTATCTCATTCTGAATTCTCACCTGTACTCTGAATATTCACCTGCACTGGATTAGATGTATATCACAGCAGTTATCTCAACGCTCACATGTGTTGCCTCCACTTCTAATTTGCTGTCTCATTTTTTTAAAAAAAATACTCCCCAGGAAAGTGGGTGTAGGATTTATGGGATATCTAATTAAAAATACTGTATGTACAGCACTGTGTAAATTTACAGTGCTTTATAAATAAAGGTTAATAATAATAATAATATGGTAAAATCTCATAATGGTATACTCAGAACTAGTCCGACTTAATGCAGTTGGGTTTACTCCTAGGAAAGTTTTTTGCCCCATAGGACCCTGTCACCCTACTGAAAAGGACATCTAAAGGCAAGCAAACATTCAAAGATCAAAGGTTCAATGCTTCAGATATGTCCAGAATGCAAAGGGGTAAAAATGGTGCTGACCTTTCAGACCCTTTTTAGGAGGGCCTGAGCCTGAGAGACAGATCTCCAGTGACTTTGTGCCACCCACCCACCAGCCAGTTACTCCCCAACAACCTGATCCCTCCTGCATTCCACCCAATCCCAATTTGAAGGTCAAACCACACATTTTAAAAAAACTGGTTGTTCTCCAAAATAGCAGACTAAACTGGAGGTTTTTAAAAACCATCTTTTGGGCATAAAGAAAGAAGTGTTTTCACATTGGAAGGAGAGGAACCTGATGTATTCCAACAGGATGGAGATGGAGCTAAGGATGTATTATTTCACCTGTGTAGATTCAGGCTA
>NC_056526.1:55468617-55488022 GCF_019175285.1 Sceloporus undulatus | reverse complement strand
AATAATAATAATAATAATAATAATAATAATAATAATAATAATAATAATAATTTTATTTTTATTTCCTGCCTTTCCCTGCAGATCAAGGTGAGATTACAACAAAAATCAACAGTGCAAAATACAAAGTACAAATTACAAATAGAAAAAACAATATTATCTAAAATACAACAATAACAGCCAACAATATTACTACCAGTGAGTTAAAATATCCAAATCGTTGTCTGTTTTCCATGCTATCAAATCAGAAATGGGAGTGTTCTTTAAAATCAGCTATAGAAGGTCAGATGGGTATGCCTGCCAGAAGAGATCCGTCTTTAGTGCCTTCTTAAAGGCTTCTAATGTGGTAATAAGATGGATCTCTTTCGGTAAAAATCAGCTGTAGACACAGTTAAAAGCACAAATAAAAAACTTTAACAGACAATAGACTTTCATTGTTCTTAACAGCTAAGGCAAATGACTGATGCAAAAGCTGGTTGGAGAAAGTGAGCTGTAAAAGCTTGATAATACAAGTGTCTGTGGCTGTGCATAGTTCACTGACTTAATTATTATTTCATAATAAGATATTGACAATCAAATTTTAATTTATTCTGTTGTGCCTTCATTTTTGTATTGTTTGTTCTGAGAAACAATATTTTGCAAGAACTGAGGTAGATAGCTGAAGCAGGCTTTTCTTTCTGGCCCTTGGAAGAGATCTGCTACCTTCCTTTGGAAATAGCAACTTTTGGATGGCTCTGGAAAAGCACCAACCATTTTGTTTTTATGAAATGTGAGATGCTGTTTCAATATGTAGGAATGTGGTGGGTAAATGATATATTGGCTGCAAGGGTCTGAGACAGGTTTGGAAGGAAGCAGAATGTTAACAACAGCTGAAGGAATGGAATGGAAAGCAGAACTATTTTTATTTGGCTTTACATAAAGGCTGTCAGCTTAAATCTGCATCTGAATTTTCATCATTCGAAGTTCAGTCCCCTTGCCCCTTTTACTTGGATCAGGTCTTGCCTCCATTCCCAGAGGATGCATTTGGCAAATTTGAGGGCAGTCATTTGGAACCTATCCTCAATGCTTAAAGCCAGATGGTAGAAAATGAATATTTTGCTAGCTGTTACCTGGAACATCATTGGAGACTATTGCACATCTTTTTCTCCTGAGCTGGGTACGGGCTTAAACCATTTAAAAACGAATGTTGTTGCACACCTCCATGCCTAGCTCAGAAGTACTGCATACGTGATCTGGACTTCTCCTGGACTTTGCAAAGAATGGGACTTTCCCATTCTTTGCGAAGTCTGGAAGAAGTCTGGATCGGGTATGCGATGTCTCCAAGCTGGGCATGAAGGTGTGTGATAACGTCTGTTTTTAAACAGTTTAAGCCCATGCCTAGCCCATACCCAGCTCGGGAGAAAAAGGCATGTGAAAATCTCCATTCTTCAAGCATTTTGTTATGGATGGCTTCAGCTTGTCAGTATATTCATTATTTTTAAACTTTCCAAGATCTGTGGTAATCCTCAGTTCATTGACAACAGGGTACCAGCTGACTGCAGATATGTGATACATGTGAACAAAAGGAACCTGGGACATATAGTCCAGAATGATCTAGCACCTCTGTTTACAAACTTACATTTTTGATCAGGTAGTGGAATGAATGCATGGTCAGAAGGTTTTGGGATTCCCAGATACTATTTCTTTTGTAACTTGCCAGTTTGGGATTTTGCCAGTGGCTTTGACTTTGGACAGCAGATTTTTCTTTTGAGAGAGAGCAAGAGAGAGAGCATGTATCACAAAAGTGATTACACTTTACACTGTATGTGTTTCTGAGAACTGGAAAATGATGGTTGTGGTTTGTGTGGGGGAGAAACTGTCTGCTTTCCTGAAGATTTGTAGGAATGCTTGCTACTTGTTTTAATTACTACCTCAGGGAGATCAAGAGCATGCTAATGAAATATGTTTAGTAGTGGTTCTTGGACACCTACAGAAGAATCTCCAAGAGCTGACTGTGAAGCCTTGACACTGGTCAGTGTGAAGGAATTCCCAAGAGTGGTAATCTTACCAGCAATTAGAGATTATGTTTATTGCAAGCATTAAAAATTGCATTTTTCCAGACTTGACTTCTTTCAGTATCTTAATCTTGTTATGACTCATTGTAATTGTTTTTCTTGTATGTTTACATTCTGTGTTGAAAGTTGTTGGAATTCCATTCAGGCTTGTATTTTTCTTTAAAATGTATTCGCTTACTTCTTGTTTCCTTGGATGTTCATAGTAACTTTTTAATACTTTGTGAAATCATTATATACTATTTGTATTATTTGTTTGATATATTTTATTTATGATTTGATACAGTGTGTGTTAGTGTGCGAGTCTGCCAGCATTTAACAGACTTCATACTTAGGAAGAGAACTGTAACTCAGTTTTACTGAACAGAGATATTACACATTCCCATCACTACCTTTTTGTGGTGGTGAGATTGTGTGTTCCTGTGAGGCAAAAGGCAATGCTGACAGCAACAGTGTTTCTGGTAAAGTCTCCCATGTCATACATGCTTTTGCAGGGGAGCCAGACCAAATATGCCAAACAGGTTCTGGGCAGCAGCAGTAGTTGGAGGAGGGGTGACATTGGGGGGGATTTCTCAGAAACAATAACAGTGGCACCACTTGCTAGTACTGCACATAAGGAGCCATGGTAAATCCCTTTTGGAAATCTTCTACCATGAAAACCCTATGATGAGACAATCCAAAATAAAACAAGAGAGATTCCCAAGTTAGATGGCACTCACCAAACTCCTAGGGTAGAGCAGGGGACAACTATTAGTAGCACAGTGGCTAATGATGCAACTGAGCTCAAGCCAAAAAATAAAACAAAAACAAAAAACCCCAAGTTCAGCTTTTGACATGCTTAAAGGTGAAAAGAAAATGTGAAGCTGTACAACACATATGATAGGAACATGAATCGGGGAAGCTCGACATAGTAAAACAAGAAATGGAACATATAAACATTGAAGTACTTGGAGGGAGATAGTTAGAGCAGACACCACTTTAAGTGTTGTACTTCCATCTTCTGACATCCTGGGATTTGTAGTTTTACAAGGTCTTTAGCCTTCTCTTCCAAAGAGTGCTGATGCCTCAGAAAACTACAAACACCAGAATTCTGAAGGATCGCGCCATGCCAGTTAATGTGGTATCAAAATGCATTATTTCTACAGTGTAGGTGTACCCCAGGAACATATCGTGGCACAGACAATGAATATCAAAATGAGAGTAAAGCTGAAGAAGAATGCTAAACTAACCTCTGTGCCAAAATACAACTTGAAAAGCATCCTTGTAGAATCTAAAGATAATGTGAAAAATAGATTTGCACAATTAAGCCTAATTGGAGCCAGAAGACCTCTGGACTGAAACCAGGGATGTTACCAGGTAAGTATGCAAAAAGTCACTATGTGCAGCCAAAAAGAAAGAGAAACCTCAATGGATAATAAATGAAACTCTTTGAGCAATTAAGGATATATAAAAAGCAAAAATAAAAGGTAACAGAATGTGTTGAAACTGTTTATCTACTTGTATGCAAGGACAAAGAGAACTACTAAAACAATCAATACTGAGAAAGAGAAGATGACTATAAAAAAGGAAAAACAAGAGATCTGTTCCACAAAATCTGAGAAATCCAAGGGAAATTTAAACGAAGAGTGGGGATGCGCTACAACTAGCAGGGAAGCATATTGCAAGACCAAGCAGAAATAGTAAAAACAATATACCAAGAAACTATGTAAAAGAGATGAAAGGATGACAGATTCATTCAAGGAAAAGCCAACCGAGTGGAAGCGCTCAGAGCACTTGGGAGAAAGTAATCACCAGGAACAGATGACATATCAGTAGAGTTGATTCACACTACAGAGACAGAATCTAGTTCTAACTAAAATCTGTCAACACTTACGGAAAACAAAACAATGGTAAAAAAATTAGAAATGCACATACACATTCCATTCCTTAAGAAAGGGGAAACCAGGGATTGCAGAAGCCACAGGACCATTGCATTAATTTTCCATGCAAGTAAAATGAAGCCCAAAATTATACCACAAAGACTTTTACAATATATGAAGCGAGAAATGTCAGGTGTTTGGAAAAGAAAGAGGCAGTAGGGATCATATTGCAATGTATATTGGATAATGGAGTGCACTGAAGAATTCCAGAAGAAAATAAATGTCTGCTTTATAACTATAGCAAAAGCATTTTAGTGTAAATGGATCATGAGAAACTGGATCTCTCTTTAAGAAATGGGTGAGCCACAACATTTAATTGTCCTGATGCATAATCTGTACTGAAGACAAGAGGCTACAGTTAGGACAGAATAAAAAGAACTGGAATAGTTTCCTATTGGCAAGGGGGACAGGCAAGGCTGTATTCTATCACCTCGTCAGCTTAACCTGTATGGTAAAAACATCATAAAGCAGGATTAGACTTGGAAGATGGAGGCACATTAACAATTTAAGATATGCAGATGGCACCATACGTCTTGTTTTGTGTTTTCAAGTCATTTCCAATTTATGGCCACCTTAGGTGAAACTATTATGGGGTTTTCTTGGCAGATTTCATAGAGGGGGTCTGCCATTGCCGCCGTTTGACACTGAGGGAGCATGATTTTCCCAAGGTCACCCAATGGGTTTACATGGCCAACTGGGATTCATACTCTGGTTTCCAGAGTCATAATCAAATGCTCAAACCACTACACCATGCTGGTAGCACCATACTGCTTGCAGATAATAGCAAAGACTTCGAAGGATTATTGAACAAAGTCAAAGAGGAAAGTGCAAAGGCAGGTTTACAGTTGCACATTAAAAAAACAAAAATCATGACGACAGATTAATTACGTAACTTTAAAGCAGATGATGAAGACATTGTTAAAAATTTTCCAGACTTTGGCCCAGTCATTAATTAGAATGGAGATTGTAGTCAAGAAATCAGAAGAAGTCAATGATTTGGAAAGGCAGCTATCAAGGAACTAGACAAAATCCTGACGTGTAAAGATATACCATTGGATACTAAAGTAAGGATGGTCCATGCCATTATGTCATCAATTTCTATATGTATGGTTGTGAAAGCTGGACTGTGAAGAAATCTGATAGGAAAAAAATCAACTCTTTGAAATGTGCTGGAGAAAAGTTCTACAGATACTGTGGGCTGCTAAAATGACAAATTAATGGAGCTTAGAGTAAAGGCTGAATTCATCTTAGAAGCCAAGATTACTAAACTGAGACAGTTGTACTTTGGCTAGTGAGTCATGAAAGGATATGACTCACTGGGAAAGATGATGATGCTTGGGAAGGTATAAGGCAGTAAGAAAAGGAAGTTTGCATCACAGATGATTAGATGCAATCAAGGAAGACATGGCCCTGGGTCCTGAAGACCTGAGCAGGGCTGTTGATGATCAGGTGACCTGGAGGTCTCTCATTCATAGGGTCACCATACACTGAAGTTAACTTGATGGCATTTACCAATAACAACTAACACATTGGTCTATGAGGCCACCCTATAGTGCATTTCAGTTGCCCACCTATTGCACACCTATTGTCTACAAGACCTCAACTGCAACTGGGAATATAATTAGAGAAAAATGATGACTCTCCATTTAACATTAGACATCTAGTAAAGGGTCTGGTTGGTACACTAATCCAGCTTCCGGTTTATCCTCAGGTCAGGACAAGACTTTGACTATGGCACAGGCCCATCTTTACTGGAACTTTAATGGTTGGCAATACCTATTGTATTGCCCAGGAGCCTTGCTTCATAGCAGGTGGAACTAATTGTGTTCAGTCACTTTCTTTTATTCCCCCCCCCCCCTCGGTTGTTGAAAGCTCCTTTGCTCTTTCTTTTTTTATACCAGTGACAGCTGGTGGCTTCCATGTCAATACGGCAGTGGATTTACCATATATTTTAGTTGAAACTTTAAAGGAGCTGTTCAAGGTACAGAATATACAGTACCATTCAAAATGAACCTTGGATAGCTGCTTTTTAAATTTAATCTAAAACCCAGATTTGATTAACTGGCCCACTAACATGGAAGTTATCTGATCTGGAAGCCACTGCAGTCCTCAACCCAGCTGCTGGCAAGGAATGGCTTTTTGCCACTACTTTTTGTGCCGGCTCTTCCAGGTTAGGGTGGTCTCAGCGCAGCTTCTGGCCATATTTGGGGCATGTGTTGTGTAAACGCCACACCCCCAACACAGCCTGAAGCCAGCACTTTTAGCCCATCTGCTTTGGGCCTCAGCCATGGTCATGGTGAAAACAGGAGCCTCCACACACCTGAAGGAAAAGGTGGTAACACTCCCTGCTCACATTCAGCATGCCTCAGATTTTTGGTAAATCTTCCATGTTTTTTTCTAATCCTCCATGTTCTGGTAGCCTCCTCCACCCCTGTTCCACACCAATTCTTCCTGGGCAGATTCTGATTGAGCTAAGTACAAGTCATAACCAGAACTATGCCACTCATGTGTTTTATTTTTATGAAATGCACGAGCAAGCATATTGACCCACTCAGAGTCAAAGCAGTAACTGCACTTAAGACAAACAAGAGATCATAAGTCCATTAAGACCTACATTCCATGTTTAATGTGTCAAGCACTGCCCTCGTCCTTAAAAGAGCAAGTAGTTATTGGGGAAAGAATTACTGTAGTGGAAGGATACTTAACTCTTTCCGTCATGCTATTTTTCTGCTTCAATTCACATTTTAAACTGCCCACACCTTTGGGATTCCAGGTATGCATTTACCTCTGCAAATTTATGAGGAGGAGGAAAAACAACTGGGCAGAAGTGAGAGATTTCAAGAAAATGAGGTTCAGCACCCATTTCAGCCTGTTATTTTTTAATGGTCACCTTTTGAAAATGCTTTTTTAACAAAGAAAAAAAGTAGCTGCACTCTGCATATTAATTTGTATGCAACATGTAATTTGCCACAAAGACGTAGCAATTTAGACTAGCTCTTAGGGATTGAGGTCGAACTTGCACAGTAATGGGGATTTTAAAAACTGCATTATAGTCTCATCAAATAAAGGTTCTTTTTTAAAAAAAAGTCTAATGATTTGGGGTGAGGTTGTTACAGATGTGAATAAATAACATACAGTGAATATTATTATATTCAGTACTTAAGATTGAAAAAAGGCAAATGGTTGTGTGTTTAACAGCAAATAACATCAAACTGGCAAACTAACCCACAGAAAATGGTATAGGTTGAAATCCATGACTTGCAAACATACATCCTGTTGTTATTGATCTTAGTTTGAATTTGCAGTCTGAATGCACTAGAAAAGTACTCTACATACAGAGTGCTTACTCTTTCAGAAAAATATCCTCAGTCAGCAGTTGTGATACGCACATTATTTAAATGTATAAATTTATTATAAATTCTTTGCTACTGTGTGAATTGAGTAGCATTTAATGGAAAGAAATAGGTGCCACACTTAAATGCTTCACCTCTGCCAGCAGTCATAAGTAAGGAATATGGCAACTGCACATAGAACAGAACTTTTTAGTCTGAAGGCAACTTCACACTTGATATTAATCATGTAAAAATCTGTCACTGCATAATATGCCTGGTATTTGAATGCAATAACCACAGTGCATTCCTTGGATTAATAGTTCTTATTATTATGTTTAGGCTGTTACTGAGATGTAGAATCTAGTCAGGAAAGTGATTTTCAGAGGTCAGCTTCATGAAAAAAATGGATGCATGAAGTCCCTTTTAATAAATGCTTGTCAGAGGCTGAATTTGCATTGCAGAATTAATGCAGTACAACACCATGTTAAATGTCATGGCTCCATCTTATGGAATCGTGGGATTTGTAGTTTTATGGGGCACCAATACTCTTTGACAGAGAACGCCAAAGAACTTGTCAAACTACAAATCCCAGGATTCCATAGCACTGAGTTATGATAATTAAAGCAGAGTCAAAATGCATTATTCTTGCAGTGCAGATTAGACTATAGCCAGTTTTTATTTTTTTAAAAATCTAATGAATAAAAGAATGATTGATTTTTGTGCGTGTGTGTGTGGAAAGGTGGATTGTGACAATCACAAAACGGATCTAATTAGGCAAAAATCAGTGGAGAGTGGTTGGAGACTACATTTATATTAGTTTACAATAAAAAAATAGTGATATAATTTGGTTATGGTTAGGATTAGGGTTATTGCAGGAAGCAGAAGTACCTTCTGGAAGCCCTTAAGGATTTAGATAAAGAAGACAGCATTAAAAAAAACTGATCAACCAAGCCTGTTGCCCAAATCATGGTGTGGACTCTTGAAGAAAATGAGGAGCTCAGTCAGGATTTCTTCATTGGTATGTGCTAACGAAAATCATTATATTATTAGTCACTTGCTAGAAATGTGTCCGTGTCAGTTTACAAGGGCAGATATGGAGCTTCAACAGACACTATTTTTGAGGGAAATTATGGTACTTTTTTAAATAAAAAGAGAGAAGATTATTTCTATAATTGCTTTATCCAGATAAGAAAAGAAAGATTCCAGGCATCTATCTTTGGCTGTTCCTGTAGAATTAGAGATGAAGGGATCTGCCTCCTCCAGCCTAAGCAATCACCTGGTTCCGTTGCATTATCATTACAGAGAAGATGTTGATATATTCCCCAATCCTATCTGGTCCTTTTAAGAACCTTAATGTAAGAAGATTTTCCAGTCTTCTGAGGATGGTTTTTCCATTCTCCCAGTCACCATCTTGGTGCCTGCCATAGTTTTAGAGTACAGGCCTCACGAACCATAACCATTTGTCACACTGGCTAGGACTGATTGAAGCTGTGGTTCAAAATATTCAAAGATCACTAGGCTGGGGGAGTCTGCTTTAAACTCTTTTTTCATTATGAAGTATAAAATCCATATTTGGTATTCACCCACATTTCTATTTCCTACATGCATAACTCACTACTGAACACTGAGAAATGTCTGTCACACGATACCATTGCTCTATAGTTTGATACCTCTTTAACTCTTGTATAATCTTCTATTCCAGTATGTGGCACCACTGATTTATTTCCTAACGGCCTGAACCATGCTTTATTGTAACAGTATGACCTTTGCTACTGACATTATGTGCAAGTTTCATCTTACAGTGTTTCTGTATGATTAAAAATACTCTCTGTAAAGGAATTGTGGGGCTATGTGTAATAGCTGGGTAGAAATTCTTCCCACATCTACAGAAAGGTAAGGCCTTTCTTGCACTAGTATGAACACTTGTCAATCAAGCCAATGTTTTCCTGGGCCCCTACCCCAGCAGCAGCATTTTTGCAGAGTGAAAATGGAACTGCTCAAGCAATATTATGTTGTTTGACATCTCTTTGAATGACAGATACAGTATTTACGAGGCAGGAGAGTGATGTTGCTTTCATTTATTTATGGAACACCCTCTTCTAAAGAGTTGAATATGGTTTTTAAAGCTGTTCTTTTTAGAAAGAATAAAGGCATTAGCTGAACTTTTATTTACAAAACTTGTGACATAAGAGACAGTGGCTACTGTGGTTATAGCTTCATGCACATATTATGACCTTGAGACTTACTTTGAATCATCTCTGCTTTTGATATAGTCAGCATTCAAGCTGAATGTGTAAATCTGGTATCTTGAAACACACATCAGGAATCCAGAAATCAAGAAGGTAGAGAGTAAAAGGATGAGCTGATGTGTTCACTTGAACAGCTGGTTTTCAAGGGTGAGTGATAGCAGACTCTAAGAGACTCATCATCACTGGCTATGGTTCTGTTGATGAGGCAAACAGGAATGCCAATGGAATTTGAAATGGATGATTGGTAGCTGTTGCTAATCAGAATTGGGGATATCTTTGTTTAATCAGAAGCATCTTGTTGAGAGTAAACCTCAAGTATGATCACCTGACGATCCCCTGATGCAAGCGCACATTTCTTGTCTGAAGTGTCTACACATAAAGTAAGGTTGCTGCCACACTGCAGAATTAATGCAGTTTGGCAATGCTTTAATGGCATGGCTCCATCTTACGGAATCTTGGGATTTGTAATTTGTTGTGGCACCAGAAGTCTGACAGAGAAGGCTAAATATCTCACAAAACTACAAACCCCAGAATTCTATAGCCTCCACAAAAACCTTTACACCCATTTTTTTCAATCATTCAGAGCATGGGGTCTACACTGGTCAGAATACTTCAGGCTGTTCCCGGAGGATTCTGGCTCTGAAGCTGCCTTGAATTCTCCCTGTTACCTGAGCACTCTGGAATGATGCCAGGCAGCTGTTTACACACATGTCCTGCTGCTTTGGCTGCTGCTGCTGGTGGCAGCGTGAGGTACTCCCTCTGAGGGAAACAATGAGGCACCCAGCATTGATTACATGGCTGGGTGCTTCATTGTAATTTCAGAGGGAGCAACATGCACCAAAGGCAGAGGGCAGCATATTGAGACCCTGTGTAAATAGATGACTGGCATTGCTTTGCAGTGCTCTAGATTTTCCTGGAGGATCTGGACCAAATGGTGAGTTTTTAAAAACTGAATTAAGACAGAGAGATGTCCCACATTCAGTGCGGAGCTGGCCTTCCTACGTGAAGATAGTTTGCACTTGAATCAGACCTGTGGCCCTGCCTCATTCAGACAGAGTTGGAGGAAGCTAATGTAAATGACCCATATAGAAATTTTCATAGAGATGAAATTTTGCATAAACCAGCATAAATAGTGCTGGTTGTCAGGATCATCGTGCCTCTTGGTGGTTTGCTTGCCTTTTAGCAGACAAGCATTGTCAGTGGAAAGTTTTGCGTTAAAAATACAGATCCCTAATAACAAACAACTGGGAGAACTCATATAAGTCATTTAAAAATAATAGATGTGGTATCCAAATATTTAGAAATAACAGATGGTATAAAAAGTATCAAAGTGCTAATGGAAGCACATTTCCTGCACATTTTAAATTGTATCTCACAACGTTCCTCACCAGTTGCTATTCTGGGAAGTGTTCTTCAGTAACATATAGAGCATTGCAGAGTTCCCATCAGTTGTATGGCATCATGGTTTGCCTTGTCTTATGTGCAGGGGAAGAGTGCAGAATCAGACTTTAGGCTGTCAGGTTGTGGTGATAGACAATTTTGGAGCTGAAAAGCCAGATCTCTTTCCTTTGTTGGGATAGCAGTTGAAACACATATAGAACAGTTCAGAAAAAGATATCAGTATATGCTCTTCCTGCAGAGGTCATCTTAGCTTGTGTTGAAAGAATAGGAGGTAAGGGTGGAGCTGAAAATGGCTTCCAGGAATGATTCTACCTTTGATTGGATTTGAACATTATTTGTGTTTGGAGATTACTGTCACAGAAGGATTATTTCTTTCTGCAGGAGATGCAGAGATGCCCAGCCTTGCCTAATTTGCGCAGAGAAAATGTTACATAAGCCTGCAATGGCTGAATGCCATGATTGTCGTGTTATCATGGGGAACATTAAAGCAAACATAAAGGTGCTATTTCTCTCAGCCTATTTTTCTCTTCTCCCATGTGTATGTACACATACAGAGTATAGAGGAGCTTTAATGATCACAAACAACTGAGACTCCAGTTTGATTTCTCTGTAAAGCTATCAAAAGTTTAGTTAATAATACATACTGAGCACTGGTTAAGAAGAAATTGTTCACCTGCTCAGTCCCCAATGTCTCATGTTACAGCATTTATGATGATCTTTCTGAGCTCCACTATATATGTATTTACACACATTTTCTTGATTCCCCTGGGCATTGGTTAGGCTGATGTCTGGGTCTTAGCACTTATTAACTCAGACTGCTCACTGTTGTTAGCTTTATGTGGTTATATTGTGCAAATCCCATTTAAATTGATTGAGCTAAGCAGGTATCTTCCCAACATGCTACTTTTGGACTGTGATGTTTTGTTTCTACCATGATCAATCTGCTAAATATACTTGTGTGCAACTGGATTAAAGCCTGGATGATTTTGATAAAGATGTACACAGGTCACTCCTCTGTCCACATCAATATCTTCTAGAAAGCTACGACCTTTTTGGGAATTTTATAAGTATTTCCCTAACAGCGTGTAAAGTTTGTAGCACCTTTAATTCCTTTGTGGGATATAGTGTTCATGATTTAAGCACAGAATTTGTTTTTTTTTGATCTGTGGAAAATTTCCTCCCCTCTTACGTATAACTCCACCTTTTTATTTTACAGCATATTAACACAGAGACTGAATGCACTGGACAGGTGTCACATTGCACAGATGTGCACTGAAAACTATCTACAACACACAAAGGAGCATAAAAAGTCATACTGGGTCATTAGTACAGCATCTACATCCACAGCCAGGCAATGTCTTTATTAAGATCAATGAAAATCTCACAAAAGAGTGAGAAGGATTTTAAGTTTTATGGAATTTTTCATCAGGGACAAATTGATGTTATGAAGATTTGAGTGCCCAAGGTTGGGGTGGGGAAATGACTTGATGCTGAATCTACAAATTCTGCAGTTAGCCATGGTCTTAAAGTAGAGAATAGCAAATATGGTCGGCTTAAATGGGTTAGGCTCTAGAATGAGAGCCTGAAAAGTTACTTTTTTGGGGCTTTCCCCCCAGAATCCTTTAGCCAGTAGTATGTAGATTTTAGGGTGCATCTCAGGCTCTACCTAGGACAAAGAAAGAAATAATGTGTGGTTTCTCATTTTGGTGGAAGATCAACACGACAACATTCCATCTGGCTTTTTAATACCTAGAAGCCAGTTTGTGTCTTTTTAAAAACATACCAATAGGCAACAAGTACAGTGTAGATTTATGAGATGATGAATGCTTGTAGTCAGGAGTTGAATCTAGATGAAACAGAAAATACTTGGCTTTACTTTGTTGTTCTCATCTGCATCTGGACTTGACTTTCCTATGTAATTCATGTTGTGGTTGGACCTAGGGAGTGCTTTTTACCCAGTGTGGCTGATAGTTTGACTGCATTCTTTCTCAACAGATGTACACTGTCTGTATTTTGATAACCACAATTTTGGTTTATTAGTTGAACATACTGTCCATAGAGCAGCATTTGAGGACAATTTAGAAGCCGTTTAGAAGGTATGAGCAGCTGCAGCTTATGATTTACCGTGGGCCCTTGGTATCCATTGGGGTTTGGTTCCAGGAACCCCTACAGACACCAAAATCCATGGATACTCGAGTCCCAGTCAATACAGTGGCATAGTAAAATGGTGTCCCTTATATAAAATGGCAAAATCGGGGTTTGCTTTATTTAGATAGGTAGATAGATAAATAGATAGATAGATAGATAGATAGATATTTCAAACCATGGATGATTGAATCCATGGATAAGGAATCCATGGATACAGAGGGCTGACTGTAGTAACAATGGGCAATGGAAAACATATTACTTCTATTTGTGTTTATTTTCAGTAGCTCTGGTTGCAATTTCAGGTGCTGGTGTTAAAATTTAAAACTCCCAATGGCTTGGGATTGTGGACACTTTTTTCACCTATCCCTTTCCATCCTTTAATATGGGTTGGGGAACTTTGCTTAGGATCCATATTTACAGGAGACTGGAGCAAAGAGGGCCTTTCCAGGAAAAGTATCTTTTAAATAATCTCATTAACATTTATAGAGCTTCCTGCCCAGAAAGAAATGTCTTGCCATGCCTGCTATTCTTGCCAGAAGTGAAAACCTACCTGGTCTAGCAGGGATTTCTATCTGTTCTGTGATGACATGGAAGTTTCATATAAACCATAGGTGTGTGGAATTTTTGGCCTGCAGCTCCTGGAGGTTCATCATCTAGCTTTCAGTTTCTTCGGTGATCAGGGATAAGGGAAAGGGTATGTGGTATGTAAACAAACCTCCAGAGAAGTAAGTTGTATGACTGGCAGGCCATTGGCTCTCACTATTCAAAACTTTAAAATGTAGAAACATTGACTGTTTCTGTGTTTCATTCAAGAAGAGTAATTTTGCAATATGATATTTGGGATACCCTTTTCCTCTGTAGCACACCCTCCCTTATTCAGTCTGGTGTCCCATAACTTGCACATAGCATTTTCAGAGGCTGGGGAAGGATACTATACTGTGGAGGATATGGAAAAGTTTAGTTCTATCAGTCTAGCTGGATGTGCCTAAATTTGGATCCATCCCATTTCCCCCAAAGTATCTCTCAAAACTATTTCTTATTAAAGACTGTTTTGTAACACTTTTCTGTACTATTTGGTATAGAAATCTTATAAATATGAAGGTGCATTAGAAAATAAATTACTAACAGTTAATTCAGGTTCTTAAAAGACAATCCCACTGTAACTAAGGGAGAAATTTAATTTCACACAAACCCACTGGAAAACTACATTTTAGTTAGACAGTTTCTTATGCTACTGTATTAGGGCGCTTTGTTATGAACTAATATTTAACCCGTGATCTCTATGGAGAGAGATTGCATTTTTGCATTGAAAAATGTCTGGAGTGTAAATTGTTTTGCTTAGAACCATCTAGCATTTATCCTCAGGGCAAAAAGCAATTTGGCTCAATTGGAATTTTTTAGCAGTTAGGTTTGTTAATGGGAGTGGGAGGACTAAAAATAAAGTGAAATCCATGTCTTGAAAAATATTTTGGCTGCAAATACTTTTAGCTTGTGAAATATTATGAAATAAGATGTAATCAACATAACAAAGAAAGATATATTTAACCACAGTTATCCCAGGTTAAATGTACAGTTTATCTAAACAGAGGGAGAATGGCAGATTATGATGTGGTGTATGTTTGTATGTCTTTATATCTATATTTTCTTGACCAGCACCCTGTAAAGTGTATTGGCAGTCAAAGCAGCAAACCTAGCATCATTTGCTCCCAGGTGTTGCAAGAATTTGGCAACCAGTCCCTCCCCCGCCCCATGTATCAGGTCCTGCCATGCTCCACAGTGTGCCATATGAGTGAAGAGCCTCTGTGTGCCTTGCAGTAGGGTTACCACTGTCTTGGTTTAAATCAAAGCTTGGAAATGTTAGTTTTTGGACTATTGTTCCCATTGTCACTAGCCATGATCACTGGTAGGTTCTGGGAACTGTATCCCAAAATTAACTTCTCCAACTTCTTTGGCTTCTGTGCAGTGGTGGTATAATGACCAAATGTTGCACTGAGGTTTTGGGATGATTGGTGGATACAAATATAATAAATAATCCACACCTTAATCTGGAGGTCATTTTGAATGAGTTGAAAGCTTTAATGTTGATCAGAGATGGGATTTTTCTTGTTCGTTTATGTTCCCAGTTTGGTGGAAATAATTATATTGGAAAGCAAAAGGCATTCATTGACGTCAGTATGCTTGGTTTATATATGTATGTACTTTATTCTCCTCTCTTTTACTCCCCTCACTGGTCTAGAAGGCAGTCTGTATTCCTGGAGTTGCACCAACTTTTAGTTGGAAAATTGAACTCAGTCTTGGATCTGCTAGAGGGAAGAGCTTCCTAATGTCCTCTGCTCTCTGTGCTGGAAGTAGTATTTTCTAGGAGTTTCTGCCCTTTCTTCCAAGATGGGGAAGGAAACACTCATATATGCAATAATGAACCACCTCTCTCTGTTTCATATGGAAAGTTTAATCTATATAGTTTTCCATCTGGAAGTAGGAAGCCAGGAGCATTTCAAAGCAGACAGAAGATGGCTGCCTTTATGACAACCTGTTTGCGGTGCTATATCCTTTGCTGAGTATAGTAAAGAAAAAGCAAGAGGAAGTGCCAAAGAGCTGCCACTGCTCCCATTTTCCTACCCAGGCAGTCAAAAAGGCCAAGAGTGGTGCTACAGCAGAGAGAGTAGAGGGAGTCGGTACTTCTTTTAGGTTCTTCTGGGATGGACTAAGCTCTCACCTTTTACCACTTTACTCAGAGAAGGGGATAGTTCCCTTTTTAAAATAAGAGTTATACAGTACTTGCATTGACCCATGGATAGGTTGGTCCTGGGTTTCTGGGTCAATTTTTTCACAAAAATTTATTGACTTATACATGAGTATATAGGGTACTATTGATGGATACAGTATAAGTATTCAACACTAGTTTAATGGAATTCAGCCAGAATATTTAAATGACAAAGGAAAAAAAACTGATTAAAAGTAAATAAAGTTTATAGCTTTCTAAATCATATTAGTTAGACATGTTTGTTAATTGATTGTTATAATAATTCAAAATGGTTTGAGGCCCAATGACTTCAAGGTTTATTCTCAAATTATGGATTTGCTCAGACAAAGATTGGATTTGGAAGCTAGGCTCCAAACCTCCCAAATTGTTATGCAAGTCAGCAAGAGGTGCAGGGCCCTTTTGATTGTGGTACTGGAACACTTAACTTAGCTGTATCAGGTTTGGTTAGGCAGAACATTTTGAAGAGGTTTTCTCTGCTTTTGCCACTGTATTTTATTTGTGATTTGTTCCACAGAACAACTTTTGTTTTAACAGGGCTATGTCCAGGATTTTATGGATCTAAACTGCCAGAAGAGAAAGGATGCATCAGAAAGTGCTGCAACATGTTTATTATGGACCACCGAATCAGCATAATTTAGCTTTGCATATGCTGATTCAGTAGAGGAGGGATGCATACTGCTGCAGTGTTTCAGAAAGGGTTGTAATGTTTGTTATATTACACTGATTAAAATATCTTGAGGCACAGAGGAAATAAAACTACAATGTTGTTGTTAACTGGCCTTGAGTCGACCCCAGCTCATGGTGATGAGTCATGGCAATCCTGTGTATGAGACTTCTCCATGATTGTCTGTCATCCGCTGCTCTGCTCGGTCCTGTAAATTCAGGCCCGCAATCTCCTTAATTGAGTCCATTTGCCATGTGGTCTTCCTCTGTTCCTACTAAATTCCACCTTCTCTAGCATTATTGTCCTTTCTTAGATTCATGGCTCCTCATAATGTGACCAAAGCATGCCAGCCTCGATTTGATCATCCTAGCTTCCAGGGAGAGTTCAGGCTTGATCTGTTCTTTTTGGCTGCTCATGGTATCCTCAGCACTATTCTCCAGCACCACATCAAATGAATTGATCCTCTTCTTACCCACTTTCTTAACTGTCACTCCTAAATTCAGTGCACCCATGAAAGCTGTGCACCGGGAGAGGCAATGGTGTGTACCTGTGGCATATGAACTGTGCCACGCTGCATGCACAAGCCCCATTGTTTTCAATGGGGCTCAAGCATACATGTTATTTGCCTTATTGTGGGGGTGGGGTGGGATCTGGAATGGATCCCCCGCATAAGGAAAGGGCGCACTGCAATGACTTTTATAAGAACTATTATAATTTTATCCTTAAGAAGAATGGATTTTCTTATTATAAACCTCTAGTTTATAAAAAGTTCAGCCTGACACTTTGTGAACAGAGAAACATATTGTGTTTTTGTTTTTTGTGCCATTCAATATTAGTTGTTGTTTTTTTAAATGAGTGTTCTGGACACTGGAAAAGCACTGAATACTTTGAGAATTCAACCATCTCTTCTCTGTACAAACATTATTAAGACAGAGAAAACATTTTAAATGGAATTGATTTTTGTATGTGTGTAAAAAATTCTATCTTCTGCTGCCCTGGATGCTCATTACATTTCATTACTACATATCAGCCACTGCTGTCAGGCAGGTCACAAGAGTCTTTAAACCAAAAGTAAATAAGATTTTTAAAAGAAGAAAACATTGCATAATTGCTGTTTTGAAAGTTCCATTGGGTTAGAGGTAGACTGACATTGGAAATCTGAGTATGGGCAGTGTCAGACACTAATCTTCCTTTAAGGATTCTATGTTAGACAGTAATACTAGAGGGACAAAAAGTTCACCTATCATCTGCAAAACATTTACTCTGATCTAATTAAAAATGACCTATAAATTGAAATGTTGGCTGGAATGCAGCATTGCAGTTTTGGATGCAGGAGTTACATATCCATAAGTCAGGGGTAGGCAACCTTTTTGAGCCGGGGGCCGGGTTGCTGTCCCTCAGACAACTGGGGGGCCGAAGCAAAAAAAAAAATAATTAAATATATTTTTTTAAAAAAATAATTAAATAAATAAACAAACAGGGACAAATGTAGGACAAAAATTTCAAATGGTGGACACTTTTTATATTTAACTCCTGCATCCAAAACTGCAATGCTGCATTCCAGCCAACATTTCAATTTATAGGTCTTTTTAATTAGATCAGAGTAAATGTTTTGCATGATAGGTGAACTTTTTGTCCCTCTAGTATTACTGTCTAACATAGAATCCTTAAGGAAGATTAGGTCTCTCTGACACTGCCCATACTCAGATTTCCAATGTCAGTCTACCTCTAACCCAATGGAACTTTCAAAACAGCAATTATGCAATGTTTCTTCTCTTTAAAAATCTTATTTACTTTGGTTTAAAGACTCTTGTGACCTGCCTGACAGCAGTGGCTGATATGTAGTATGAAATGTAATGAGCATCCAGGGAAGCAGAAGATGAATTTTTTACACACATACAAAAATCAATTCCATTTAAAATGTTTTCTCTGTCTTAATAATGTTTGTACAGAAGAGATGGTTGAATTCTCAAAGTATTCAGTGCTTTCCATGTCCAGAACACTCATTTAAAAAACAAACAACTAATATGTGAATGGCACAAAAAACACAAAACACAATATGTTTTCTGTTCAAAAGTGTCAGGCTGAACTTTTTATAAACTAGGGTTTATAATAAGAAATCCATTCTTCTTAAGGATAAAATTATAATGTTCTTATAAAAGTCATTGCAGTGCGCCTTTCCTTTGCGGGGGATCCATTCCAGATCCCACCCCACCCCCACAATAAGGCAAAAACATGTATGCTTGAGCCCCATTGAAAACAATGGGGCTTGTGCATGCAGCGTGGCACAGTTCATATGCCACAGGTACACACCATTGCCTCTCCCGGTGCACAGCTTTCATGGGTGCACTGAATTTAGGAGTGACAGTTATAAAGTGGGTAAGAAGAGGATCAATTCATTTGATGTGGTGCTGGAGAATAGTGCTGAGGATACCATGAGCAGCCAAAAAGAACAGATCAAGCCTGAACTCTCCCTGGAAGCTAGGATGATCAAATTGAGGCTGGCATGCTTTGGTCACATTATGAGGAGCCATGAATCTAAGAAAGGACAATAATGCTAGAGAAGGTGGAATTAGTAGGAACAGAGGAAACCACATGGCAAATGGACTCAATTAAGGAGATTGCGGGCCTGAATTTACAGGACCGAGCAGAGCAGGGATGACAGACAATCATGGAGAAGTCTCATACACAGGATTGCCAGACTCATCACCATGAGCTGGGGTCACTCAGGCCAGTTTACAACAACATTTTAGTTTTATTTCCTTGTTGCCTCAAGATATTTTAATCAGTGTAATATAACAAACATTACAACCCTTTCTGAAACACTGAGCAGTATAGCATCCCTCCTCTACTGAATCAGCATATGCAAAGCTAAATTAT
>NC_056526.1:55349759-55468592 GCF_019175285.1 Sceloporus undulatus | reverse complement strand
GCAGGTTGCCTACCCCTGCCATTAGTAATTGCTATTCATGAACACTACATAGTCATGATTGTGTCACAATTCCCACAACTGTGAATGCCCTCCCAAACCTCCTTTACCAGGTAGCTGCTGGTGATTGGGATGCAGGAGGATGACATTTCCTGGCCACTTTTACCAGCCAGTGAGACTTGTGGCTGAAGTCCTGCTTCTGGTTGTTACAGCTTTGCTGGCTAGTGGATGGAAACACCTTTCCCCTGTGCACTGGTGGCCAGGTGAACAGTTCTCCTTCACCCCATCCAGTGGTCGTCTGGTAAAGTAGGTTTGGGAGTGGCAGGCCAGGAGATACTACCTAGTTAAGCATACATAACTAGGGCTGCATCCACACTGCAGAAATAATCCAGGTTGAAGCCACTTCAGCGTCTATGGCTTAATGCTGTGGAATTCTGAGAACTGTAGTTTGTTGTGGCACCAGAGCTCTCTTAACAGAGAAAGCTAAATGTCTCCAAAAATTACAGTTCCCAGAATTCCATAGCATTGAGCCATGACAGTTAAAATGACAGTTAAAATGGTGTAAATTTGAGAATTTCTGCAGTGCAGATGAAGCCTAAGGGCTCATTCACACTAGCATTTTTGTGACAAGTAGATCCGGGGAGATTCAACGATGCAATACCGAATCAAAGTTCCCACTAAGTTTACCCCGATTGAATCTTTCCATGACAATTTAATCCTGATTGTATCAATTTAAAATGGAGCCACCATTTTGATTGTTCTTGTTTTTTTTTAAAACTGTAAATTAAATGAGGCGGATCTACATCACATTGTTTGGCCAAACCTTCCCCCCCACCTGCCAGCCTCACAGGATGACAGTGGCAAGCCCCACAGAACAGCCTTTATCAAGAAACCCTGGGATGGGTTAGCCTTGAGGGGAGTCACACTCTCTCAGCCATATAATAATGTATTATTAATAATATAATAATACAATCTCTCAGCAATATAATATGTGTGCAAGAGTTTTAGTTTGCACCAGCTTGGGAGCAGAGTCTGCTGTGGTTTTATTTCTTGGGGAAGAGGAAAAAAAATGACAGCTAACCACAGCCCCACTGATAGTTTTTTTACAAAAAGAAAAAAAAAGTCAAGCAAATTATATACACCTTTGTCATACTGATGACGTAAGTATTTAATGGTGCAGTCTACTATGGCTATGCAGTAGCAAATATGTGCATAAGCTGTCAAATGTTGTTTAAATAACAAAACACTATGTAATGATGCTCCCAGGAGAATCCCCTCCCTGGCTTTGGTGAGCTCTGGGAATCAGATATCGATGCAGATAAGGGGACTAAAATCACTAGCAGAAGAGAGAAAAAGCTGGGCTGTGCTTCAAAGAGACCACTTTCCAAAGTGTGGGAAGTTTGAATCCACTGCATTTCAGGAGCTATTTTTTTTCCATTCCTGCAATTGAGTGCTGAGAGGGAAAACCAATGGCGCTTGGCTGGCAGGAAGAGAGCAATGGTGGGCATGATCTGCCCCTGCACATTAACCTCTTCCTCCCAGATGCCTCGAATGGAATCGGGAGCAAGTTCCCCTTGGCTGCACCCTGATAAAACCTGGTGTTTTGAAAAAGAAATGGGAAAAAACTCAATCTTAAAAAAACTCGGTTAAGAGGGATTTGTTTAGGTTAAAAAACCCTGGCACAAATGTGAATGACCCCCTTTTAAACCAGTTTGCAAACTGGTTTATAACGTAGTGTGAATGGCTCCTAAGTAGGAGAATTCAGGTCACCCTTTTTAAGGTGGATAAAGGAAGTTGAATAGATTATGCTTCTCCAACTTGTTTGCTTGAATATAAGGGTATTTTGCAAAGAGATAAACAGAACACATCTTTACACTGAACAGTCTTGCCAGTGCCAGTAACTGTTTGGAATGTGGGAGATTTTATCTCTGTTCTTGTCATCTCAATGTCACCAATTGTTTTGCATAGAGTCTTTCCAAAGTTAGTTATGCATTGCATACATGTCTAGGGTTGCCATAAGTGAGGACCTCCAAACCGGGACAAATGTAGGACAAATGTAGGACAACATTTTCAAATGTAGGGCACATTTTTTTTAAAATGGAGGACATGCGAAAAGTTTGATGCTTTTTTAAAAAAATGTTAATATAAATGCATGTTTCTTAGGCATGATCAAAATGGAGGACATTTTGGCATTATTCCTAGACAGGCAAACTAATATATTAATAATAAAATTAACCAAAAATAAAATAAAAAACAAGGGAAACATATATTTTTAGTAATAAAATTAACCAAAAATAAAATAAAAATAAATACACTGAAGCCAGACTGACTCTTTTACACAACCCTGCCCTGAAAAAAGAAATAAATAAAGAAGGCTGACCGGAAATGGCCAGTCTCCTCCCCCTGCTTTTCGTCTCAGTGATTCCCAAACTTGGGCTCTCCAGATGTTTTGGACTACAGTTCCCAGAATCCCTGCCAGTTGGCTAAACTGGCTGAGGCTTCTGGGAGTTGAAGTCCTAAAAACATAAATAAGTAGAGTTTGGGAAGCACTCTCTTGCTGCTTGGAGGCATATGGGGCCAGGAAAGAGCCCTTTCCCCTCGCCCAGAGTCCTCCTCCACTCCGCCTCCTCCTCAGAGGCTCTGCCTCCTTAAGGGGACAAGCTCCCTTTTTAGGTCGGCGTGCGATGCATGGAAAGAAGCACACGGAGGAGGAGGAGGAGGGTAGCCGGCCGGCTGCATGAGCACCCGCAGCCATGGAAAGGGAGCAGGCAGAGGAGGCGGTGAAGGAGGAGGAGGTAGAGGCGGGTGGTCGGCTGCTTCTGCTGCTGCTGCGGCTGCTTCTCGCTGTCCACCTCTGCCTGCTGCCTCAGTCCCTCAGCGGCCCACGTGGCCAGCCTGCCAGCCATAGGAGGAGCTCCAGCCTCCGATAGAGCACAGGGCCTGGGCGGGTGCCAAAGGCTGCGATGGCGGTGGCGGCGGCAGCCAGAGGGGCCACATCAACAGCTGCATTGGCAGCAGCGGCGGCGGCAAGAGCCGCTGCACAAACAAAAACAGCCATGGCGGCGGCAAGTAAGAGCAGCGGCGCTCTAACCCGGGGGGGGCGTCCCGGGAGAGAGGCAAAACCGGACCGTGACCATGCAGCATGGTCCAAAACTGGGAAAGTCACGCCCCCCACTGGGATATGGCAAGCCTATACATGTCCCAGTGAATATAATGTCCCAGCAAATATATAATTTATATAGTCAAATGTTGGCTTTCCAATTTTCCAATAGTTTGAGCTTAATACAAATATTTTTTTTAAGTTTATGTATACTGTGCTATTCCTATTAGATGAGCATTCATCACATAGTCAGGTATTGGCTATGTTTGGATATTACAATAAACTATGATTTATCATGATAGAAATTTGCTTAGGCAAAGCTCTTGTATTAGTCATAAGGAGGACAGTGGCAGCTTTCACATCTGATTTTTTCATCACACTTAGTTTAGTATTATAGCTGAATCCTAAACTGTGGTTACACTTAACTATCATTTGCTGAAACAAGCCAGCTCTATAATTCACATTTGAAACAAGTCAACTTTACACCATGAAAGGACAAACTATGTTTAATAAAAAATTGAACTGAAAGCTTCTGAAAACCTTGTGGTTGTAACAAAGAAGTAGGAATGGTAGTGAACCTGCCACTGGCGTCATCAAATTGCTGTAAATATAAACCATGGCTTACTACTTTTTAATTTTTTGTATGGACTATAATTGGTATGGTTTATCTACACAGCATAGGTTTTTCCTGATGTAATAATAATAATAATAATAATAATAATAATAATAATAATAATAATAATAATAATAATATTTTCCCTACTCTCTCAGATGGACTGAGACAGGATTACAGTCAGCTAAAACATATACATCCGTAATAAAATACATGTAAAAATACATCAATAAAAATACAATTAGAAGCTAACTCATCATCAAGTGGTAATGCAGTAGATTAATAGAATGGTCTGATGTAGCAGTACGCAGACCATTTGAGAAATTTGTGTTCTCTATCTAAGAAACGGGTTGGTGGCTTCACAAAGGACAAAGACAACCAGGATCTCAGAAGTAACATTACTGTTGCTAATGGAGTTTAAATTTTACTGTCCTTGGTCTCAATTCCCACATGGCCAAGAAAGAACGTGACCTTTGCCTAAACTGAAATTTTTCCAGAACAACTGAACTACAAGAAAAACAAGAGCTCATAAAAAAAGTAGGCCTGTGATTCCAACGTTATCACTTTTCTTATGTATGATTTTTAAAAATCTTTTGCCAGATGAAGAAGCCAATGGAGCTTTGAAAGCCTGAATAATGTATTTTGTGCATTTTGGTTTGCCAATGATGTATCGCTCTTTTGTGAGTATATTATTGTGATTTTCATTTCATCATTAAGGCTCTAGCCACTGATGAAAGATTACATTTGTTTTATTAACACACACACACTAAATACAGAGCAAGAGAGCACACTTTGTATTACAAATGCATATATATATACACACACACACACACACACACATATACATACATACATACATACATAATACAAATGCATATGTATATAAATTGTAAAGGTTAGGTATGGATGCCTAACTAAGCATTTTGATTGGACATTTGATTTATTTTTGAATGTTTTTCTCCTCATCTGCAGCATTATGCTTATATAGGAATGCATTTGGTGTTTTAATAAATACAATATTTGCTATTGCTAACTCCATTGGTGAATACATTTAACAAACTGAACTGAGATGAACTGTAGCTTTTCCGTCACATGGTGCCATCTGTTCAACAAGGGTGATCCTTGATTCAGCAGTGTATAATCCAGAGTTCCTACATGCTGAATTTTTGGATTAGGAACATTATTAATTATTATTACTACTATTGTTATTTGTATTATTTCTATCCTGTCATTTTCCCAGTTTGGGACTCAGTTTACAACCTACATTGTTAAATAATTTTAATAACAATTTAAACAAGATTAAAACATATATCATTCAACACATGCACACACGTGTGTGTGTGTGTGTGTGCGTGCACACACACACAAGCACATTATTTAAGTGAGACAGTCTTAATTTAATCATTCATCAAATGATTGTTGAAACAGAAAAATATTGACTTGTCTGAAAAAAGAAAGTAGGGAGAGTGCCAGTCTAACTTCCTTGGAAAGAGAGTTCCAGAGCCTGGGGGCAGCCACTGAGAAGGTCCTCTTCTATGTTCCCACCAGATGTAACTGAGGATGATGGGACAGAGAGAAGGGCCTCCCAACCAGATTTCAAATCACAGGCTGGTTTGTAAGGGAGAATGTCCCTCAAATAACCTGCACCTGAGCTATATAGGGCTTTATAGGTCAAAACCAGCATTGTGCCCAGAAACAGATTGGCAGCCAGTGAAGCTATTGTAATAAAGGAAGTATGTGTTCCCATTGTCTCTCTGGTTTTTGTTTTAATGTGTTCTGTAGATCAGCACCCAGCAATATCAAATGACAATGGCAATAAATACTAAAGGGGGATCAAAGAAAGAAGCAGTGTATGCTTGCCATAATGAAAGTGTAATAAGTGCGCTGTTTTCTGTGATTAGATAAAGAATCTGTATTTATCCTTTAGATAAAGAATCTGCATTTCATAGAAATACTTTAAATGCATACATACATTATTTTTATTTTCAGCCCAAAGACCTGACAGTGTGAGCAGCAAGATTACAGTATTGAATACAGAAAATAAATAAAATAAAACAACAAATGTAGCATGTAAGTGAATAAGATACACTACAAATGTAAATATAAAATCAAAGAATGTTAAGAGAAATATAATGACAAGACTCCCCCCATTGACACAGTATGATTGAGTTGCTCTAAAAGTATGGACCCAAACTGGCCAAAATAAAGGTGCTTTGGGTCACTTTGGAGGCATGCTGTTTAAATGACACACACATCTTAAGAGGCCAGAAGCTGTGCCAAAGCTGTGCTCCAGTCCTTAGGACTGGATCATGGCTTTGGCACAGCTTCCGGCCTCTTAGTATGCATAATTTAAATAGCACACTTCCAAAATGACCCAAAGCAGCTTTATTTTGGCCTGTCTGTTCGGGCCCTATGTTATCAGTACCCTGCCCAATTTTTGATATTTATCTCTCTGTGGTCATAATGACCATTAACAGGAGCTTAGCGAGTGTTAAAGATCCATTTGGACTTCTATCTTCTAACAAAATTTTAACATAAAACTTTTCCAAGTGGCCCAGCATGCTGCTCTGTAGGGGAGAGATCAATTATTTATGTCTCTAACTGTAAAAGGAACAAGATAATAGAGTGTGTGACATCGTTTCGACCACATGAGACCTGCAAGGGCAGTCTTGCAGAAGTGGACAACCCAGCATACCTGCAAGAGCGTAATTCTGAGAGAAAAGCATTGCACCTGGTCTCTGTAAAAAATGGTCACCCGCTAGCTGGGCAGACCATTTTGCCGCTAGAGGCGGCAAAAAACTACAAGCCCCAGTATGCACTGGGGCTTGCCCCGGCTCCCTATTGGTGCGCGGGGCAGAAGGGGTGGTCCTTGAGCCCCGCGACGCTCTGGGAGCTGGGCTCAGTGGTGCGGTACTTCCGGTCCTCCAGGGCAGCCCATTGGTTGGGCTGCCCTGGAGGAGGAGTTCCGCTGCACACGTTGTGGGGGGCGGGGCTTAGGCCTATATAAGGCTGTGCTTCAGGCCCCATCCCCAGTCAGCGCTTGGCTTCGCATGGTGCGGAGCCAAGCTAGGAAGGGAGGAAGACAGCAGCAGCTTCCCCTGCCCACCCACCGCTGTTTTGTGGGTTTTTTTGTCACAACATGGGGCGGCAGCATAGGCCAGGATCTGCACGGTGTGGTACCAGGGCTATGGAGTTCTGGTTGGGAGTCAATAGGTACCCGGGGGTGAATAGGGCAGGCGTATGGGCATTGCAGGGGACATAACGCGGGAGCGCCTCCTGGTGACTAGGGGCTTAGTGAATATGTGAACGCATGGCATGTTTTGTGGTCAAGTTGTGTTCCTTAGCCCCTAGGTCATCCCAAGCGCCTGGTGGGTGCCAGGTTTTTGGATAATCAGACAAATGTGGGGTTTGATTTCGCAGATCCTGACCTCATGCTTGGTGCCAGCCCTTACCAATTGCTTGCTAATAAAGTTGTGGCCTTTCTTCCAACTTGTTGTTATGTGTGGTTATTTGCAGCAGCATCCGAGGCAAATAATATCTGGTATTTTGGCATCATCAAATTATTTAAATAGAAGGTATGTCAGAAGGGCCCCACAAACTGAATATTTAAAGTACTGGACAAACAAGATGAGATGGAATTAGCCTGAAGATTTTGGGGCGAAACAGATGGGCAGAAGGAGTGGCTTGAAGCTGCCCCGTCCAAAAATGGATTGGGGCTGTGGCAAACAATGCCGTTGTCCTAATCTGAGTTGGAGCAAAGATCTGCTCTTTTTTCATCTGGGGAAAAGGCAGCTTTTCCCACCCTGCAATGGCCCCAAGTGAGCTTCTAGCTGTTCCGGCGGTGTACGGCATATAAATGCCATGCCGCCAGAGTGTCTTGAAGCTGCCTATGTTTGGGTGACCAGCCGACTTCCAGGCAGCTTCTGACTGGCATGGGAGCATGTGGCATATAAACACTATGCTCCCAAGCCACCCAAATGGTAGCTTTAAAGGGCTGTCTGTTCTGGCCCTTACTTGTTGTGTACCTTCAAGTTGTTTCCAAGTTATGGCAACTTTAAGGTGAACCTATCAGGGGGTTTTCTTGGCAAAAATTGTTCAGAGAAGGTTTGCCATTGCCTCCCTCTGAGACAGAGCATGTAACTCGCCCAAGAGTTTCATGGCCAAGCTGGGAATTGAACCCTGGTCTTCAGAGTCATAGTTGAACACTCAAACCACTATGCTACACATAATGCAATATCATATAATCTTTGTTTTTCAGCTTTTAATGCCATTTCCTGACCCAGGTTAGAGAGCAAGGATGAAGACAAGCCAATAGAAGTGACTTGTGAGCAATCAATACTTTTTAATGAAAAAAAAGGGTTGTTTTTAAATCTGGGTTTGTTTAAGAACCTTATCAATAAATACAATATAATGGAAACACAAGGTAGGAATATTTGTTTACAACAGTAATTGGTACTTTGTTCTTCAAGGCAAACTGTAATCTAGGGGTAGCTGGGTTGCCATATCCACTTTCAATTTCACTATTTTTCTTTCCACAACTGTTTCAAATTGTTGCAGTGGTAGAATCTTAGAGTTGGAGGGGGGCTCAAGAGACATCTAGTGAAACCCCCATGACATGCAGGAATACATTATGAAGCATTCCTGAAAATTACCCATCCAACTTCTGTTTTAAGACCTCCAAAGAAGATGAGTCCAGAACACTCCAAGGTAGGTCCAGAGCACACTGCAGAAATAATTCAGTTTGAGACTGTTTCAACTGCCTTGGCTCAATTCTAGAGAATTCTGGGAATTGCAGTTTTGTGAGACATTTAGTTTTCTCTGTCAGAGAGGTCTGGTGTCACAATAAACTACAATTCCCAGGATTCCCTAGCACTGAGGCAGGGCAGTTAAAGTAATCTCAAACTGGATTATTTCTGCAGTGTGTTTTGGAAAAGGAAGTTCTTCCTAATGTTTAGGTGAAATCACTTTTATCTGAATCAATTGGTTCATGTTCTAGTGCCTGGAGCAGCAGAAAACAAGATTACTCAGTCTTCCACAAGAGATCCACTCAGATAAAGAAAGATGACAGTTACATCACCTCTCAGTCTTCTTGGTTGTTGGGACTGACCCAATAGTAGAAAAAAGGCCAGTATAAATGGTGGTCAGGCACATTGTAGTTTATCTGGAAGGACTCTATAAAGCGTGCTCATGACAGTCCAACAGTGCTAGCATTCTATATTATTGCTGATCACTTGCAGGAATTTTTAATTCTGTATCTTAATTTTGTAAAGCCCATTTGGGTGACCATGAGTGAGTCACTTTCAATCACAGAAAACCCTATGATCAAGTCACCATAAGTTGGATACAACTTGAAGGCATACAACAGCCACACTTTGTTTTTTCTTTATTTTGAATCTAATGACCCTAGATTCCTACCCTCAGAACATCTTAAACATTCTGCAAACCAGTGAAGTGGTGTATTTTTTCCTAGAATCATGAGCAAAATCAACCAGTGGCTGGAGAAAATATACATTTAAAATGAAACCTTTCTCAGCCCATATATCTGAGTACTGGAAGTGAATGGAGCTAACAATCCATCTTCACAAAAACCCATGTATGGTTTCTCCAAGCTTTTTCATTTGAACAATATAATTTACAGTGATTTGAGGGCATTATTTTGTTGCTGCTATTCTTTAACAAGTGGGAATCAGGAATTGCTGTAGTGGCATGCACATATTTTTTGTGATCTAGCTACTTAACTGAACATAATTTTTGTACAGGTAATGAGCTTATCTTTAGCTTGTTTTACTCTCATTCTCCTGCAGCTTATCCACAATACATTTACTATGTAACCTTCAGTATATCTCTTAATTAGTGAAAACATAATGTTATGTATATTCCTCCCACTTGCTGGCTGTATTATTTAGTTATAGAGTGGCACTAGCCATTGTAGGCTATAATAAGGCTGATTTCAGTATTGGCTTTTCCATAGAAAGGAATGGTGGATTTATCAGTGTGGAAAATGTACAGTGGCATTTCTTATTGGGAATAGTTTTAAATAATTTTGAACCTGTATTTTAAAAACCTTCACATACACATTGTTTAGAAATGTTTTAGTTTAGGAACAAAGATCTAATTTCTCAAAATGCAGTGACATTTAGAACTTCCTGGAAATTCCGGTCCAATTTACAATTATGATAAACTGGCTAGATTCTATGAGAACTAGTGTTACTGTCATGGCCAGCCAAGATCAGCTCTCGGAGGATGAGGAGGAGGATGAGCCTCCTCCAGAGCAAGGGCTGATTGAGGCAACACCAGGTGCTGTTCCTGCCCTGCCAGGTCCCAGCTGTGATCCTCCAGTCCCAGAGGAGGAGGTTCAACCAGGTCCTAGTGCCACAGAGAGGCTTCCTTCAGTACCACAGCCTAGTGGTGAGTCTGGAGACGAAGCTTGCCTGCAGGTGCCTTCTTACAAAGAGAGAAGAGCCGAGAGTTCTTGCAGACGCAGATCACAGAGGACTGCCGAGAGGCAATTAGCCAACCAGCCTCAGGTGACACGAGGGAGAGTTTCCCTTACTTAAGTGGGAGAGAGACTAATGCTGGTTGCTAGAGTTTATTGCATGATCCCTCGGCGTGATTGCTGCTAGCACTAGCTCCTAGTATCTAGATTCTCTGTTACCTTGACCTCGGACCGGACTTCGTTATCTCTTGGCTGTTTTGACCCTGGACTGTTTGACTACGCTGTTTCCCGGTATCCTGACTTTGGCTTGACTTTCGGAACGTTGGAATCTCTGGAATCCTGACTTCGGCTCGTATTCTTGACCTGCCCTCGGACTGCTTCTTTGCTGGGTCTGCTTTACTTCCACTGAACTAAAGGCTCTGTTATCAGCTACGGTCAGTGTTGCTGGCAGCTTTCCCGGACAGTTACAAAACTTGTTGTTGGAATCATTCCTTTTCAGTGTCCATAATACAACTCATAGGGATACATTTATTTATTTGTAGGATCTGATTTGCAAGTTGCAACTGGGAATAGGATGGCACAGCCTCTGTCAATCAAGTGTCCTCCAGATGTGTTGAGTTACTTTTCCGTTATTCCCAGCTGGGAACAATGATAGCTGTAGCCTAACACATTTGGAGGGTACCAGATGCAGGTGTGGATTTTTCTTCAAGGTGGATATAGTACTTTTATCATTCATTTATTCTCTTGATGTTATCTTTAGGGAGGGAAAAGCCTGTGGCAGTGTAGAACCAACATGAACCTGATCTACTGTTTATACTGTAATACGGTTCAGAAATTCAGAGGCAGCCTGCTGTGTACTAGGCTTTGTAAATAGCATTCTGGCCTTCTTCCAATGGAGGATTCATGGTGGTCATTCCTGTAGAAGATATGTTCTTATCCTGCAACAAGTTTCTTCTCACTGTGGAATGGGACAGTGCAACCTAGGTATTATGATATTCACTTTAGCAAAGAAGAAAGGGAAACATTTTTTAGAAGAAGTAGCTTCTTTTTACTAAACTGTACAGTAAAAGCCATGTTCCATATTACTGCATTTAGCCAACAACCCCATGGTCCCATATTCAGAAACCATCTTTTTGAAATATAAAAGAACCTTTGGACAAATACTAGCGCAGATCCAAGAAACCACTTCAAACAGCACCCTGAAAGGATAGATGAGTACATCCAGAGGCAGTATCTAGAAATGGAGTTGAGATGAAGGGAGAAAATTTTGTCTTTGTTTACGTTTGTAGTTTTCTCTAGATCCACAATGATGGATGATGTAGGGAAGAGTGTTTGTTGGCTGCGGACACAGAATGAGAATTTTCTCCCCTGGCCAGAAATGAGAAGTTACTGATTTTGAGGAAACAGTATAGTTTATTTCTGAGCAATGTGATGCACATCAGGAGGGGACCCTGTATCATTCTAGGACTTGTGACATTTCATATCTCATTTGTAAAAGTAAATATGTAAAGCAGTGTATAACATTGCACTTAAGACAACCAACAACTATGGGATTATTTCAGAGTGGAAATATGTTGAAGCCAATAATTCCTTTTTTTTTTTGCTTAGTAGCAACAAACTGGACTGAAACTATGGCTTTTAAAGATAAACTGTACTCCATAAAGGATATTGCTCTGGAAAACATTGAGCAGATGAAATATTACCTTCTGACTTTGTCACTTAGGTTGCGTTTGAACATCAGATTAAGCAATGGTTTAGCACAGTGTGAAGAAAGAAATAACATGCATGTATTTCCCCCTCCTTCCTCCTTTGGTGTGGCTTAAAGGTTCAGAAGCTTCCACTGCTGTGTTTAATTAGCCACACCTTAGACATGCAGTCTAGTCCTGAGTCTTGCCAACTAGCTATGGCTAATTTACATGTCAGCTTCATCTACCAGAATTTGAGGTTCACTTATTCTAAGCATCCTTAATGGTAGCAATAATTCATTTATTTGGAAATCACTGCAAACTGGTTAAGTACACGTGGACTTGAAAGTACAGGAATTCTTCTTTCAACCTCATAAATGAGGAAAGTGGAGAATCAGTGTGTCTGAAGGTCACTATGCTTGTGTTGTCCTAACCAATTTCGATTGATTGCTGCCAATTGGGTATCCTTAACTATCACCTGTTTCTGTTAGTCCTGTTAGTCCTTTCATTTCCTCATTAATACTGACTAATGCTTGAGTCTTCAAGGTGTTGATTATAAATATTAAATGTATAAATAAATACTAAATAGCTAGGCATATTTATCTTCAAGTCACATCCTACCATTAATCTTACATACAGTGTGCCTGCATCATATGCGGGCACACCATATGTGGCTTTGAGCTTATGCTGAAAGCATGTGCCAGAAGAGGCAATGGCGCGTTTGCCATGCCATGGACATGACCCCCCCCTTGTTTTCAAGGGGGCTTGAGCATATGCGGTATTTTCCTTACAAGGTGGGGGGGGGTCAGAATGGATCCCAAGTTTGGACTAATGATCTGCAGCCTGAGAGTGCCTCATGAGACATAATGCTTTCTTCCATTATTAGAAAGTGACCAATGAAGGTGTTAGTGGTTATGTAAATAGTAAAGATGGTTAAAGTAAGGAGACAATAGTTTAGATGCAGTTATTTCAGAAGAGGGAAATATTTTTGGGTAGGCACAGTGTGTTCTCCTTCAGAAAAAAGCAGCACATTGTGCTAGTAGGGGGAGAGAAATTGTGTAGGAAAAACACAAAACACATTGCTACTCAAAACTACTCGATTACCAGACCTTTTGGTTTTAATTTGCACACTGCATTGATTTAGAGTTGTATTTTGCAGCTTTTCGATTAACTCAGGTACCCCATCTCATTACACAAGATGCTTCCACTAATTGGGTGAGAATGGAAATACAAGACCATTTCCCAGACTTAACCTTTTATTTAAAAAAGTAGCAGGACCAAGAATTAAGGAAATTAATAACCCCTGGTTACAAATGTCAGTTGCCACATGGAATACATGAAAACATGTTGTATCACCTGATCCTTTGCCAATATGTCCTTTTCTCCTGCATCTGCTTTTTTAACACTCAGATAAATCCAGTAATCCCCAAAATGGATAGATAAAGGCTTATATACAATTAAAGATTTATTTAGAAATGGGAAACCCGAGACAATGGATTGGTTAATTACTGAATTTGAGCTGCTGACAGACTGCTTCATCTTTAGCAAGTCTCTTCCTTTCCAGTGAAGTAAATGACCAAAGTTTTGAGACTGTATTAGAGAAAATACATGGAGATTTTGAGCAACAAACTTCAACTATTCATAATTGTTTAATTTTGCACACCTGTGGACGTGTGCACAATTTTAAAATGCCATGGGAATTAGATTTGGGATGACAATCTCAGAAAAAAGTTGGAATAATATGTGGTCAACACCCCCTCCCTTTTAAATTCTGGTATGCATTAATTAGAATGCTTTAAAATTGTCCCATAAATGGTACTTTATTTCCCTTACATTGATGAGGACAGGGAACAGTACATTGCCAAAATGCTGGAGGGATGTGTGAAGTTATTGGAACATACATCAATATGTGGTTAGAGTGCCTTAAACTAAACTCATTTTAGTTAAATGTTTTAAAACAAATTGTAATAATTACCAGACAACATATTAAATATTGCCTTGGATTTTTATTGTTCTTTACCTATTCTAAATAGACATTTGAAAAAAAAATTGACAGCTTTCCTCATTAGTGGTGCTCAAATGGAAATTGATAGTTGTTGGAAAATTTCTTCAACTTCTTCTTCGTGTTATTGTTTATTTGTGTTGTATTGTATTTAAATTTGCATGGCCCTTTAGAGAAACAATCAGTTCAAAACATTACATCCTACCAGAGGCATGCAATCTAAGGATAAAACATAAACCATAGAATAATTATAAACAAATTATGCAAGTAAAAGTACTATAGAAGCAACTAACACATAATCAAATATAAAATTATAAAACAATGTTAATGTAAAATTCCAAATGCTTTAGCAAACAGGAATGTCTTCAGTTCAAATTTAAAACTAGCCAAGGAGAGAGGCAGTTCACAAATATTCAAGGAGGCTACTCTAGGAGTACGGTGCAGCAAGTGAAAAAACCTGAGGCCGAACCAAGGAAGAGGAAACCCTTGCTTGGGTAATAAGGCCCAGAATCCCTTAAACTGAGATTTTGAGCGGCTGATAACAAGAAAAAAGGGCTGACAGATAAGGGATGGGGATTGGTTTTGTAATGTTTTAAACATTAGAAGAAAAAGCTATACAGAATCCTATATGGAATGGGTAGCCAGTGAAGAGAAATGTTTCTTTTGATGCCTGTTGGAGGAGAGTATGGGATCAATGGCTTTTTGAGAAATTATCAAATAATAAATAAGAGAGTAATAAGTCATGACACTTTTGTTGAAAAATGCCTTCCATTTATTGAATTTGTGAATACAACATTGTTAACTGTGAGACCACACAATCCCATCTTAGTTAGTTTTTTATGATAATTAACTCTTGTGATGAGGAAGACAAATCTTTTAGAACTGGCTCAGATGCTCCAAATAAAAGTTGTCATGATATTGATTTTATTGTTGTAATTTATTATTACTACATTGTCATTATTTCTGTTTCCATAAAAGCTATATATTTGTGGCCACAACATATGAAAATTCCACAGTTACCACATCTGAATGTTAAAACTGTGGTTTGCAACATTCTTTCTTACCCTTCAAGAAGATAATAAAATATTCTTTCATATGTGTTTTAAAGCTTTGGGTTATTTATTTATTATTCATTATATTTATTTATCTCACCCACACACATTAACACACATCAAAGTACATAACAACAAACTACATTAACACAACTACTTTCCTCTACCATATTTGCTAATCTACAACATTTATATAACATAGGATTTTTTGGTGGTTTTTTTGACTATGAGGCCGTGTTCTATAAGAGTTTTTTTTCTGATGTTTTGCCAGAAGCTGTAGCTGGCATCTTCAGAGAACACTGGCATGGAAGAGATATATATGTATACAGTTGGTTGAGGGGAAGTGATTTGCATGTTAATCTGTGTATTGTTCTGTTGTTGAATGGTAAGGTCTCAGGGTGTCTAATGAACCATTGTCTACTGGGAAATCCCCCTCACACTGAGTGGTTTTAATTTCCATTTGCTGGGTCTTGATTTTGGTGTTTTTCAGGATTGGTAGCCAGACTTTGTTTACTTTAAGGGTTTCTTCTTTCCTGTTGAAATTGTCCCAGTGTTTATGGATTTCAATGGCTTCCCTGTGCATTCTGACCTGAGAGTTGTTGGCATGGTCCAGAGTTTCAGTGTTTTCAAACAGCATTTTATGCCCAGGATAGTTTATAATGTGTTCTGCTATTGCTGATTTTTCTGGCTGACCCAGTTGGAGTGTCTCTTCTGTTCTTTGATTCGTGTTTGAACACAGCATTTAGTGGCCCCTATGTAGACTTGTCTGCAGCTGCATGGTATGCAGTAAACTTCTGTGGCTTTGAGGGAGTCTCTCCTGCCCCGGGCTGAGCACAACAGTATGTATAACCCACTCTCTTCCATGCCAGTATTCTGTGAAGATGTCAGCCACAGCTGCAGGAAAAAACTCTTCTAGAACAAGGCTTCATAGCCCGAAAAACCCACAAAAAACTATGGATGCCAGCCATGAAAGCCTTCGAATTCACATTTACACAACACTTCCTTTTATAACTTATAATATAATATAAAATTACTTCCTAGTCTCTGCTTGTTGGATGTACAAGTGACCCTCCGTTTTTGCAGGGGATCAGTTCTGGACCCCGCCCTCCACCAAAATGGAGGCTTGTGCGATAGGAAATGAATGAGAAATCAATTCTATCCAATAGGACTCGAGCATATGCACTATTTGCCTTACATGGGGGGGGGGGGCTGGAATGGATCCCCCGCGTAAGGCAAGGGCACACCGTATTTAAGTACAATTATAAAAAAAACACAATATACCCATCCCATGCTAACAATTGGTTTAATTAGTTCAGTCAGCTATCAAAGTCAAATATTACTTTGTGTCTTTTCCCCACTGCACTTTTGAGACATAGATGTTTGCGACACTACCTTAATAGTCTGTGCTTGAAATGTGTCTGCCCACCTTTTCTTCTACAGAAGTTGATAGACTTTCTTGCACACTTCGGTCTGTCTACATGTTTGTGCTTGTTAGACATTTCTGTCTCACAATAAAGCTATTTGGAGCCTCTACAGCCTTTGTAGCATCAGCAAGGATTGGCTTACTCTTCTTCTCACACCTTTTTTTGCATAATTATAACACCTAGCACTGTGAGCACCTGCTATGCTGTATAAGTTCCGAAATTGGCTTAATTTTATAAGCAACCACTCATGAAAACTTACACATTTTTGATGCTGGAAAACCCTATATCCTTGTACAGGTTGAGTCTCCATTATTCAAACAGCTTGGTACCAGAAGTGTTTTGGATTTTGGATATTTTGGGGGATTTTGGAATACCTGTATTTTATACATATGTGTAGAGTAATTTAAATTTCCTAAGACTTCAGCATTTTAAGGAAACAAAAATATTGAATATCAAAATATCAAAGAAAACCTGTTAGGGTCTAGCTTTAAGATAGCGGAGTAGAAGAGATGTGCTTTTGTTTAATATTGCTTACCTAAAATTTGAGAGTGACTCCAAACACAAACAATTCCTTTGTAGTTTAATACAAAAGTTTAGTAATGGCTTTAGTCTATATTTACATAGAAGCAACATCCTAATCTAAGTAGTGAATAGTTCAGATAAAATAAATATTTATTTCACCATCTTTTGAAATAAAATTGAGGGAGCACGAAGATGAAAACACAACAGCTTAGTTGAAAATATTTGAGAGAATTTCTATAGTCTCAAAGAGGGAGTGACCTAAGTCACATGATTAGTTTGAATGAGAGAGGGAGGGAGAGGTTTGCATGCAGGAAATCCCTATCTATCTAAGGAGAGGGAAAGAGAATGCAAAAAACTTCCAACAATACATAATGAGATATCTTTGAGATGGAACCCAAGTCTAAACACAGAATCCATTTATGTTTCACATACACCTTATACACATAGCCTGAAGGTAATTTTATACAATAGTTTAAATAAGTTTGGGCATGAAACAAAATATGTGTACATTGAACTGTCATAAACCAAAGGTGTCACTATCTCAGCCACCTATGAACATTTTTTTTAATTTTTTGGCGTATTTTTGATTTTGGAATTTCAGATAAGGGAGTCTCAACTTGTACCCCTAATGTGATATCACTTAAGATGTCATATTTAAGGAGCAATTCTGCAATGTCACCCGATGCAGCCCGCACCACTGCACCCTCCTAAGGATGCCAATGGACCTAGGCAAACATCAATAATTTTCATAACAGATTTGAAGATAAATGGTCAGGAATTAATAAGGGAAGCAACTCTCACTACAGCTATACTTTGGACATACCACTGAGAGATAAATAACCTAAGGACAGAGGGATGCAATTTTCATTGTTTTGGTTAAACAGTGAAATTTGTATGTTCACAACAATTCTGCTTCTTTGTATAAGGTCTGACCTCTCTCTACATTTCATTTCAATACTCACTTTGGGAAAATGCTGAAACAGTAAGAATATGTCCTTATAAATGTGAGGATAGTCAAGGCTTTGAGACCCAGCATGGTGTAGTGGTTTGGGTGTTGGACTACTCCTCTGGAGACCAGAGTTTGAAATCCTGCTTGGCCATGGAAACCCACTGGGTCACCGTGGGCAAGTCACACATTCTCAGAGGAAGGCAAAGGGAAACCTGCTCTAAACAAACCTTGCCAAGAAAATCATGTGATAGGATTGCTATATGTCAGAAATTACTTGATGACACACAAGCAGGGCTTCAGCTTTTGCCAAAGAAAAATGTTTGGATTACTAATTCTGAAGAGTGATCCTAGCAGCCATGTACTATAATAATAATAATGAAAAAATTTTATTTTATTTATGGTCCACCTCTCCCTGTGGATTGAGGCGGGTTACAACAAATGGAATAATAATAAAAATACAATATACACTTAAAATACACATTTCTAATTAATCCTTTACCCTAAATCCCTCCCAATCATAAAAAGTAATAAACTAAAAATAATAGTAATATAAAATACTAATTAAAAGAAAAAATAAATAAAAAATAGCTAAGAAAAAAAGGCCTCTCTAGGCATCTGGTGGAGGTAGACCATAGAATTGTACTGGAGGACCTCCAGATGTCTAGAGACTGCCTTTCTAAGCACCTGATGGTTCTCCAGCATGATTTTGTGGTCAAATTTGGGTAGAAATACAGAGTTTGCCATTATCCATATTTTGTTATTTATGGTAAGTCTGGGAATGTATCCCCCATGGATATGGGGGTCATACTATATAATGAAATAATAGAGGAGCTTTTATTTTATTTCTTATATGAATTATATGCCAGGTATTGAAGGCTTTCCTATGGGAAATGTATTTTAAATGATAAAGTATGCTCCAGGCAATTTCCACAGTCATAAACATCTAAGCATTTCCTATATTGGGAGTTGTTTGATTAATAACCCTCCAGTTATACAGGAAGCATACAACATTTTTCAATTTCAGCTGAAACTATTCACAATTGGTTATATTAATGTATGTTCTGCAGATGACAGCTCACACCTTTTAAAGGCTCGCTTATAATCTTTGTCAGTGTTTGTATATACTGGAGCTTGCATTGTGCTGCATCTTTTCTATTCAGCAACGCAAAGCCTCTGTTTTGCCAGTTTAGATTCCCTGTGTGCTTATAATCTGCCACTTCTTATCTGCATCTCTCTTGGCTGCTGGTTAGTCAGTTAATCACTTTGATCCCGAGCTGAGGCCTTGATCTTTTTTTTCCCCCAGAAGGGAGACCTGAGATATTAATAGTATTCTAATTGATTCAGTCTTTGTATATTTTTTTCCATTTTTATTTATAATCTTAGAGCCTTAATTTGCCTTTGTGAAGTTTCTTTCTAAATTATTGTATTCTGATACTCAGGTTACTTAGGGGCAAAAAATGGGTCATGTGCTTTTCTCTCAGGTTGATACAATTTGTCACTCAGTTATTTCAGATTTCTTTAGGCAAGCAGAAACTTCTGAGTGTCTGTGGCTGGCATCGTTTTCATTATCTTTATTCCTGTCATGATGCTCTTCCTGGAATTGTGTAGGTTTAAAGAATTTTGATTACCTCTGATGTAGGCTTTATGGTGGTGCTGGTGGTGGTGACAGTGGTGGTAATAGTGGTGGTGAGATCTCCAAGTCCTCTAATCTGATCACTAGGGTGGCATTACCTCTGCCATTTAATGGATTTATTTCTTTCCTTCTTTTTGTAGCAGCCTGCATGCTAGTTAATAGGCTTGGGGTTTTTTTCCCCAGGCAAAAATTGTGTGTCTTTCCCTCCCTCCGACAATGGGTCTAGCCTGAAGAAACCAACTCCATCTGGTTATATTGATGTTCTTGTTCTTACTGAGGTAACCCTGTTTTGTTTCAACAATCAAAGCAAAGAATTTATCATACACAGATTATTTTTCCCATCAAGGTTGATTCTCTTATTATTGTAGGCCTGATCATGCAGTAGAATTGGGCTTTTTCTTCACCACTGACATTTGAAAGTGATTGTTGTGCCTTATAAAAAGTACTCAGGTTTGGTTTTTTTAAACAGTATTAGACTTTGCACCTGAATCAGTGGAACCTACTGTTTTGATAGTTTAAATTATTGTTCTCCCCTCTGTGTGTGTGTGTGTGTGTGTGTGTGTGTGTGTGAGAGAGAGAGAGAGAGAGAGAGAGAGAGAGATGGGAGAAAGGAAACTTTTAGAATTTTCCTCTTCCTTTTGAAATGGATTGCCAAAGCAAACTTATTTTATTCCAGTTAAATTGTAAGAGTCAGAGTAAGTGTAAAGGTTAGCTGAACATTTGCTTCCTGTGACTGTGTTAAAGGGGATAATGAGGTTGGTCTGCAAGAGTGAGTTTGGGAAGCCCCATCTTATAAAAGATTAGAAATGTTATAAGTTTTCTCTTTACCATGTGGTTAAATGGGAAAAAATGTATGATCAAAAGATATATTTTGGCTCCAGGCTGTCTGAATGACCCTGTCTTCCCATATGAGTTTGCATAAGCTCTAAGATTTAAGTTCTTTGAAGGAGGCAATTCTTCTGATTCCATAACTTTCACAGGAATATTTGTTGGGAGTGCTGGAGAGGACCTTCTCTATGGTTGCTCCCAGACTTTGGTACTCCCTTCCTAGGAAGGCTAGGATGGTTGATTCTTTACTCTCTTTTCAGAGGCAGGTGAAGTTTATTCCAGCAGGTTTTTAGATACTGATTGTTGTACAAGAAAAGGGGGTTATGGTGTGCTGTACTGTTTTAAACATGGGAGGATAGCTCGGAGAAGTTCATTGCTCTCTACAAGGACATTATTGCCAACCTGAAATTCACTAAAGATCACATAAATCTTTGTGGGGGCCGTAACAACAGTCCAGAGGGGGCACATGCAGTGTGGGCTGTACCTTTGCCACACCAATCTGAAAATCTACACAATGAGTGCTGAAAGGGTTGTGTAGATAAATAAATGTTGAAAACATGTTATGATTTTGTGTCATTTGTTTAATCATTTGTTCTTTTTCTAGGAATATGGGATAAGATCTGGTAACAATTTAGTTGGAAATATGAGATAATTCTATGGGGATCACAAACTTTTTTTTGCCACTATACGCAGCTGAAACTTTGTCCATGTATCTTATGAAGCCACCTTTACATCATATTTAATATTTGATAAGCTGCATTTTGGTCTGACATTTGTCCTATGAACAGTTGTCTATAAAGTAGAATATTACATATTTAAATTCGATCATTTAATATAGGCGCAGTACAGACCGCCGAGAAATGGTGACTTGCCGGCAGCTTAATTTCCTCCGGAGGGAAGTCACAGCCGCCAAACTGCACGGCTTCCCTCTAGAGGAAAAAGAACCCGGGAAAACTGGGTTCATTTTCCATGGCCATAGTAACATCGCATGTGCAGCAATGGCACACTCGTGATGTAATTGGCATGGTGTGATGTGTGGATGTCAAGCATCCATTATGTCACAATGGTGGTGTTTGTGAGTAAAAATGCTCTCACGTGCATAAGAAATAAAAGAACCTATAATTGACACATACTGGTACTGTAGGTATTATAAGTTTTTGGTATTACTTGTGTTTTGATTTATTTGTATATTTTTTTAATGTTTGCTTTTTATACAATAAAAATTTAATTAAAAATACTGTAGTTTGAAATTAGAACATCACTATTACCTTACACAACTACATTGCACAATCTTGGTTAAAAAGTGAGGTGCTGATCCATGTTGGTAGAGATGTTGTGAATTGTTGTCCATTATATTGAAGATGGGTGGAGGCCTAATAGATTGGGGAAAGCTGGGATTTTCTGACATTTATTTTTTAAGACATCAGGCACAAGTCTTTCTGAGCCCTGTGGCTTGGGGTTTTTTATTCCAAAGATATCAGAGCCTGAAATCGGGGCCTTCTGCAAGGAGACATTGTTTGTTTCCTCCGGGTGGGTTGTTAAATGCCCTTCAGGGCCTGCCATCTCCTTCTGTCAGTCCATAGTTAATAGTACCTTTTCTTGACACTTCTTTCTTTGCTGTGTTTATTAAAAGCAGTATGGTGACAAAGAGAGACAGTTGATTTGCTTTGTAGAATGGTTGGAAACAACTAATAATTATTCTGTACATGTTATACAGAGAGCAACAGGAGCTTAACCTCTGGATTTGAGATATGCAGTGATATATTTCTCACATTCTGAAAAAATACTAGATTTTAGGTTTTTCCCCCTTTGTATTTAGGGTACTGTGCCATTTTTTACTCTAGGAATTCCTGCTGCAGGATTCTCCATACCTACTGAAAGAAATAGGACTCACAAACTGACTAAGGTAATCACTCTTATTTGTAGCCACTCTTCCGCAGTGTGGAGATAATCATTCCAGCCAATTTTATGAGTCTATAGTGAGTTGCCAACAGAAAGATGGCTTTTTGAGTCCTTGTTAGCATCATGAGGGCAGGGAACCGTCTATTATCCCCTGTGTTGTAAGCCGCCCGGCTTCCCCAGTGATTGGGCGGCATATAAATAAATCCTATTATTGTTGTTGTTATTATTATTATTATTATTATTATTATTACTACCACATATTATCAGCTGTCCAGTGGTATAGAAAGGGTTAATTCATATTAGTGAATACTTTTTGCAAAAAGTAATGCAAAAAGTATTCACTAATATGAATTAGCTTAGCATTTTGAGTTTGGGAAATATAGGAAGACTGTGAATGAAAAGAAGGGATGAATTTTCTTCTCTTACTAGCTTTTTAGCAAAATTCTCATAGATGTAGGGGATGGATCACATTTGTGCACCTTTGATTTTCTTTGTTTACTTCTACACTATTTTATGTGTAGGGTACAGTACTGGTTTTGACTCAAGGGATTCTTGCTCCATTAGGAGTCCATCTTCCAATGGCCTTGCCCGGGAAGGCTGCACCCAGTCCAGGGGCTCCATTTAGTTAGTCGTAGATAACTGGATTGTTGGCTAGGGATAGTCTAGGTAGAATAAGTTGTTTAAGGGTAATAGTGTTAACAAGTGTCAGTGTATGGTAGCAAATCAAGTCTTGGGAAGTTCTGGATCTATACTCAATCCTGAACAGAATTGAGGAATGGACTGTTTCCTCTCCTTAGCTTCACAGGTTCGATACTTCAACCTTTGAAGAAATGAGGGCATGCTTTATAGCAGGGGTCGGTAACCTACAGCCCACTGGCCGGATACGGCCTGGCGAGGCCTTGGGACCGGCCCCAGCCTGGTCCTGCCGCCGATTGCCACTCCTGCCATTTCTTCCGCGCCACTCCGGGTGCCATTTTGAGTTCTAAAATAGAGGCTGAAGTATCGCGTGACCTTCCCCGTCGCGGGGCAGGATGGGAAAGGTCGCGTGAGACTTTGCCGCCATTTTAGAACACAGCGACAGGCCTGTAGGAGGCTCGTTGCGGTCGCCGGAGTCCTCCTGGAAGGTTCCAGCGGCCGTGGCGGGCCTGTACGTGGCCCGGTGCCAGGTTTTTTTTGGGGGAAATTCAAAATGGTGGTGCCGGTGGCTGCAGCCGCCATGCGCATGCACAACGTAGTGTGCTCCGCCTCCTCCGCCTCGCCCTCTGCCCTCCTCCTCCTCTGCCTCCTCCACCCTATAAATAGAAGAGCGGGAAGGGAGTGCACGAGGGAGGAGAGAGCGAGCAGTAGTGCGGTAGCCAGCCAGCCAGCTAGCTAGGTAACTAACCAGCAGCCAGCCAGCCAGCTAGCTAACTACTCCTAGGTAACAATGATGTCCAAAAAGGCTGCCGCTAAGAAGAAAATCGATGCGGAATGTAGGGTACTTGTTTTTTACTTCAAAATATGATGTGTGCAGTGTATGAAGGAATTATTTTTTATTTTTTATTTATTTAATTAATTTTTTTTAAAAAAAATAATAATTATTTATTTTTTGGCTTCGGCCACCCAGTTGTCTGAGGGACAGCAACCCGGCCCCCGGCTCAAAAAGGTTGCCTACCCCTGCTTTATAGGAAAGTGTAAAGGTCAAGGTTGTCAACTCATGTCCGACAATAGGGGCTGATGCTCATCTCTGTTAGTAAGCCAAAGACTACTTTGTGATCATGTGGGCAGCATGATTGTACAGAATACTGTTTACCTTCCCACTGGAGTGATACCTATGTATCTACTTGCATTTGCATGCTTTTGAACTGCTAGGTTGGCAGAAGCTGGGACTAGTGATGGGAGTTCACCCCATCACACAATTTCTGGGTCTTGAACTGCCAACCTGTCGATCTTGCAATCAACAGAGTCAGTGTCTTAACCACTTGAGCCACTGCATCCCTTATATAGGATGTGTAGAAGAAGAAAAATAAGTAACTTCTCATTCTTCTATCATATCAATGCAACTACAATTTAATATGTATAACATGATGCAGTTCTTATTTCCTTTTAGTAACACATTCACTGGTGGTAGTGAGGAAAATGTTTCACAAATACAAATGAAAGAATGACTCACAGCTGCTACTACTCTCTTATTATTCAGAATCTCAAGACTAAAATGAAGGCTTTGATGATTCAGCATTGCAGTCCAGCAGTTCAGAATTTAGAAATGTTACTTTGTGGACAAATGCTGCCACTGGCTAAGCTGCTGGAGTGACAGGCAGTCCAAAAAGTAAAAATTCCCATCTATTAATTCACTAATGCTGTTTCCCCACTTTGTCTGTCCTGTTTTAGGCAAGGTCTCTGGCAGTCTAAACATTAAGATGAGACAATCCAAGCAGAGTATTTCAGGCAAGGGCAATCCAAAGAAAGAGGCAAGACAATCTGAGCTTAAATACAGAAGATCCCAATAAGGAGCAGGCAAAGAGCAATCTGAAGGTTCGTGTAAAAGCAGTCTAAGGGCTTGACAGACTGCCCTGAAAGGTGGTGGTGGGGGAGGGAGGGCCTTGACAGACTGCTCCAAAGGGATGGCCTGCAGCTGCCCCTTTTCTAGCTGGATCGGGGCCACAGCAACCTCATGGCATGGGCTCGACCCAGCCTTTTCAGGGCACAAAAAGGAATAGCAGAAAACGGTTCCTTTTTACACCCTCAAAAGGGTGCCATACCTGCAGTGGCGGGGCTGTATGGCGCTCCTGCGCGCTGCATCATCTGGATGTAGTTCCGGAGACACGCCATGATGCACAATTTGGAATGGGGTGCTATGTCAGGGTGCCCTGGGGTGCAGAGTTGGATGTGCGTCATCAGGATGCTATGCCCCGAGTCTACCCCCAGGCCAGCCTTTCTGGTCTGTAAAGGGTCTGAGTCCAAGACAAAAGGGGTTATATTAGAGCAGGAGCCAAGGAAGGGTCTAATAAGAGCTGGAGCCACTAGTAGAGTTGATCTAAAAGAGGTGTGTGAAATGCAGCCTGTAGCCTGAATGAGGCCACCACGGCTGTTTTTGTGGTCCCTAGAGGTAATTTTTTTGCAAACCCGCTTTTTTGCTTGCTTCAGAATGCCCAGAAATTATCACTAGGGTGTGTATGTGTGTATAAGGCACCTCTGCATTGCTGGAACCCTCAGGACTGCCTAGGACTTAAAACCAAAATTTTGGCATATTTTTCAAAATTTGTTTTGCTTTAGCATGTTCCAAAATGCCTTCTAGGGGTCCAAAGTATAACCCATGTTCTACAGATGGTGTTTGGGGGCAAAATGTTTTTTTTGGGGGGGGGGGGGTTGGTGGGAGCAGGTTTGGCCCTCCAAAGTCCTAGATGGCTAATGCTACCTTCTAGTCTTCCACAGTTATCTGCCCCTGATCTGAAATCATTTCTGAGAAGATGGCTTTTTGTTTTTGCCTGGGCAGCTCTTTCTTCCACAAGTCCAAAGGAGCCTCAGTGTCTTCTATGTGTATTTTTGAACTTTCTTTTCAGTCAGGTATTAGTCTTCATGGCTGAGCATCAGATTTTCCTATTATCATCTGGAGTATAGCCTTTTCTATGCCTTTCATTGTTTTTAATTACAATACAGTATTTGTTACCATAGTTCCCATAATCCTATACCATGAGTCACACTTTCTGGGGTTTCTGGGATTTGAAGTCCCCAACATCTGAAGGATGGCTCATTTCCAACCTTTGAACTAAATATGAAGGCCTCATCTCTCCTTGCATGGAAAGAATAGTCACTGTTGTAGCCCAAAATAAATGTAGCAATTGGTTTCAGAGAAAGTCTCACACTACTGCATACTTTTGTTCATTGATGTGAAAGCATAAATAGGCTATCAGCCATGTTGATCTACCTCTCCTCTAAATTAAGCAAAGAAATGGGCAGAAGGGAAGTTTGATATATTGCTGAAGAGCACAGAGAGTTGAGATAACTGCTTGCTCACATTGCCCCGTAAGCACCCTGCCAAGCAGTACCTGTGATGTTATTCCCTGTGGGAAGAGGCAACTACAGGGAACAATTTGAAGTGCATCTGATATTGTTATCTATGAGGCTTGTACAGATTGAGCAAGTTTGAAATCCAAATGAATGATAAACAAACACTCACAAAAATGTAACTGCAATTCAACACACAGTTAAATCTTATTTTAACATCCCTTCAGGATTCCTGGATTATGTCCAATAAAATGTTACAGAAAACAAACTTTTAAGGTTTTTTTTTAAGAATCTTAAATTAAGTGAAACCATTTCACATTTCTGTTGTAATTTTACATATATAATCTTTTATGGCAATCCTAACTGGACAGGATGGCCAAGGGGCAGCTGAGCCAGCACTAATCCATCTAAAGCTATATTGAATCTGATCCTCTTCTAGCCTAGGGATGTTGGAAACTTCTTTTAGAACTATCCTGGGTCTGACTTTGTGCGGGCATAGGCCCTCTTCAGACCAGCCATTAAGTCCGGCCTGGGGACGGAGTTGGGGAGTTGCATCCAGATAACACATGCTCTGACTCCGTCCCAGGGCACTATAATGCGATGAGCTGCTCCACAGCACACAGTGTGATGGTGCTCTTCCGGTTCTGCGTCTTCAGCAGTGCGGCTATGGTGCTTTTTTGAGGGTGCAGCATGATGTTGCCATAACCCCAATCCAGCATGAAAAGGGGCGGCCTGTCAAGCCCCATAGTGGCTTTGTCCCTCAGCTAGGTCTGGCATAATTTATCTCCTCTCCTTGTCCACTCCTTGTCCACCCATCCCCCCCCTCTATTTTGCCAGTCTTTGTTAGCAGAGCAGTTGTGCTGGCACATTCCTCTGCCTTCTGATTTCTGAGATCAACCAGTAGAAGGGGTTTATGCTGGCAGAAGTGCAGTTCAGCCAACACAAGAAGCTTCTGACTATTCTAATTGTCTACAGCTGATATGTTTAAGCTAGGAGTGCACTTTTACTTCTTTTCAAGTTCATTGAAAACAAATTGAGTTTAATTCTTAGTAGCCTTGCATCAGATTTCAGGAGTCAGATTTTGAAAGGAAATACTTTACACATTCATTATTAGTCATATTTCTAATTACATATTTATTATTAAAAATGTAGACGAAAACCAGAATGTAATAGTCTTGTTTTTTTAAACCACTATATAAAGTTGCATTTATGCTTACAGATATTGATAGGTGTCCATATGTGGCAGTGCTCTGCCTCCTAATTTCCAGATCATTCGTGCAAATTAAATGTTGCTTCTTAAATGAAATTTCAAATTGGATTAGTAAGGATTTCTATTTTATGCAGGAAATGTTAAAATTACAGTCAGTATAGGGGAATAGTTGTGATTTTGGGGTTACTCCTTGTCCTATTCTGGAGTAAGATATTTTTTCTTAATGTTCCTCTTACTCCTTACTCCTACTCCTCAGCCCTGGGGAAAAGCCCCGGTTGCTTTTCAAGGCTGGTGTGTGTGTGTGTGTGTGTGTGTGTGTGTAAAATTGTTTTTTGGTGCTTGCATGTACAATATAATAGGGATAAGGAATAACAAATATATTTTGTCACTCCTTATTCCTACTCCTACTCTTGTAAAATCTGCTTACTCCTTTACTCCTTACTCATACTCCCCAGCTCTGCTTCCATGATCAGATAATGAAAATTTTACATCAAAGGAGTGTGTAAGACAGAGAGAAAAAGAGAAACCGATTTGACAGAGTGAGTGAATAAGCTAGACAGAAATTAGTAGATGGAAGATTTATCTTGGAATTCAGTGTAAACAACTGAATGTGTGAAAAAGAAGGACTAACTACAAAATGCCTTTTCAATATCACGTTCATTACTTAAAAGAATAGGTATTGTGAACATAATGAAATGAACTGGGCTAATGTAAAATGAACTACTACTGTACATAGATTGCCTACTTCATTACAATCTCATAAACAATGCAGTGGCTGACATATTTATAGTTAAAATATGTAACACCAGAAGAGTTTAGTGACGGCTTTGGCGGCTGGCTATACAGTATTGTCATGAGAACAAGTTCATCACAAGGTCATGGGGCAAAAAGATTCGGACTTTTGAAATCAGAGCAGATCTTTTTTATTGTAGTCAGCATAGGTTGATTGACTAGAGAGTACACATGGTGCTTTACTGTATGCCTTTTTGTCAGGAACATTATGTTTTCTTTTATGCTATTCCCAAGAGCAGTTTCATTGGTGGTAACAGGATATGGTTTACTAGAACTGGAGACAATATTTTCTTGGTGAATATGTAAGTTTATAATTGAATTTGATGCTCATAGACTCTGTGGTTTTAGAGGAATTTGAAATTAGTGTGCACTTTGAGAATACAGGCTCTTTACATGCTTTTCTGTATACCTTCACAGGAAGGAGATTTCACAGTCTCTCTTTGATCCATAGGAATTTACCTCTTATAGTGCTGGAAGACAGTAACATTTAAGAGTCATAGAAGTCTGCACACATAGAGGCAAAGATCCATGAAGGTTTACTTACCTAATGTATTCAGAAGGCTCTGATAAAAATTGCAAAGATTTCCTAGTATTTTTTGTGTAGTTACATTTATTTTGCTTCTTTTTATGGAATGAAGCCACAGATAAGCAGAACTCACATCATGGTTGTGAAGGGCAACATTGTCATATTTACCACAGTGAAGAAAACACTACTTAGTGCAAGTCCTGTTGCCCAGTGAAAAATGCAGGAGGCAAAACCTTTCTTTTGTTTTTTGAAAGTCAGTACTTTTGAAGTGCTCTGTTCTCTTACTGTGTGTTACTGTTTCTCAGGGGACAGCAAATGGCATTATGATGGAACTGCATCACTAATTGAGGACACCAGACAGAGTATAGAATGTTAGGCAACAAATTGAGCATCACTGCACACATAAACATACAATCACTAGTCTACACAGACACTTCTATGTAGTATTTATTTATTAAGAAATAAATAGTACACAGTAATATTTGTGTCAGAGACACAAATAGAGACAAAAGAGACAATAAAGAAGAACCATGGATCCTGCCAAAAACCCTGGAGAGTTGCTTGTCGACCTAGAATGATGGTGGTCTATGGTGAAAACTAACTCTGAGTATTCCTTGTCTGTAAAATTGGTGAGGTTGCCATAGGTTGACAGGCAACTTGAAGATACATACTGTACACACACACTTAGGAAAATACGAAGTTGCTTTACACTGAGTTAAACTTTACACAGTGTAAAGTTGCTTTACACTGAGTTAAACCGTTGGCCCTTCTAACACAGCGTTGTCAACTCTGATTGTCTCTCCAGGGTTTGTGGCAGGATCCATGGTTCTTCTTTATTGTCTCTTTTGTCTCTATTGTCTCATACAAATATTACTGTCAGGCAACTTTATAAGTGCCTCCTGCATTTTGATGTAGACAATTACAGTGCACCGCGCCATATGCGGGCGCGCCATACGCGGCCTTGAGCATACGCGCTCAAGCCGTGGGGTGCGCGTGGGGCGGAAGGGATGGCGCGTCCCATTCAATTGAATGGGCGTGTGCGCCTGTTGCGCCCTGCGCGCGCCTGCGCCACTGCACCGCCGCGCACGAGCCCCATTGTTTCCAATGGGGCTCAAGCATAGGCGGAATTCGCCTTACGCGGAGGGATCCGGAACGGATCCCCCGCGTAAGACGAGGACGGACTGTATTCCAATTCCTAGTGCCACCAATCAGTCTTCTCTTAGCCTCACATATCTTTGTCAAGTGCAGGATGATGATAGTAGCACTTCTCCACATGTTGTGTCATTGTCTGTTCATATGTAGATGGTTTGTTGATAGTGGTCGTGTCTTGGTGCCATTTCTTGTGCTATTCCACCTCATATTGTTGGATCTCCATGTTAATACAAAGAAATCTTACTTGGTTCCCATGCAAACTCCCTGATTCTTTAGGATTAATGTTGTTTCAACATTTGGGAAAGGCTTTTGGGACAGAAGATGCAACTTTGACTTTGTAAAGGACCATGTGTCAATTTTTAAGAGCTGACAGCCCTCATATTTTATAAGGCTTCATAGTTTCAGTGTTAGTTGTCATCCTTGTTCCAGGATTCATGTGAGAATTCTTCAAAATTTGCTTTCTGCCAAGCTATCAATGATTCCTGGCGTACGCTTGTGAATACTGACTCCTGTAAAGTGCTTCCTCCTTTGGTGTCTGCAGAAACAAAAAGTCTCCTTCAAGCTAAAGAACCCATTGATTATTGTAACTACAGGCTTAATGACAACTGATTGGAGTGCCCATCACAACACCCTCAGCATCAAAGAATTTTTGACCTCAAAGCAAGCAGAGCTTCAAATCAGCATTGGAGAGTTGCTGGCGAAAGTGCTCCTGGATTTCAAACATGCTGTAGATGTTTTTCAGAACACAACTGAAAACATCACTGTGATGTGTTATATAAAGAAACCAAGAAGGATTTGATTGAGTACTATCCTTTCACTTACACTATATCTTTGGCACTACTGAGTGTCTGAACCCTCTTTCAGTCATAAAAGAAAGTAAAGATAAGAGTGGTGGAAGTAGTTTGAACTCACATTCTTTTTCTTGAAAATGTTTTGGAATTCAGTCAATATATGTTTAACCCACTCAGTGTAAATGTATCCTAAGAGCATGGTCATTGCTTGAAACATCTGGTTTGAAAATTAATGAGATAACACCAAACATTAGAAATTGATTGCCAATAACACTAATAAATGAAACAATTTAATTGGTTAAATTATAATTAATTGTTTCATAAAATACTAGTTTTTAGAAAAGATTATGGAAATTATAGAGGATGATAAGAAAGGTTTCACTGATGACTCTTGTGAGCACATTTTATAATTGTTAACTTCAAAAGTGCTCTTTTTTCATTTTCATTTTTTTATTTTTCCAACCCAGATTCCCCCCCCCCCCTCCCCATGGACTGCAGTGTCTAAAGCATAGTTATTGCTTGAGAATAATAGGAGTCCAACATGTTGGTAAATATTCATATTGTCCTAATGTTGGAATCTCATTTTACAAGCTCTTTAGTTTTGTTTTGTATTTCTTCAGTTCTGTTTTGTCACTGATCTGGAACTTTTTCTTGTTTATACCTCTACCGCCACCATGTACACTTTGCTTACCCTTCAAACATCTTGTTTTTTAAAAATGTTAATAAGAAATTCTATTAAAGATTAGAAAGGAACAATGTCTTTATTTCAGTGTAAGGAGGCTGATCAGTGCAGAAGCAAATGGCTGGTTACAAAGATCTGTCTGTGAATGAAGTCTGGGGAATTCTTCATCACAAAGGTTTTGAATGCCTCTGAGTATATGGAGAACATTTTCCCTGCACAGTTGAAATGCTGCATCCTATTTGACTTCCCACTGCTATTCTAGAAGTGTAGTATGCAAAGATCAGTGTTTGAGGACATGTTTTGAATTCGGGAATCAAGGGATTCCAAATTTAATCTATGGTATCTTAAATTTAAAAAATATAAGGCACCTAGCAAAGCCACTGTTCCCTACAAGAATTTTACTGTAATACTTGATTTGTTTAAATTACTTAACCTTGTATTCTAAGGCTAACAAAAAACAATAAGGTTTGAACTCATTAATTTTCTTGTCTGTCTGCATTCCAAATGGCATATGGTTTAGATAGGAAACAATGTAGTCCAGGGATTGATATACCTCATCATATAAAATAACCAAAAACGTTTACACTAGAACCCTGTTTCTCTGTGGAAAAGTCCTAAAACTTCCCCCATTGCCTGAGAAAAACCAAGTTTAATAGATCCAACCAAAAATAGATTTAATAACTAAGCTTATTGCACAGGCCCCTGGAACAGGCCTGGCAGGGAACAAAAGGAGCGAGATGGGAACAGAATGGGGCAAAGGATGCATTTTACCACACACCAGAATGCTGCTGCTGCCGCCGAAGTTCCCATTCTGTTCCTGATCCGTTCCACAGGAAGCAATTTTCAGGAACTGTTCAGAAACATTTCTGAAAATGTGCGATAAGCTTAATTTCCAACTCATAGTGCTTGGCTCACTGAAACAGGGGTTCAAAAAGATAAGGAAAGAAAGAGAGATTGAGCTTGAGAGAAAGAAAGAAAAGCCAAGAGAAGACTAAATGGGTGGTCCCCTTCCTTTCTGTTTGTAAAAGGGAGAAAGGAACATTGGGTCTTACCTGTAATGTGTCCATTTCCAGTAGATAAGAGCCCCACATCTTAGAGGGTTATGCTCCCCCCACTCACTCCAGATAGGCAGGAAAGAAAAAAGAGAGCTTCTGGTGACTCCACTTGGGTGGCGCTAACCCCAGAAGGCCAGTCACTACAATAGCCAAATGCTCCAGAAAAAACATAAACAATTTATTTGCATATCAAACTATAGAGAATTGGATGGCAACAGAGTCAGCTAGTGAACAATCTAAATTGCTCCCCATAGGGCAGAACTATGTGCATTATGAACCATCCCTACGCCAGCACCACTTAGGGTGGGCCAGGATGTGGGGCTCTTATCTACTGGCAATGGACATATTGTGAGAGCCAGTGTTCCTTTTCCCAGTAGATAAGATCCCCACATCCTCTAGTCTGGGATGTACCAATGCTAATTTAATTAGGGTGGGTGGTGCTGGCCTCTTGGTGACCTAGGTTTGAGCACCTGTTGCAAGGCCCTGCTGCCAATTTCAGCCTCAGTTGACCCAAGCTGACAAGCTAGTGATGCCTAACAAGTGGTGGCATCCACATGATCACTCTGCTGGTCTCTGCTATAGAACCTATGATGGTTAGAGGTACTGATGCACCTGTGCTCTTTGGTATAGGTGACTTGGTTTCTGGTGGTGACCTCCCAAGGATTTATGGCAGATAGTAATGCAGGGCTTGATCCACCTGCTAGCATAGAGGTTCATGCCTTCTTGCCCTTGGAATAAGACTGAAAGGAGACAAAATGGGGCATCAGAGGAATGAAAGCTGCATGTCCTTCCAGGTGGCTCTCCAGGTGCAGTGATAAACATACTAAAAGAATATCAAGTGATTTTTTTCCAGTAACAACAGCAACATTCTAAAATAAGGTAAAATAGAAACCACAGTAAAAGCCATATATTTGGTTAATTGAAGGTTCCATGACTCCTCAAAAACTTTTCAACAATGTCCATATAGAACAATGGGGGTGGTGATGATATCAGCCTTTGAAGACTAAAGAGCCTATTGTTCTGAAGGCCCCCCCCCCCCATACCAGATAGCTTTATACTTTATTCTCTCCACCCACATTTCACTCCACTCTTCCTGGCCAGGAATCACCTTTATCTTCCTTTCTATTCTTCTTAAATTGCTTTCTACTTGACACAGCAGGCAGATTAGCCAGTTTAGCAACAGAACCATGTGGAGCATTTCCTCCAAACTAATCCTTCCCTTGAGGCCTTATTGCCTTACTGAAACTGGTAGCCACCCCACCCTAATGGATTCTAACAGCCTGTTAAAAGTGCAGGATTAAATTTGGCATTAATAAAGGCAGTTTACAGACCGCCACCTCCATTTCCACCACTGGGAAGCCTCAGCCTCCAAACGGGGAGGCTTCTCAGCGGTGGAAAAAGAAGCTGCAAAAAGCGGCTTCTTTTTGCGTCACGCTTGTGACACATGAGTGTGCAAATGGCGCACTCATGATGTCGCAAGCGCAGGGGGATGTGTGGACGCTAAGCGTCTGGCACGTAAAAATGGCGGCGCCTATGTGTATAGGGTGCCTCTATTTTTACACCCCCATCACGTGCTAGGGGTGAGGCCGGTATGGACGCTAGGTCCTTGGTCAACCCCTAACACGTGATGGGGGTGTATTAAAGGCCCGTCTAGAACGGGCCAAAGAAATCAAGTAAATCTGCACTAAGAAGGGAAACACGGAAAATAATTTAATGATCTAACTAACTACAATAAGTTTTTCTGTAGTGTGATAGTTGCATTTCTTAAGAAGTCTGTGGTAAAAAGTCCATATGGTGCTCTAAAATAACAGAACTTCAGGGAAAATAGGGTTATGTGCAAATCTAAAAAAAATGTTATGTGTGAAAGTTTCAGAAATCTAAGGCAAGTCTGAAATGAACACGTGCATGTAAATGACAATAATTCATATTAAAATGAATTAAAAACTTATTAATTTACCTTATTTCTTTCACAAATAATATCAGTTTACTAACTGGTACAGTGCTGACAGGGTTTCATCTGACAGCAGCCATACTGCTTATATCTATATTTATATAATGCCCTTCATTTCAAAGGTGTTACTAGTGCACTCATCCATTTTTCTCTGATGTTGGAATTCAAGGGGCATGTCCATAAATAATGGATTCTCTGTATTTTGCTATCTTTCAGAGAGAGGATTTAATATTTGAAAATCTCAGTCTTGCAATACCTTCTTTCTAGGTATCATACATTATATAGTTGATGGATATGTACAAGTTGTATATTTTTAAAAATGAGGAAATATGAGGATTCTAATGTCAGTTTGTATTGCTATATCTTCAGTTTTAAATGATTTCAGGATGATAATACCACATTCATCCAAGCTACCAAGCCCATTTTGCATTAAAAAAAACCCTGAGTTGCCAAGAAAATAGGATCAGCTTTATCGATGAAATTTTATTTATTTAATTTAATTATTTTATATCCCACTTTTCTCCCAGAATGGGATTTTAGGCGGCTGCATAATTAACAATTCTTGAGTGTGATATTTTTTAAACTAAAATGTTATTATGAAATACCAATGCACAAAGCTAAAGACAGCCAGAGTTCTTGGAAAGGTTGGTGGATTTCTTGGCATTTGGTAATCTTCGCTTAACAAGTGATATTTCTGTCTTTGAAAGGAATACCTAATAACCACTCGTTTAGATATGATTGTGTTTAAATCTCTTAAACATGTCTTAGCTTATGTTATAAGTGGCCGTCATTAACAGCAGAGTCTTGTCCATGTTTACTCAGAAGTCATTTCTAATGTGTTCAGTAAGGCTTACTTTCAGGTAAATGCACATACAGTTTCAGATAAGTGTGACATTCTTCACCTTAAAGTGATACTTGTGTTATCCTGCTCTCCCTGATGCACTACAGTATGGCTCTTGACACTGTTGCAGTGATTTCCAAATGGTAAATAGCTGTGTGACAACACATTTTAAGAAGTTGAATATATTACAGTGGGCCCTTGGTATCTGTTTGTAGCAATTAAGAATGTACTGTTGTCATGGAGTGCAATTACTGAGAATCATTTTACACTTGCCTTGCTACATTTGCAGCTTCTCTCACTTATTTGATGGACAAAGGGGCTCTTTGCTGACTAAGATGGAGCAGACTCCTTTGTATTTGGAGCTTTGCCAGGTTCTCATGTTGAGGATCCTGGATTTTACTCTGTTCTTTGTCTTTCAAACAATTGTGTCAGTGCATAGTTGGGGATGGTATTGTACCAGAAATAGGGATGAGAAGCACACTGTTCTTTATGTGAGTAAAAAAACTTGGGAGCAAAGGCAGTTTACAGACTGCCCTTTTGGGGCGGCCTGTTCCCGCCCCTTTCCCTGCTGGATCGGGGCCTCAGCTGCCACAGCGGCAGCCTCTGAGGCCCCAATCTGCCGCTTTCCAGGCTGTGGGGAAGTGGCAAAAGGCCGCTTCCTTGCGGCCTGGAGAGGGGTGTCCTTGGGGCTTCATTTTCAATGATTTGAAATTCTTTAAACCATTGTCTTATGATTGTAAGATTTTGGGTGATCTATTTTGAATGAATTTTTATTTTAAAAAAACCCCATGATTATTGAAAATACAATATTCTATGACATCAGATGACCTGATGACCAAGGCACTTGCAAATTTGTGAAGTAAAGCACAAGAAACATAGATTTAATGTTATGGTGTTGAGCAATAGTACTCCTGTTGAAAGATCATATTTTGGGAGTGGGTCTTCAAATAGGGGCAAAACCACTAAAATACTGCCTTCAACTCCCAGAATGGGTACTTCATTAAAAATGGTATCATGATGGAGGCTGATGAGAAATTTCTTGGAATGGATAGACCCAACTTTACCTGCCCCTTTCCCAGAACCTCTCCTTTCAGACTTTGTAGTTCTCATAGATAAACTCCAATAAAGGAAAGACGCTTGCCAAGTGTACAGAACTTGTATTGCCCTGAACTAGCAAAATGATTTTGTAGATTTTGGCCAATATCCCTTAATGTTTTGTTAGTACATAACCAATAGCCTACATCTACAAAGAACCTTTGCTAGTGAGGCTGTCAGGCTTATCATTTGCTTTAGCAATTTAACTGATTGTTATCTTCTGATGTCTGCTTGCTTCTCTGACAGCTTGCATGAATTATTCTGTATTGTGGCAAGTTTGTTTATATTATTTAAAATTGAAAGCAGATTGTATGGAAATTGTGTTTTCAGTGACTTAGATCCAACTGTGCAAATAAAACAAAATAAAAATCAACACCATCCTAGGTCTAATTTCGCTGAAATGAAACTAATATAAAATTAAGCCCATAGTTTAAATATCAAACAGCCTGCAGGGATATGAAAAATAATTGCATATTGTTGTCAGTCAAACTTATTTAGGCATAAATAAAGAGTGAACATTATTTTTCTTGCATCATAAAATGTTTGCTGACAACTTCATTTATTTTCTGGTACTGATTTTCTGTATTTCTTCTTGGGGTATCCTGTGGTTTATTATAGAATCATAGAATCATAGAATCATAGAGTTGGAAGAGACCGCAAGGGCCATCCAGTCCAACCCCCTGCCATGCAGGAAATCCAGATCAAAGCATCGTCGACAGATGGCCATCCAGCCTCTGTTTGAAGACCTCCAAGGAAGGAGACTCCACTACAGTCCAAGGGAGTTTGTTCCACTGTCAAACAGCCCTTACTGTCAGGAAATTCCTCCTAATGTTGAGGTGGAATCTCTTTTCCTGCAGCTTTCATCCATTGCTCCGGGTCCTAGTCTCTGGAGCAGCAGAAAACAAGTTTGCTCCCTCCTCAATGTGACATCCCTTCAAGTATTTAAATAGGGCTATCATATCACCTCTTAACCTTCTCTTCTCCAGGCTAAACATCCCCAGCTCCCTGAGTCGTTCCTCATAGGGCAAGGTTTCCAGACCTTTCACCATTTTAGTCGCCCTCCTTTGGACACGCTACAGTTTCTCAATGTCCTTTTTGAATTGTGGTGCCCAGAACTGGACACAATATTCCAGGTGGGGCCTGACCAGAGCAGAATATAGTGGCACTATTACTTCCCTGGATCTAGATACAATACTTCTATTGATGCAGCCTAAAATCGCATTGGCCTTGTTAGCTGCCGCATCACACTGTTGACTCATGTTCAACTTGTGGTCTACTTGGACTCCTAGATCCCTTTCACATGTTGTCTCCTTAAGCCAGGTGTCTCCCATCCTATATCTGTGCATTTCATTTTTTCGCCCTAAGTGCAGTACCTTACATTTCTTCCTGTTGAAGTTCATTCTGTTAGCTCTGGCCCAGCTTTCTAGTCTATTCAGGTCATTTTGAATTTTGATCCTGTCCTCTGGAGTATTAGCTATTCCTCCTACTTTAGTGTCATCTGCAAATTTGATAAGTATTCCCCCAATTTTTTCCTCCAAGTCATTGATAAAGATGTTGAACAGTACTGGCCCCAGGACAGAGCCCTGTGGGACCCCACTGGTCACTTCTCTCCAGGATGAAAAGGTGCCATTGTTGAGCACCCTTTGGGTTCGGCCGGTCAACCAATTACAAATCCACTTAACAGTTGCCGTGTCCAGCCCACATTTTACAAGCTTGTTTGTGAGAATGTCATGGGAAACCTTGTCAAAGGCCTTACTGAAATCAAGATATACTATATCCACAGCATTCCCTTCATCTACCAAGCTGGTAATTTTATCAAAGAAAGAGATTAGATTTGTCTGGCATGACTTGTTTCTCTGAAACCCATGTTGACTTTTTGTGATTATGGCATTGCCTTCTAGATGTTCACAGACTCTCTGTTTAATGATCTGTTCCAGAATCTTTCCTAGTACTGATGTCAGACTAACTGGACGATAATTGTTGGGATCCTCTTTTTTCCCCTTTTTGAAGATGGGGACAACGTTTGCCCTCCTCCAGTCTACTGGGACTTTTCCTGTTCTCCAGGAGTTTTCAAAGATTATTGCCAATGGCTCCGATATTACATTGGCCAGTTCTTTTAATACCCTTGGATGTAGCTCATCTGGTCCTGGAGACTTAAATTCATTTAGGTTAAACAGGTATTCCTGTACTATCTCTTTACTTATTTTGTGCTGAATTTCCCCTATTCTGCCCTCTGCTCCATTATCCTCAGGTTGAGCACCCTTTGCCTTTTCTGAGAAGACTGAGGCAAAGAAAGTGTTGAGTAATTCTGCCTTTTCTCTTTCTTCTGTTAGTATTTTGCCATCTTCTCCATGCAGTGGCCCTACCGTTTCCTCCTTCTTCCTTTTGCTGCGGACATATCCAAAAAAGCCCTTTTTGTTGTTCTTAACCTCTCTAGCAAGCCTGAGTTCATTCTGTGCTTTGGCTTTTCTGACCTTATCTCTACACTTGCTAGCTATTTGTTTGAATTCCTCTTTGGTGATTTCCCCATTTTTCCATTTCTTATACATGTTCCGTTTAAAATTTAGCTGAGCTGAAAGTTCCTTTGTCATCCATCCTGGGTTCTTGCGACACCTCCCATTTTTCTTTCTCACTGGAACTGTTTTAATTTGTGCCTTCAGTATCTCCCTTTTGAGAAACTCCCATCCATCTTGAACTCCCTTCTCTTTTAGTATTCCTGACCATGGGATCACCCCCAGTATTTCTCTAAGTTTAGTGAAATCCGCTCTCCTAAAGTCTAGGATGCGTGTCTGACTATGCCTGGCTTCTCCTTTCCACTGTATAACAAATTACAGGAGAACATGGTCACTTCCACCTAAGGATCCCACCACTTGCACCCCATTAACCAAATCATCCTTGTTGGTTAGGATCAGATCTAAAATAGCTGACCCCCTTGTTGCCTCTTCCACCTTTTGGACAATGAAATTGTCTTCGAGGCAAGTGAGGAATTTACTAGACCTTGAGGATCTGGCTGAGTTTGACTTCCAACAAATATCAGGGTAGTTGAAGTCACCCATCACTACTACGTCTCTCCTTTCTGAGTGTGTGGTCATCTGTTCTAGAAAGGCATCATCCAATTCCTCCGTCTGACTTGGGGGTCTGTAGTAGACCCCCACCATAACATCCTTGTTGTTTCCCTGCCCTTTAATTTTAATCCAGATGCTCTCCACCTGGCTTCCAGGATTGATGTCCTGGATCTCTTCACTGGTGTAAATATCTCTGACATATTGGGCTATTCCTCCTCCTTTCCTGTTTGGCCTGTTTCTCTTGAAAAAGTTATACCCCTCTATTTCCACATTCCAATCATGAGACTCATCCCACCAGGTTTCAGTGATGCCTATTATATCGTATTTGCATTGTTGTACTAGGAGTTGAAGTTTATCATGCTTATTTCCCATGCTCTGTGCATTAGTGTAGAGGCATCTAAGACCATGTGTTCCCTTTACTTGCTGCTTGTGCAAGTTCTTTTGCCTCCCACTGTTGGGTCCTTACACTGTTTGTCTTGTTCCCTCTCTGTCAGTTTGACTATCTTCTCCAGACTTTTTGCCTTCCAGAATACTGTCTCCCTCCCCCACATAACTCAGTTTAAAGCCCTCCTGATCAAATTCTTGAGGCTATTGGCAAAAATGTTTTTGCCAACTGGCGTGAAATGCAACCCATCCCTTGCCAGAAGTCCCTCCCCATGGAACCGCAACCCATGGTCCAAGAATCCAAATCGTTCTTGGCGACACCATCTACGGAGCCAGTTATTTACATCCGCTATTTTCTTCTCCCTTCCTGGACCATGCCCTTCGACTGGGAGAAGAGAGGAGATGACAACCTGTGCATCCACCTCTTTCAACTTCCTACCCAAAGCCTCATAATCCCTTATGATATTCTGAAGGCTATGCCTTGCAGTATCATTGGTTCCCACATGAACCAAAAGAAAGGGGTAATTGTCAGTAGGCTTGACCAGTCTTGTCAGCCTCTCTGTCACATCACGGATCTTTGCCCCAGGGAGACTGCACACCTCCCGAGACATCTTGTCAGGCCCATAAACCACTAGTTCAGTGCCTCTCAGCAAAGAGTCCCCGATGACCACTACACGCCTCCTCCGAGGCTTAGCAGCAGCCATTCCCTTTGGTGGAGCTCTCTGGGTCCCCTGCTCTGTCCCTGAAGTCTGTCCCTGCTGCTGTTCCTCATCATCCTTGATAGCAGAGAGAGATTGAAATCGATTCTGTAGCTGTAAGCTTACAGAATGTTCCCTGGTTTCCCTACTTCTGTGTGTGACCTTCTTCCAACTATCTACTTCTGTTGTGTGTGAAGTGACCTCCTCTTCCCCAGCAACTTCCTTTGTGTGTTTCCTGTCCAGGACCATCTGGTCCGTTCTGGTCAGGACAACCTTTTCCTCCTTATGATGCTGAAGTGTAGCTACCTGGGCCTCCAGCTGCTGTACTTTCTCTTCTAAGAGGGCTACCAACTTGCACATGGGGCAGGTAAAGTTCCCCATATCCCTAGGCAAGAAGACAAACATCCCACAGGTGTTGCAGGTGACTGCAGCAGGGCCTTCAGTGTCCATATTGAGAAGTCTTAAGGAAACTCTGAGCAAAACTGTGGGTTTCCCCTGCTAAACACAAGTGTAAAGACCCCCTGATGGCTTGGCCTTTGTCCCCAAACTCTGTCCTTGAGTTCAGTTCACTGGCCTTATAGTTATGTAGACTAGCTCCTTTCAGAGCAAGTCTCTGACTCACTTCCTCTGAGCAGAAGTACCCACAAACCCCTTAAGGAAAGGGAAAAGAAAATGTGCAAAATTAAAGGGCCCCCTCTAACAATGTTCCCAGGCCAGCTTCTCCAAATCGTCCTTGATTATATAACAATTTTTTAAAAATAAAAATAAACAATTTGCACGCCATTAGGCGCGCGCCTCCCCCAGCACTTAAAGAGAATTAGGCTTCTGTCCACTCCCCCCAAGAGCCACAACAATATCCCAAGTTTATATTATTAGTAGTATTATAGAGCTCTGTCTGCACTGGTGTTTTCTACTTACCTAACTTATATTTTTCAGTTCAACTAGCATGGTCTTTATCATTTACTAGCTTCTTTTCATGCATGCTCTCCCTCTGTACTGCATAGCAGTTTGCTGTATATTTATATAGGTAGTGTTATCCAGGGCAAGGGTGGTGATCCTTACCTGTTTTTTTCTTTTGTAAATCCTCTTTGCATGTAATGTTTTGATTGCTTAAAGTTACCATAAGATAATTTTTATCTCGCCTATTTCACATGTTGAATATTTCTTGTGAGTGCATTCCCTGTAGTGACAGCTAGTATTTAACATATTTGGGAGCTTGTTAGTACTCTGAATTGTATTCATTCATGATAAATACTAGCTGTCATCATGCATTCACAAGAAATATTCATTTCATGAATGTGAACATTTAAAATATTCTTGTGGCATCTTTACCACCTAAAAAGTAATGTGTGAGTCAGCTTTTTTCGCTGTTGTTGCTTCCTTGAATAAAACTGTATGAGAACTGAAAAGTTAAAACAATTTTTAAAAGACCAGAGCAGCAGCTTCCCTTTTTGTTGATCTAAGCAAGAGGGAGAAAGTTGTTGGACAAATGGAAAGAAGGTTTCCTGAGGAATACACAAAAAAGTAGCTTTGCCACCACAGAACAAATTCTATGGCATTGTCTAGGACAGGGTGGTAAACATGTGGCAGTCAAAGTGCTGGACTGCATGTTAGTGGAAACCTAGTCAGCCTAGTCAGTGATGAGGAATTATGGGAATTGCAGTCCTGTTATATGGAGAGGGCTGCATGTTCCCTCTCCCTGATTTTCATATTTTAGAGGGGTCACATCAATATGATTAAGGAAACTAGAGCTTGGGAATTTTTTTTTTTTAGAACCATACCTTCTAGAATTTTTCAACCAGTGAACAAAAAAAATCAACCTTTGGAAGAAAATACAGTTAATTAGGGACACCCTGGTGTGATTGTTCATGCTACAAAATGCTCGGTTACAGTATGTACTGGCTCATTATTTTGCACTGTAAAGCGCAGTGGTACAATTTGAAGTTTGTAAACCTTCTTCCTTTAAATATTTAACACCATAGCTCAGGGGTCGTAGTGATTCTCAGTCATGCATATTGATACCATAGAATGAAATGTGTTAAGGTTACATCAACCTGAAATTAATACATAAAGTACTAGTGCATTCAGACTTAATTATTAGACTAAAATTAATCAACCATAGTCAAACTCCTAGTTGGCCGATCACTTTGTCTTGCTAATACAGCAGACTGTATCCAAAGTATATTTTAAACTGCATGATACAGAATATGCCAATAGTGACAACAAATGTATTTTAACAATAAATGTTTCATTATGCATAATATGCATTCTGAAGCTAGATGTGAATCAAGAGTCTCTGGGTTAATGTTTTTCCCACCAATACACTAGCATTCCCCTTCCAACATTAAGTGGTTAAAATCATCAAGATTATGTTGCTATGGTTCATCACTGCAAGTGGAGAAAACTAGAAAAAGAATCTCAAGAGATGAAAACCCCATTATATTACATGAATCGTTAGGTTAATTATATTGTTTTCCATTTTCCATTACCTTAGAAATAGACAGTCATTAAATATTCTACGAAGACATTACATTTCAGTTTTGAAAACGAACCATGATTTTTTTTTAAAATACTGCTTCAAATCTCCAAGGAAAGTTATGTAAATTCTTTGGTACTATACTCCCCTAATTATATTTAGTTGATGTCACCATGTTGATATTAAGTCTGTAGTGACACTTTTTTTTGCAGTATAGATGGAACCAAGTAAGAAATTATTCATGATGTGGACAGTAAGGGGTGGGGTAAATCTGTTTGATCTGCATATTTCCTTCATTGCCTTTTGTGACACATCATTTTGGAGTCTTGTTATATCAAAGACTCTTGACACCTGTCTGAGGAGATCTCTTTCTTGATTCTATGGAAATCGATGCCTTCAAAATGCATTTAAATGTCAAGGGTGAAGTCTCCAGAAATATTGCTAAACACAATACAAGTCAATCTAGATAGCAACAACAAGGGAGATAATGGTTAGCTCCTGTAGCTTGTTATGAAAACTGGTAGAGTAATGTTGGTTTCTCTCTACATCTCCTATTTAAATTTAAGTACATAGAGCAGGTTCCACCATAGTACACATGCAACATAGTACACATAGTATGCCATAGTTCCACCATACATGTGTTTCAGGCACTGATTATTGATTTTACTCTGTAAAATGAGTCCAAAGTGCATTGCTAAATCTTTTCAAGGGAGAAACAATCGCAAGGAAGTTGCAGATTTCTTCACTGCACGTATTGCCACTCCATAGGAATCAAGAAATTTCCTATGGCATGCCTTGTCAGATAAGAGTCGAATTTTTCACCAGCGGGGCTGTACTTGTCCAGCCCACTTCATATTTCTGAGATCTTCCGTATACCACGGTTTACAGTTTGAAACAGGCTGGAAAGGATGTTTGGGAGCGATTGTGTCTATAGCTTTGGTAAGATCACTATTCCAGGTACCAATCATTAAAACCCCTAGTGCTCTCCGGAACCCAACAGGTTCCATCAGCCTTTGTGGGCGGATCATTCTAATTGGTCCTCCACCCCCAAGGGGCTGAACCTTAGCCCAACCTTGATGTACCTGTTCTGTACTAAAGACCACATTGAGAGTATGACCTGCACAATGTGTAGGCCCAGAGACTAATTGGGATAGGCCCATGTTTGTCATGGAGCTCGTGAACTCCCAAGCTGCACCATTTAGATTTGTTAAATGAGCTTTGAATGGAATGTTGAGGTCGCCAAGGACTAAGAACCTGAGGGACTCCAACACCAACTCTGAGACCAGTTGTGTCAGCTTGTATAGGGAGTCTGGTAGATAATGGGGTGTACGGTATACCAACAGAATCCCCAGACTGTCCTTCAGGCTTAGGTAAATACGCTCGATGTGGTCTGTTTTCTGGACAGGTATCCTGGTCAAAGTGAGGTTATTTTGTGGACAAAGGCCACTCCCCCCTCATCCACTTCCCATTACCTGCTCACTGACAGAATACCCAGCTTGTAGGGCCTGAGCCTAGGTTATAGTACTATCAACCCCCAGCCAGGTTTCTGTAAAGCATGCCAGGTTGGCTTTTTCTCCCATCAATAGATCATATATAATATGGGTTTTATTTTTAACTGACCTGGCATTGCACAGGAGCAAAGAAAGGTTCTGTGGTTGGATTGGCGCTCTCTCTCCAGTTCTGTTGGGATAACAGGGTAACGGAAGGTGAGATAGATTTCAAACATCAATCTCATCTTCCTTTATAACAGTATTTCACCCTCTTAATGCTTTATCTTCCATTACCTCACACCATGCTTTTTGCCGCTCCATGACTAAAATCAATTGCCTCCCACTGTCCACTGTCAAGAATATTCCCTCCCCTTCTGTCCACATCTGTCCCCATCAATCTCGCCTCTATTTGCTAAAAATGGATAGCTGAGGAAAGTGTACGATTTTTAAAGTCTCTGCTCCCCGGCGCTCGATGGACTCTTTGCTACCACTGCAGCTGTTGTGGGAGGGGAGACGTTTTTTTAAATTCTCCATTCCCTGGTGCTCTGTGGACTCTGCGCTGCCTCTCCAAGTTCTGGAGAACTATCTGCATAATGAACTATCTGCTTCTTTCAAACACTTGCAATAAAGTAAAATAACTGACCTCAGCCAGGCCAGTTGCGTGTGCCTATTTTGGTGCTGCCATGTGTTAAAAAGGTGGTAGACATTAAGTATATGGCAGTGTATTGTCTTCCCTGTGGAAAACAGTCAGGCTTATGTTGATGTCTATTTTATGTCTCATATTAGAGGTAGTACTATTCTGAGGCAGAAAGGGTTACATAGGTAGTATAGTGAGCCCTGGGGGAAAAAAATACAGCTTCATAACTGTGGACTTGATTTCCTTTTCTGTTTTGATGTGCATTGGTGTATTGTTGTGGAGCCCAGACTTGTATGTTGCAGTAGCTCACCGTAACTATCTACATACAGTGGACCCTTGTTATACGCTGGGGTTTGGTTCCAAGATCCCCCGTGTATAACAAAATCCGTGTATGCTCAAGTCCCATTAAATGTAATGGCATAGCAAAATGGTGTCCATTATAAAAAAAAGGAAAATCAAGGTAATTTTATACTTTTTTGGAACATTTTCAAACCGTGTATGCTTGAATCCGTGTATAAAAAATCCATGTATAAGAAGGGCCGACTGTATTGTAGGCATTATGCAGTTTTTAGGTGAACAGCAAAAATGAGGTAAATGCATTAGTTTATATGCTTCTAGATATGGGGTTGAATTGAGATACAGGCATGTGCAATTGCACTGGCTGAGACAGTCAACCTGTTCCCTTCTCTCTTTAGCTGCCCAGCCCTAACAATACTAGAACATCAGGTTAGCATACTGAACATTTCTGGTATAGGGGAAGGTTGAGCCCTTGAAAATCAGTCAGACTATTTTGGGGGAAATGGTCTTCTGGGAAAGAAGAACCAGGGATGCCACCTTCTCTAATTCAGTTACATGAGCCTGAGTAAAAAAAATTAAAAGATGTTGGCTGCAATTTTCACAGTTTGGCTATGCTTACACAAGATGCTGAGCCAACATTGCTCAAAATCCTTTTTGCATTTGTTTGTTTATGAGCAAGCTCGCTGTTCCATGAGACCCAGTCATTTCTGCATGGCTCCTTTTGCAACTGGAAGTAGCTAAATTAGCCACTGTACTTAGCACTAAGCAGAAAAGCTTCTGTGTCTGCACCAGAATTCCAGCCATTTTGCAGGAAATATTTGATGCCAAAAATTGATACTGGTGACAGAGCCAGATCATTTAACAATCTAGGTCTAGGTTCAAATGTAAGTTACACTTATATTTACTTTACACTTACTTTACTGCCCTAGGGTAAGTTCCTGATTAGGTTAGCTGCTCCTCTTGCAGCAGCAATGTGCCCTAACATGTATAGTATGCTTGAATTTTGAAGAATTCTGACTTCACATCCTGTGCAGATGAGGTCTTTCTCAGGAGTGAAACAGACAGTAAAAATGAAGTAGCTTCCGGCTGCTTTGGAGGCACGGCAGTTAGATGACACATGCCTCCCAAGCAGCTGGAAGCTGTGCCAAAGCCACATTCCAGTCCTTAAGACCGGAGCCACTCTTTCATACCCATCTGCTCCAGCCCCAAGTAACAAACCCAGCTTACAAAAGCATTGACGACTAAACCCACACCCACTAGATGAAGAAATTGCTTTTTATATTCTGGTGATTTGTACAAGAAGATAGCTTAAATGTTTTGTGCTGAATGCAGCATCAATATCAAAATTGTGTAAGAAGTATGAGCAGCTTTAATATACTTACTGCATTTTGAAAATAGCAATAGAGGCCTAGAGCAGTCATGGATGAGCTTCAGGAATGTTAATTGTTTATGTACATGAGTAAGCTTATAAATGGTTGTTTCTGAGGGCTTATTTTGCTCATCAAGAAAAACTGTCAGTGCTAGTATAAAGAAGGATGAATGAATTATTATATCACTTCCTCAGACTCCTAAAATGTTCAGAACTTGATGGAAAGTGCTGTTAACTTACCATGAACTTCTCTCCTACTGAGCCACCTCAGCTTCTGTACATTTAAAGTAGGCAAAAAACCATTATACTAATCCATTGTGCCATCTTATCTCCAGAAAACACATGTAAGCAATTGTGTTGAATATTCATATTCGATACAAGTTGCATTAAAAATCAGGGTGTTTGACTCAATATTCAGCTATCGTTTTGGAGTGGTGGCATTCCTAATGGTGTTCGTTTTCAATTGTGAAGGGTTGTTGTTCCACCAAACCATCTTACTCTGCTCATGCTGAGATTCAAAGAGAAAATCTGACAAGAGAGAAAGGCATCAGCTTTGTTGTTGTTTCAAAATTGTAGGAAACATGATGACCCATCCTTTGTTTTGTTTTGTTTTCTAATCAGATCCGATTGTATGCAAGACCTGATGCCATCAGAAGAGGATCTGGAGATTATGCTCTAAACATTACTCGGAGACTAATTGAGTTTTATGAAGACTACTTCAGAATGCCCTATTCCTTGCCAAAATTAGGTAAGCCCTTTAAAAAGTGGGAAGCTGCTGAGAGAGAAGAGAGTTACTACAAATTGTGATGATTCCCCAACAACTCCTAGCACCCATCCCACATTGTTCAGTAGGGTCTCTGAATACCTCTCAGAGGGCATTCTCTGTTGTCGCCCCTAAGCTCTGGAATGACCTGCCGGATGAGATCCGTCAGCTAACATCTTTAGATAGCTTTAAAAAAGCTGTCAAGATGGATCTCTTCCGGCAGGCCTTTCCAGATTAAATTTTTTCCCGGCCCAGGCTCCCCGGCTCCCCGATTTCCCTTATTCCTCTCGTGGCCCCATCCCCTGATGGTGAGGATTACTAAGGGTTTTGGGGTTTAGTTTAGCATAGTATAATTATACATTGTTATAGTCCCATTTTAATACATTTAAGTGTTTAATAATTTTTAAGGGGGGGAAAGGAGTATAAATATTTATGTATATTTTATTCTGTAAATTTTTATGTTGTTCACCGCCCAGATTGGCTTTGCCACCGGGTGGTATAGAAATAATAATAATAATAATAATAATTATTATTATTATTATTATTATTATTATTATTATTATTATATCTGGAGAAGCCTTAAGAAAGAAAAGAAAGCAAAAGAAAAGAATGAAGTCACTGCCTGGGGATGGGGAGACAGTTCCATTCTGTGAATTTCTCAGAGGATCCTACTTACGTTCGGGTCCAAACTAATAAATATGAAACATTCATTTCTCTATCAGTTGAGAGAAGAGGCCAGTCTGCAACATACAGGCCAGTCTTAAGCTGCTTTCCACTTGGTGTGGTTGAGATTCATTGGAAAGGAAATGCTTTACCAATTTGTTTTTAGATTGTGTGTGTGCATGTGCGCACACTCACATGTTGGATTTCACTTCCATTAGACAGCTTTTGGGTTATGTTACGGCAATTTGAGCACATTAACATTTTGACTTTTCATTAATTCCAAATCTAGATGTGTTTAGCATCTGAAAAATTAAATACCCACACCAATATTTTGTGTAATTATGGTGCTTACTGAAATGAACCACTCTAAGCTTACTTTGCAGTCCAGGCAGCCCAACCTAAAATGTATATTCTCTTTATTTGCTTTTGTTAATACTATTCTCTCACAGGCTAGAATACTTCACACCGTATTATTATACCCACCCTCTTTAGGAACACATGGGACCGAGATCCAGAAAACATATTACTCAGCAGCTCTCTTTTGTTCACAAGTGTTTTCTGATTTTCAGCCCCAGGTGTTCTTTCCTGAAATTCAAGGCCTCCTTCATTAAAGCACTTGCCTGCTGAGTGGCATCATTCTTATACTTCAGCTAATGGTGTAGCAGGAGATACATTAATTGATACTGTTACAGTGGGCGTATTATGCATTTTTAATAAGTGTGAAAAGCCTTTTCTTTTCCCCTTTCTCTTATTTGATGCAATACCATGTTAACGTCAAAGTAACACAGAAGCTTGTTAACATGAAACTGCACTAAATCCAGTTTATCACTTTGTAGTTTCATATCTGTGCAGTTTGTCCTAGGTAGTGTTTGTCATGAAAATGTGAGTCATCGAACTGGATTTTGGATGTTTTTTTTGAGGGGGGAGGGCAAATAATGTAGCAATATTTAAAAAAATCAAAAGGAAGACACAATGCCTTTCTTTTTCATTATCAGAAAGAAACCTAGAGTCCTTAATGCAAGATAATTGAACATGGCAGGGGGTATCAACAGGATATTACAATGTGTGTGTGTACAGAGAGAGAGAGAGTGTGTGTGTGTTTGAGGTAGAATGTAGGGTTTCATTCCAATGCACTTTCTAGGCATGATGATTATTACACAACACAGTTTATTGGCCACATTTTACATAGTAAATGATGCTGGTGATATATGTTTTTTCCCCTCTTCTACTCTTCTCTTGGCTTTTCTAATCAATTTAGTGGAGCTGCTTTTAACTTTAGACATTACTGTTGTTATACATTGGAGCCATTGCTTTATTTTTTCTCTCTCACTAAAAACATACTGGCTACTGAGAATAACTAGATTAGACCACTTCAAGGAGTTATACCTGAGTACCTGGAAACTCTAATTAGGTCAGAAAATTTACAATTAGGTCACTGACTACAACTAATCAGTAAAATGCTTTTTTTTAAAAAAAGACTTTGGCTTTGTCTCTGTTTCCTAGCAAATCTTGAAATGTTGGTTTAATACTTTAGAGCTGTATGTGGTCTGAAAGCTATATATCTGCATAAGTTCTGACTATATGAGTGTGAGGGTTTAGCAACTCAGTCCCAGTTGGAAAACAGGTATAGCAGTTCTCTGTAGGTGCAGTATGGAAGATTAATTGTAGACTCAACATTTCTTGCTGTGATGGTGTGATTTGCTGCATTCATACTATAATAAAAATGGCACCAATGAAGGTTGTGTACAAACTATCAGAGTTTATTTCCACATTATTTTTAGTAATGCACTTTACCCCTGTAGTGCTGGCACAGCACCGTAATTTTAGTGAAGATAAACTGACTGCTATTTCTATCTAATTTATGCCCAGACTGAGATGAAAATAGTGGCTTTCAGTCCTGAATCTTCCAGCAATCTGGTAGTACAAAACTTATTTTGATTGATTGTTTATCAATATCAGTTTTAGCAATAAATTAATGGGAAACTATTAGTGCAATAATTCTGGGATTTGTGCTCCCATGAGGAAAATCAGTAGTTTATCATGATTTTGCATTATATATAATATGCTTTTGGGACCCATGGAAAATTGACATTTCCATGTATTAAGAGTGGTTTAACAATAATATAGCTATTGATTTGTGTACACAAAATTTGTTCTAATTAACAGAGGTTGTTGTAGCATGGGATGTTTCACATATATTAGTCTATTTGTCACTGAACACATATTTGAAATTTGATTGCTTTACAGACAGTGTACCTGTCAATACATCTTTTATGGGTTCTTAAGTTTGTTGGTTGTTCTTGAAGGTGTGGGTGGGGCATTTACACCATGTGACATATTGGCTCCACGTGCGCTCCAAACAAATCCTAGTTCCAAGTGCACAAACTAACAAACACGTTTCACAGATGCTTCAAACTTTACTTAAGAGAAGTCCCAAGTTCCAACACCCAAACAAATCCTCAGTCTCAAGTTTGTTTACTGAGGCCCGTTACAGACCGCCCAAAAGGGGTGGTCTCAGGCCGCTGCTTGTTGCAGCGTGGAGGAGTCGCAGCAGCCAAACCGCGCAACTCCTCCACACTGCAAAGAAGGAGCGCGAAAATCGCGCTCTGTCCAGCAACCCGGAAGAGACACCGCAAATGCCAAAGTGCGCACTCGTGGCGTCACTTCCGGACCGCGACGTGCAGACGCAGAGCGTCCGTTATGTCAATATGGCGGCGGCCGTGTGGAATGGCCGCCACCATTTGTTACGTACTCTGTCCGTAACAGGGTAATGGGCGTTACGGACTCTGTCCATAACAGGGTAATGGGCGTCTGGAAGAGACACCCCTTTTTCAAAAGGATATCCTAAGGATGTCCCTTATGGCGGTCTGTAACCCGCCTGAGATTCCTCACTGAACTCTCCCTTCTGACTGAAGCACTTCTCCAGGATCTCCATTTCTGCTTTATCTTTCTCGCTGGGCTTAGGACCCTGTTCCCACTGTTCAGCCTTCAGGTCCCACCACTCTCCTTCCAGAGTTTCCCCCTCTTTCTGGTGTCACTCTCCTTCGTGAGGATATCTAAAGTCTCCTTTCTCTTTAGGGTCGTGAAGCTTTACCCCTAGGTGTGGCCCAGTTCTTAACAGCTCGTTAAGTCACTGGGCATCCTTCTCTCCCAGGACTCCTGATCACCTTCTCTGTCCCTGCTCTGACCACCTCTCCACATTCAGTTCTTCCGCATCTTGCCCTCCTCTCCGTAATCTTCTCTCCCTCACCTTTTATCCCTGTCCCCAAGGGCATACCCCTCCTTCTCAGGCTTCCCCTGGGTCCTCCCTTCTCTCCTGTTGCAGCTCTGTCCGATCAACCCTCTCCTCGCCCTCTTTTCCCTGATTACAGAAGGGTATAAGGTTGTAGCTGCAAAAGCTGTCTATTTTTTTTAACCTGCTTTCATGAACTTGGTAACCACTGGGGTTTGGTTCCAGGAAACAACCCCTCCCCCCCCATAGATACCAAAATGCTTGGATGGTCAAGGCCCATTAAATACAATGGTGTAGGAAAATAGAGGAAAAAGAGAGGGCTGTCCTTTGTCTACAATGGTTTTCCATTGCTCCTACATCTGGAAAAGAGAACACACCACTCAATCAGTTATCTATGGTGACTGCAAATATATTCCTGTTTCATTATGAAAGTTTTCATCCATGGGCTAATTGGATTCCACACAAAGTTTACCCCAAATTATACCTGGTAGTTGGCTAAGGGTAATAGCCATCTGTTTCTTCTATCTCAGAAAAATAAAATTACAGTTTTCTAGTGCGAAGTTGTGTTTTATATATAAAGAATATACCCTCTTCCCTCCCCATTTGTGGCCTTGGCACTTGTGGTTTCAATCATTTGGAGGCCGAGGCTGTGAAATTCTCTCCGTTCCTTCTTTGCCGGCATCTTCCCCCTGGCACTCGGGCCTGTAATTGGCGCTGGGGCCTTTAAATGGCTCTGGGTGCCATTGTGACTCACTTTTCCAGTGGTGCTCAGGGCCTGGCATAGGCATGCCCTGCCCGCTCCACTGCAGTCAGTTGATGTATCATGTACCCATTGGCTGTGGCAGAGGGGGCATGGTGCACGCACACCAGGCCCCACGCGCTGTTGGGAAAACAAGTCCCGATGGTGGCCAGGGCTGAATACAGGCTCTGGCACAATTACAGGCCCCAGCACCAGGGGAAGGATGCCGGGAAGGGAGGGAGGGAATTTCACAAATAGTTAAGTCCCATTGTCAATGATGGCCACCATTGCGGACAATGGGAGTTGACTATTTGTGAAATTTGGTATCCACCCCCACCCCTCACCCCCCCCGAACATATCCCCTGCGAATCTGAAGGGACGAGTGTAGTTATTTTAGATACAGGGTAAGAAGAGCAGTCTGATACAGAAACTGTTTATTTCTGTGGAAGAATTTATATGGAAGTTTGCAAAATAATAGAATTTTGTGTATACATAGGTGATGCATACATTTAAAATCCCTGCGTGTTAAATGAATAGTACCATACTCTTCCTTCCTTCCTTCCTTCCTTCCCTCCCTCCCTTTTTTTTCCTTTTATATTCTAACTTTCTCTTAGCACAGGATTCAAGCAGACTTATAATAAGTTAGAACAAAGTCCAGCTTAAAAACCCCCAAAACATACTGGTGATAACCAGTGAGGAAATATTTCTATTTGAAATATATGTGTTTTTTAATTCAGAAAAATCTGGCAGTTGGCTAAAACTATAGCCCTATGCTGCTGCCACAGACCTCCAGCTCTGCTGTTGCAGTGTTTTCCTGCACAGTGTCCATGACAGGCATTGGCATGAAACTGTATATTGGAAAGATGACTTCATTACCCTGGCAGTGGGGATACATAACCAAGCAGCAGTGCAAAAAGTATTGGGCTGCTCTGTCAATATGATGAAAGTGTGCTTCTACATTGTTGCAGGGCTTAGACATCTTGTAAGACTCAGAACAATATTTGGATTCTGTGTGAACTTGGGGTTTGTAAATTAAGGCTAAGAAATGGCTGAAAAAGAGTTTCTTTTGAAATTGTAGAGCACACAAGCATAACAAGGAAGAAGAAAGAGGAAGAGGAGGAACAGGGTACATACAAACATCTTTCCTTACTTTTGAGGCCATTTTGGGCACTCCCAACAGCATCTTATGGCAACAGTGGAAGAGAGTTTCAGATTTCTCTTTTAAAAAATGTTTCCCTAAAATCTCATAATTTTCTTTAATGTAGCTTTAAAGTTCTCCTTTCTAGAACACATTATATAAAAGTGAGAAATATGAGTCACAGATAAGGACTAACAGAAATGTTTCATTGCTTAACAACTATGGTCTTCCTTCTCCCATTTAGCTGAGATAATCAGTAAGCCTGTGGGCAGGGAACATCTAATTAACAATTTGTAAGCCGCTCTGAGAGCATTTCTAAAGACTGGGGTATTACTACTACTACTACTACTACTACTACTACTACGATAATAAGATTGATGGAAACACATTAATCACTCACACTGAAAAACATGTACAGTGGACCCTTCCCACTGTGGGAATGATTTTTAACAATTGTGATCTCCAGGCATATGTAGAGGACTACATCTAAAATAAGTAATCTTTTAAACCTTGGCAGTAGCATGTGTTAGCATATTTGTTCCAGTAGCACATGTTCAGGCAAGCACTGTTTATTTGGAATGGGGACAATTCATGTGCCAAGAACAAAAATGTACAAGATGACTACATTTGGGAATTAGCTTATTTCAAATGGGCACCCAGTTACAGATATCAATGTAGAAATTCTAGTAGGGAATCAATTGACTCATAAGCCATCCCATGCTTGCTGAATTTATAAGACAAAAAGATCAAGTGATCATCAAAGAAATTTACGTATCATGCTTAGATATGGGGAACGGCTTTGGGGACCTTGGCTTTAGAAATTTGTTTGAACTCAAAATTGAAGGCTGTAGCTTCCAGAGATTATGATAGCTAATGGCTTAGAGGGGCTGGGTTATGGGTTTTGGAACACTACCATGGTAAGAATTAAAAGATTAGGACTGACTTCTAGGTGTGGTGGGAGGTGGGGAGAGTTGTAATGCAGGAGGAAGTAATGTAGGCATGGGCAGTGCACAGAAGCTAGCTTTGTGCTTTGCTGCTCTTGCAAAAGGAGCATGTACAGCAGATGGGGGGACTTCCCTACACAATGACATCTTATACATCTCACACCCCTATTCCTGGGACTCATTCATGCTACAGAATAATAGTGCTATTATTCCATTGTAGCTTGGTGAGACACTAGAGTACTCTGGCTAAGAATTCTAAATGCCCTCCCTAAAGTGTCAATCCCAGGATTCCCTAAGGGTGAAAACATGGCAGTTAATGTGGAATAATAGCACTATAATGTCACAAGTAGAAAGGCAGGGAATGTACGTAAACTATGCAGTATCTGAGTTGGCAGCTTTAGAAACAATAGAAACTCTCCTTGTACTCTCTTTGTACAGAAAGATACAAGACATATTGAAATCATTCTATTTAAAATCAAACCATTTAGATCCTATTTTAAATTAATTTCAGGGTCTGTCTAGCAGGTGGAATACCTTCACATTTTAAGGTGCAATGCTCTTGCAAAAGGAGCATGTGTATTGTGCTTTTTGACATGTGACTGGAAACATATATTGCCATTTTATATGGAGTGGTTGTGATACGTTAAGACTGTTCCGGGAATACTTTATCTGTTTCAGGAGATTAAAATGCTAAAAATCAAATCATGCCAATTTTATCTTTTGAAAGCAACTGAACTTAAGACAATTTTCATTCATGGTCTTTTATTCTGCTGCATTATTGCTCTCATCCTTGATTTAGGAGAGTAACCTTTCTTAAAAGGATGCCAATGATTTCTTTATTTAAGTGTAATCAAATCTTCTTTTTAGAGATTTGAAAACCTCCTAGAAGGTCATAAGAGGCATTCCTAGGCAAGAAAGCTGCCTGCACATTTCAGAAGATTGGGAAGGGGCTAGTCACGATGATTAAAAACAATTTAAAGCCTTTTTCAATAGTGGACTGTAGTGCTACTGTAAAGGAGGAAGCACATGCCAAAGTTACAATTCCTTCTCTAATGCATAGTGTCTGGAGATCCCCAGTAAAATATTCTCTAAGATTAGAAGACAGAGGTGTCAGTCATATGAGTTCCCTCTTTCCCTCCACTCTCTCCCCTGCCTTGCCTTGAGTGTGTTTCATAAAACAGAACTGTACAATTTTCAGGGAAAGACTTTCTGCCTTTCCAAAGATTGAAGCCTGAATGAAGGTTTAAGAGGGGTCCAGCTTTGATCCTTTCAGCTTTGCAGAGAAGTTGCAAAGTGAAGCTTTGCTTCACTTTTATAAGCCTTTGAACTGATCTCAAGAGGACTTTGTGTACATGTAGACCTTGAATACATGTCTAGGTCCTCCTGGTGTTCTGTAGTTGTGTGATTTTTTTAAATGTTGTGGGGAAGAGGAAATAACTCTTCCTTTAATTATTTTTATAAAACCAACATTTGAGGATGTAGGAAAAAGAGAATAAATTATTCAAAAGCTATTATTGAGTGGAAAAACTGATATTTTTTTTTATTTCTGAACATGCATGTAAAATATTTATTTATTTGTTTGTTTTATTTATATCCCACCTTTTTTCTGATATAGGACTTGAGGGTGGCTAATAACAAATTTAAAAACAATACAAATTAAAAATAATACAAAAGAATTACAATGCAAAGTTTAAAAGGCAATTATACGATCTATAATTGTAAAACATTAAACATTTGAAAAATTAACTATATTAAAAACTCAATACAAACATTATGTATTAAAAACCTTATGCAGCATTATTCAGAGAATAATGGTGGTTACTGCTAGCTTTTCCAACTCAGTGAATCATTGGTATTTTGGGTAGCTTTTTAGATTTCTACCAATTTCTGTCACTGTTAGAGCAGCTTTGATAGGACTGGAGAACTAAGGAAATTATTTTAGTAATTTAGTAAGCATTAGTAAGCATCTCTGAATAGACTCCAGATACTGTATGCTCAGCTATTGTAACATATTAATCCATTTATAAGGCAAAGTATGATAAAAAAGAGGGGGAAAAAAAGGAAGAAAAACAGATTGATGAAACAAAAATGGAGCAAGAAATAACAGAAGAAAGTGTTATTAAAATTCACAGTGAAACCTACAGTTTAGAAGATCTTGCAGCTATCCATTTAAAAAATACCTTTATGGACTTTGGTGCACGTGGTAATAGAAAATGACAAGGTTAACGTTTAAGGCTTTGCAATACTGGAAGTGACTTAAAGCCTCCCCTTCAGACTGTTATTGTGTTTGGCTTCTGTTTGATGCTTAATTCTGTTTGCTTATGATTCAAGTCCACCAAAAAAAAGAAAAGAAAAAGTAGATGTGAAAGGATCCATACAGATAGGCCAACATAAAGCTGCTTCGGGTCACTTTGGAGGTATGCTGTTTAAATAATGCATGTGTCCTAAGAGTCCAGGAGCCGCGCCAAAGCCACACTCCAGTCCTTAGGACTGGAGCGTGGCTTTGGTGCAGCTTCTGGACTTTTAGGATGCATGCATCATTTAAAAAGCATACTGCAGGCATCATTTAAGCAGCACCACTCTACTACCTGGTGCCACTGCTGCAACATGTTGCTCCCTCTGAGGTCACAATGAGGCACCCAGCCATGTGAATCGACACTGGGTGCTGTGTTTCTGACCTCAGAGGGAGCAACTTGCATCACTGGTGGTGGAGCCAGGTGGTACAGCAGGATGTGTACGCAGATGCCCAGTGTCACTACAGAGTGTGGAAGTAAAGGGGACAATCAGGGCAGTTCTGGGCCCAGAATACTCCAGGAGCAGTCCAGCAATTCTAGCTGGTGTAGACGAGCCTTAAGTTTGTTCCCTGTTGTCTCCAGTAACTTACACTGATTTGGAATCACGTTTGTTTCTACCTTGCTTTTTAGCCTTTTGAAGGTTCTCTTTTATTTGTTTAATAAATATTTGTTTAGCTTTACATGTCCTGCCAAGGACCAAAATCAGTAAACAACAGATGAAAACACTGTATAACCACAATCCAAAACAATTTTTAAAAACCAGTTTCTAAAACATACACAATTAAAACAGATTCAAAAGCCAAACCTAGTTATATGGGACAAAGGCTATACAAAACAGTGCCGTTTGAGCTGCTTGTTGGAAGCTCAAAAAGGATGAAATAAGTATGACTTCTTCTGGGAGGGGATTCTGTAACTGATGTGCTACACCTGAGAAAACTCTGTCTCTTGTGCTCACCAACCTACCTTCTCATGGTGGGGCAACAGAACATGCAACAGAAACTCTGTTGAGGATGTCAGATTCTTTTCTGATTGTTATTCATCACAATCCAGAGTCAAGTTCAACAGTGATCATGTGTGGATATAGTATATCTTGATTTCAGTAAGGCCTTTGACAAAGTTCCCCATGACATTCTTGCAAACAAGCTTGTAAAATGTGGGCTAGACAAAGGAACTGTTAAATGGATCTGTAATTGGTTGACCGGCCGAACCCAAAGGGTGCTCAACAATGGCTCCTTTTCATCCTGGAGAAAAGTGACCAGTGGGGTCCCACAGGGCTCTGTCCTGGGCCCAGTGCTATTCAACATCTTTATCAATGACCTGGATGACAGAATTGGAAGCATACTTATCAAATTTGCAGATGATACCAAATTAGGGGGAATAGCTAATACCCCAGAGGACAGGATCAAGATTCAAAATGACCTGAATAGACTAGAAAGCTGGGCCAAAGCTAACAAAATGAAATTCAACACGGAGAAATGTAAGGTATTGCACTTAGGGCGGAAAAATAAAATGCACAGATATAGGATGGGTGACACCTGGCTGAATGAAACTACGTGTGAAAGGGATCTAGGAGTCCAAGTAGACCACAAGTTGAACATGAGTGAACAGTGTGATGCGGCAGCTAAAAAGGCCAATGCTATTTTAGGCTGCATCAATAGAAGTATAGTGTCTAGATCAAGAGAAGTAATAGTGCCACTGTATTCTGCTCTGGTCAGGCCCCACCTAGAATATTGTGTCCAGTTCTGGGCGCCACAATTCAGAAAGGACATTGAGAAACTGGAGCGTGTCCAAAGGAGGGCGACAAAAATGGTGAAAGGTCTGGAAACCATGCCCTATGAGGAACGACTTAGGGAGCTGGGGATGTTTAGCCTGGAGAAAAGAAGGTTAAGAGGTGATATGATAGCCCTGTTTAAATATTTGAAGGGATGTCATATTGAAGAGGGAGCAAGCTTGTTTTCTGCTGCTCCAGAGAACAGGACCCGGAACAATGGATGCAAGCTGCAGGAAAAGAGATTCCACCTCAACATTAGGAGGAACTTCCTGACAGTAAGGGCTGTTCGACAGTGGAATGCACTCCCTCGGAGGGTGATAGAGTCTCCTTCCTTGGAGGTCTTTAAACAGAGGCTGGATGGCCATCTGTCAGGGATGCTTTGATTTGGATTTCCTGCATAGCAGGGGGTTGGACTGGATGGCCCTAGTGGTCTCTTCCAACTCTATGATTCTATGATTCTATGATTCTATGTTGTCTGAGGTTTCTGGAACTTGTAGTCCAAATATTCTGCCAGAATATGAGATACATTAGGAGCCAGCCGATATCTCTCTGTTCATCTTACCTGGCTATCCTGTTATTCATCTGTAGTTAGCTGTTATACTGCAGTGCACTAATAATGTCTGCTGGGGAAATGTACTATAATGTAACTTCAGACGATTAAACTAATTATCATTAATCATTTCTCAAAACATTGTTATTTCTTAGCAAACTTAAATGTCTTTGCAAATGCTTGATAAGCTGCAAGCTTACTATTTTTAGGATATTTATTTTTCATAATATAAGTAGAAATAGCATATCCTACCAATATTAATATTATTGCCTACGGACATTCACAAGCGTTTACTAAACAAATACGTGTCCTGATTTACAGTGGGTACATTTACATATATTATCAAACTTTCTGTCAGTAGAATTGGTTTCAAGAGATTATAGCTCTGCTTGAGGGGAAGAGGGTGAGTGGAACAATCACAACATTATTAAGAAAAAATATATAGAGAAAATGATGTAGATTCCTGTCCATACAAAAGAATGGGGTGGTGATTGTGGCAAACCCCATAAAACTATTGAACCCTTTTATTGAACCTTTAAATTGAACCCTTTTTATTAAAAAAAAAAATAAGTCCAGAACTGTTCCAGCTTTTTGTATTACAAACTGATCCCTTATGTTTGAAACTGCAATTTCAAGAAGGCATGTGTACTAATTTGAATTTCTTTTTCTATTATTTCTGTGCATGAAAAATGATTTAGAAGACATAACATAGTTTAATATATGACCTCTCACTTGGAGCCACTAAGTATTTTCATTAAAAAGTACCTGTTATTATCAGCACAAAACTAAATATAGTATGATGCATGGAAGAAGTTTTTTTAAAAAAAGAAAGGAAAGGGAAAATAATACTATTGATTTGGCTAGCCTAGAAATCAGCAGTTGTCTTAATTACTTACAGTTCTGCATGCATTCTCTCGAGGTTTCTGTATTTGAGGCCTCAAACTGATGGGGCAAAAGGCCTGATCGCTATTGGACCACAGCAGCTACACACTCCTTGCCCCAATTTGGGCTGCTGCTGTGGCCCTGCTGAAAAGAAGAAGTTTTTGTCTGCTCCATTTTGGCCCTGCTCTTCTAATAATAATAATAACAATAATAATAATATTTTATATCCCGCCTGTCTACAAAAAGCAATTGGGGCGGGATTGGCATGCCTTCCAGATGTGTTTGGGGCATGCATCGTGTAAACGCCACACTCCAACAAGGCCCGAATATTTAAATGCCATCAGTTCAGTCAAACATTGAAAATACACTGAAACCAGTTGGGTTGTATCCAAACTTAGTCATATATAAACCAGTGAGACAAATTAATTATCAGTAATTTGCATTCCACTTATTTTTAGTGAGTCTGCTTATTTATGTTCTTGGGCTTACATATTTATACTCTGCTGGTGCATAGTTGGTTTGCATGTGACTTCAAGTTGCCTGTTGGCTTATGGCAACCCCATGAATTTCATAGGGTTTTCTTAGGCAAGGAATATTCAGAGGTAATGTTGCTGGTTCCTTCCTCTGAAATATTGCTTACAGCACTTGGTATTCATTGGTGGTCTCCCATCCAAGTACCAACCAGGTACTTAGTTTCCAAGATCAGATAGGATCTGGAGGCTTGAGGGGATTTAGTTGCACTATTCTAAAAGTATACATGATATGGGTATAAATCAACAACAAATGTAGGATTTTTAAAGTGGTAATGAATTTTTGCTGTTCAAATGAATGCAAAAATTGGCATGTTCAGGTGTACAAGGGCAAGAATCCAGGAAGTGCAGACGTGTCCTGCATTTTCTACCTTTGCAAAATTGAATGTTGATATCACTTAGACTATTTCACAGAAATATACACGGTAAAGGTTTACACATTCCGATATGGAGTAGAGAGAGATTTTTTTTAAACAAAATGTATAAATGTTTGAGAAGTGTGTAATGCACTTGTTTTTTCTTCCTCTTTATGTTCTTTTTATCAAGCTGTTCATTGTTGATGTACAGTGGGCCCTTGGTATCTGTGGGTTTGATATCCATGGATTTGAATGGATTGAAATGAAGAAACATTTAATTTTTTTCAACCTGCCATGACCAGGCTGAGAAACAGTTTCAGGGCACTAGCAGTCTCTTGGAAGTCAGTCCTACCACAAAGCCATAATCAGAACTTAAAACCTCTTCCTCATTCTCTTTCCTACCTTTGCATCACAAAGCTACTGCCAAAATGTAAACCCCATCTCATTCTACATAACATGCATTTCTGACTGTAGTGATGTATTGAAATAGGAAGAAAGTAAAACAATAACAGGAAATATTTTACACCACTATTGAATATTGCAATTAGTAGAGATGGAGCATGCTAAAAGTTTGAAGTTGTAAATGTACAAAGATGTATACATTGCCTTCAGAGATTGCACTAGTCACATGTTTAACTTGCTCCAGAATACAATTCATCCTTATATACTTCCATAGCTGCATACCCACCCTACTTCATAGAGTGAAGAAAAGTGAAGTGATCCATTGACTCTGCAGAGAGACCATGTCTTAGGCTCTTCAGGAGACATTCCTTGAGGAACTGAAGAGAAAAGGGGCCATTCCAGTGGCTCTTCCAGGTGTCTTTGGATCTTGCTCAACAATCCTCTAACAGCTGCCATTCAGTGTGATTGTGAGAAAGAAAGACAATAGAATCAGGACCACACCACCAGCATTGCTCAGAGACCAGCTTTAGGGCTTCTCCTTTCCTCCAGCTGTTTGTGTCCCAGTTGGTTACTGTAAGAACTCTGCAACATGAGAACTGGTGCCTAAGGGGTTGAACAAACCACCCCTTAGGAGCGGCCTGAAGGTGCCCATTTCAGTGCTGGATCGGAGCCACGGCAACTACATGCCATGGCTCCGATCTGGCCTTTCTGTGGTGCAAAAAGGAGTTGCAAAAAGTGGCTTCTTTTTGCACCATGGAAAGGACGCCATAGCTGCTGGCACCATGGCATTTCAGCTCGTCTTTGGCACTGTGTCAACTTGATGCAGCGCCTGAGGAATGCTGTGATGCCGCCCCCCATGTGGTTGGGCTGCAACATCACATTCTTTTTCCTCTGGAGGGAAACTGCGCAGTTTGGCAGCTGCGGCTTCCCTTCAGAGGAAGAACAGGTGCCAGCAGGCCGCCGTTTTTTGGCGGTCTGTACTGCACCAATGCCTTAAATGGTCTCAATTGAAGCATGTGTGTTCTGAAGCTTTGGACCTTCTTTGGAATGCTGGAGAATGATGTTTAGTTTCAAGTTATAAGAAACCTGGATACATTTTTGAAGCTTTTCCAAGTTTTTCATAAAAGGGAAATGCCAGGCAGTGGGGAAGTGAATTAATTGCCATTTTGTAACAATTATTTCTGTCTTCCATGGAATGTATACCAAGGCGGGGTACAGACCGCCGCTTTGCGGCGGTCTGCTGCCGCCGCCAGTAGGTCCGCGGGGGAGCCGGAGCCTTCAGACGGCCCGACTCCCGCGCGGCGCGCTCGCTACGTCAGCAGCAGCGCGACGCGTACGGACGCTAAGCGTCCGATACGCAAAGATGGCGCCGGCCATGTAGAAGGGCCGGCGCCATCTTGTACGGACGGAGTCCGTACTAGGCCATGGGGCGTCTAAAAGAGACGCCCCTTTTTTAAAATGGGACGTCCTCCGGACGTCCCAAATGGCGGTGCAGAAAGCACCCAAGTCTCTCAGATAATACTGCTTTTGGGAGGGAATTTGAAACCAATTTCAGGAACTGATCAAGTCCTTTTTACTGCTTCTTTAACATGTCTCTCTCTAGAGAGGCAGTGTTAGAAGATTTTATGGAGTGGAATTGGTGGTTGTGTTTTGCTGCATAATCCTTCTTTATTCCATTCCATGACAACCCTTTCCTAAAATCTCATCCATTCATTCTTTAAATAATAATAAAAATATTCTTGCCATTCAAATCCTGGATTTGAACATTCTGTGGCTTTCCTGAAAATTGAAAAGAAAACAGCAGCAACAACAAAAGGCCTAATCTTGTTCATTCAGCCTTTAACCTCTTCAATGTATCCTTTCCTGCTCCCCAAGAGAACTAGGAATATTTATGGTGTTATGTCCTGTTAATATACTTTGCCTAAAAATACAAAACCAAATTAATAAAACTTAAAGCAGGAATTGGAATCATTTGGACCTTCAGATGATGTTACATTGAAGTTCTCATAATCTCTTATCTGTCGCTACGTTGACTATTGGTGGTTTGAAAGCTGAAACTAGTTACAATGATTGATCTGTACAGACTTTACAATAAATCAGAGGGTGAAAAATGTGTGGTCCTTCCAATGTTGTTGGATTGCAATGTTTGGCTGCTCTAGTGAGCTGGGAGTCGCAATTCATCTGGCTCATCTGGAGGCTCAAACAATTACCATTCCTGAGCTAAAGCATAGTTAAATTTCCATTGTTTGAACTAAGAACCAAACCTTCAAGTTTATTCAGTCAGAAAAGGAATATGTGGTCCTGTAGCTCTTAGCTATATTTTATGCAGTCTGTGGTGCTCATGGCTACTTCTGCCCAGGAGAAGGAAATCTTTTGGAAAATGTAGCTCCCACTGGATCTGTACTTTGCAAAGCTTTCCCTGTAAATGTAAAGAGGAAGCAACCTGAGCAGCAAAAGAAGACTTTGAGGTTTGTGAATGAATAGTGTGGAATATCTTATCTGTCTGCATATAAATGAATAGATGTGTGCCTCTGAGAGAGTGTGGGCCATGATGATCTGAAGAACATCACCACCCCACACTATTTCTGTCATAAGATCATCACCAGCCCACACTGTCTCTCTATCTTAAGGATTTTAAGAGAGAGAAAAAGCTGTGTGGGTTGGTAATGATGTAGAGAGCGAGAATGCCTTAGGTATCTCCAGCCTAATGTCAGCTCTGAGACCACCTACCACCAGCATGGAATACTTGTGTTATTCTTTCTGAGGGAGCAGGCTCCTAAAGGGAAAACAAGGATCTCCAGTCCTGAATTAAATGATGGTAGTTGTTGAATTCCATCTTAACAATTTCTTCAGCAGTGACTAGATTTGAATTAGTGAAGATTAAATGATGTGAATACATCTCTTTTCTTGTTACTGAGACATGGTCACATCCCCCTCCCTCACACCTTCTTGGGAGAGTAGATTTTACAATGACGGGGAGGAAGAACAACTGAAGTATAGTTACACAATACTCTGCGTGTAGACACAGAGACACAATACTGTAAGTAGACAAAGGTCCAAAACACACTGCAGAAATAATCCAGTTTGAGACTGCTTTAACCGCCCTGGCTCAATGCTAGGGAATTCTGTGAACTGTAGTTTAGCCTTCTGTGTCAGAGAGTTCTGGTGCCACAATAAGCTAAAATTTCCAGGATTGCCTAGCACTGAGTCAGGGCAGTTAAAGCAGTCTCAGACTGGATTATTTCTGCAATATGTTTTGGACCACAGAGACAGACACAATACAGAATACTTTAGAATTGAAGCATATTTATGCAATACCTTTCCCTCACATGTTTGCACTGCATCTGCACTTTATGTACTATTGCCATATAGATAGACACTTTCTGTTTTTCTTGTCCCAATAATTTTTCAATACTTTGGTGGGGGGGCAGCTATCTGTATTGATTTCAAGAATTTAGTGTGTTGGATATAGTAGTTAGATGATCAAAAGAAGTATTGTGGAAATATACTTCAGTTGTTTTCCTGAAGTGTCTTGCTTGTAACCTATGTATGTTCTCAGTACAGGTCCCAATGGATAATACTAATGCTATCATTACTGCAAATTTCAGGTGCCCTTTTTTTTTATGCTAACTTGTCAAAAGGACCAGGGATTGCCTTTCTTGTTCTTTTCTGTGCATCTAGTTGAACTTTGAACAATGATCCATGATATAGAATACCAAACCTTCAGACTTTGCAATCAGTCTGTCCCTTGAGAGGAAAAAAAGTCATGCACCCATGTCTCAGTCCTTCTGCTTCTTCTACTACTGACTTTAATAAGAAAAATACTGTGAAAAGATATGCATTTAAGGTATTAAATAATAATCACCTGCAAATATATGAGTTCCCTAATATACTCTAAATCAGTGGTGACAAACCTGTGGCACACATGCCAGAGGGGGCACTTGGAGCCCATTCTGTGGGCACATGTTCTATCACCTCAGAGGGACATGGGCCTGGGCCCTGATTGATCACTGGTGGGAGTCAGGCTGTCTGTACTGGCCTGAGGCAACTGAGGGGCTGAATTTTGGTCCATGGTGAATGCTACAGCTCTATGTGAGAGCCACATTGAGGTTGGTGCATGGGTGGGGCAGGTCTGGCCACCCATTAGTTTCTTGTCCCGACTGCATCTGAGTGTATGCCACATAATCCATCTCCATTGGCTCCCCACCGGCCCTGGCAGTCACATGGCTGGAAGGGAACCTGGAAGCCACTGAGTGGCTGAGCTGCAGTTCCCTTGGCTACACTGGAGGGAGGTGGGAGGGACAGGAAGCGCAAATGGGAGCAAAGAACCAGTCCCTGCTCTTGGCATGGCAGTAGTAGTGCTGCTGCTCCTCCTCCTCTGGAAGGGATGGGAGCACATTGGGCCTAGCAGGATGGAGGCTGCCATGAGTAGAGCAATGGCAGTGGTGGCTGCTGGAGGTGAGGAAAGGAGTGGTGGCGGCGACTCCATGGCAGGCTGCTGGCCTGGCTGGATGTTGTTGACCTTGGGCCTCCTCTCCACCTCCTCAGTGCTGGTGGCAGTGCCGGACGTGCAGGCTGTGAGCCAGGAGGAGAAGTGCTGCCTTGGCTAAGCAGAGGGAAATAGGTGGGGAAGGGTGGGCCATACTGCAAAGTACAGTGACATCCATAATCCACTGAGATGTCTGAGGAAGGAGGCTAAAGTCTGTGATCACGTTCTTCTCTTTCAGTCAGTCTCAAAGGTGCTGCAAGGTACCTTGCAGACTCATTTTCCAGAGTAAAATAGATGATGTTTTGAATGCCAAATCCACAAAACAGTTATACCTTTAGTGTGTGTGTGTGTGTGTGTGTGTGTGTGCGCATGCTGTGTGTCTTCAAGTCATTTTTTTTACTTATGGCGATGCTAAGGTGAAACTATCATGGAGTTTTCTTGGCAAGTTTCATCAGAGGGGGGTTGCCATTGCTGTCCTCTGAGGCTGAGAGAGTGTAATTTGGTGTGTAGTACCTTCAAGTCATTTCTGACTTATGGCGCCCTTAAGGTGAAACTTTCATGGAGTTTTCTTGGCAAGTTTTGTCGAGGGGGGTTGCTATTGCTAGCCTGAGGCTATTGCTTCCCTGAAGTCCTGCCTCCGGAAGGAAGAAGTCCTGCCCCTAGAAGGTGGAAGTCCTGTCCCGGCATTGAATTACACCAAGGGCAGAAGTGCCATTAAGTTTGGGCACTCAGTCTCTAAAGGGTTCACCATCACTGCTCTAATTAATGGAACTGTTGAAAGGTATGCCTTTCTCAGAATGTGTCAAGACATCAGAGACCTGTAAGAAATGAAGATGAAAACAGACATGGTGAAATCTATTTTACCATCTTTATCTTTCATATCTCAAAATGTTTTTAAATATAGTTTCCAGCCACTTTGTTTGAAATGTATTTGATGGTAAGATACTGTTTTTGGCAAAATGAAGTTTGAAATAGGTGGATGCCATTTTGAAAAGATGTTCTAATATAATTTTGTTGTGGTGTGTGTATGTGCTTTTGAGTTACCCTGAAATATAGCCTACAGCACCTGATATTCATTGGCAGTGTCCCATCCAAGTACTAACTAGGGGTGATCTGGCTTAGCTTCCAAGATCAGAAAAGATCTCATGCTTTTAGGGTACTTGGGCCCCAACTTTTTTATTTTACACTATTATAATCCACAGTGATCTTGTACTGCCAGTTATTATTTAAAAGCTCTATTTTTTTAAAAGCATGCAACTGTATTTCTCTGTACAGTCAACATGAGCACATTGACTGAAAACCATACAGGAAGACCAGTATCATTTATGAATGTTCTTGTTAGAAGAAAATCATTTTGCTGCTTCTCTGTGATTTTAAAAGTTACATAATCTGTTAAGGACCGACAGGACAAGTAGAACAGAAGCAGTGGAGGAGGAAGGCAAATAATTCATAACATTTAAATATATAATACTGAGTTGCTTCCTGTTTTTCTGCTTCCAGTTGCAACCTGAATTGTAACCAAGAAGTAACACAGAATCATAAAGTTGGAAGAGACCTTAAGGACCTGCCATGCAGGAATATATAATCAAAGCACCCCTGAAAGATGGCCATATAGCCTCTGTTTAACCCCCCCCCCCCCAAGAAGGAGACAGTGGAACACACTCCTCCGAGGGAGTGTGTTCCACTGTTGAACAGCTCTTACTGTCAGGAAGTTCCTCCTGATGTTTAGGTAGTATCTCTATTCCTGTAGCTTGCATCCATTGTTCCATGTCTTAGTCTCTGGAGCACCAGAAAAAAAGCTTGCTCCATCTTCAACGTGACATCCCTTCAAATACTCATACAAGGCCATTATATCACCTCTTAACCATCTCTTAACTAAATAATAATAATAAATGCTTTATTTTTATACCGCCCTTCTAGTAATCAGGGCGGTGTACAGCATAATCAACAAACACAAGATACAGTATAATAATAAAAAGATACATTAAAATTACATTAAAATACATTCCAATACATTTTGTCTGTATTGTCTGTAACTGTCTCTTCTGCAGGCTAAACATACCCAGCCCCCTAAGTTGCTTTTCATAGGGCATGGTTTTCTGACCCGTCACCATTTTGGTCACTCATCTCTGGACACACTTCAGCTTCCTTTTAAAATCCTTTTAAAATTGTGGTCCCCAAAATTGGATGCAATATTCCAGGTGAGGCCTGACAGAAGTGGAATAGAGCGGTACTATTACTTCCCTCGATCTTGACATTACACCTCTGTTGATACAGCCTAGAATTATACAGTATTGGCTTTTTAACTGCTGTATCACATTGTTGACTCATGTTCAACTTGTGGTCTGCTAGGGCTCCTAGATCCCTTCCACATGCACTGTTGTCAAGCCAGGTGTCCTCCATCCTATATCTATGCATTTCATTTTTTCTACCTAAGTGCTATAACTTAATTTCTTTGAGTTGAAATTCATTTTGTTTGTTTTGACCCAGCTTTCTAATGTATTAGGGTCATTTTGAATTTTGATCCTGTCCTCTGGGGCATTAACTACTCCTAATTTGGTATCATCTGCAAATTTGATAAGCATGCCCTATATTCTTTCATCCAAATCATTGATAAAGATGTTGAATAGCTCTGGGCCCAGGACAGAACCCTGTAGCACCCCACTGGTTACTTCCCTCCAAGACATATGTCTTGTATAGTATTTTATTGCTTGTATACTTCCCATATGTTTAATCTCAGTGGACATGGCATAGTGGTTGGACATAGTCTGTCTCTCATCCTTTACACCTCCTTTATACAGTTGACCCACCATATCCATGGATTCTTTATCATGAGATTCCACCATCCATGGCTTGAAATATATTTTTAAAAATATAAATTCCAAAAAGCATACCTTGATTTTGTCATTGTATTGCCATTGTATTTCTCCTGAAACGGTTGTTTATCATTTCTTGAACTTGAACTTAACATTTTCAATCCTGTTTGCCTCCCCCATGTATTCCTCTTCTCTTTCTCTCTCTTTCTCTTTCTTTCTTTCTTTCTTTTTTTTTAAATCAAACATTAAAAACATACAGGGTACTTTTTTTGTTTTTTCTCTCCTCTAGTGAGATCTGCGGTAATGGTTGTGGGATTAACATTGCCATATTTGTGCAATACTTTGAGCCTTGTTTATATATAATCAGAGATAACCAAGTGATCTTATTTGAACTCTCTTCTGTTTCTACTGATTCTTCCAGCTCTGTCATTATCTGTGGCTGCTGATGTGAGTTTGGATAGTTATAACATGAAGTAATAGCTTCAGTTGCTGACTCCATATCCTTATTTCAGTGAATGGACAAATTTGGGACTTTGCCACTGACAGCCACAAAGTCAGAATTAACCATAGCATAAGATAAGTGTACTTTACCACATTAATATGGCCTAAATGACATTTTGAAGCTTGAGAAAACTTGAGAAGTCCTTACTATGTTAAAAAGAAATGGAGTGGTGGTGATTAATTTAATCCATATTTGTATTTTGGATGCTGTTCCTGTTGTTTTCTTTTTTATCAGAATCTATTTTTAACTTTTTGCATAAACAGACATGGGAGCCAATACTAGTGAAAAAGTGGGATATAACTGATTTAAACAAACCTGTATTGACATCTACAGTATTCTAAAATGACTGCTGATTTAGGAAGCTTTTGGTAGGGGACCCCGTCAGCAGGTTTTTTGCAACAAGAGTTTAGATGCCTTTGGGTTAGAGAGTTCTTCTGTCAGCTTCTGTCTCCTCTGAAATGTCGTACACAAGGAGGCTAATAACTTCTATGCAAATTTACCTTCTAGACATTGAAGCTGAATCATATGCTCATTTGGGAAAATGGCCCTTTAAGCATTATTTTTTAATTAAATACTCTCCATCATTTTTTTGTTCTATAGGGGTTACATCTAGTTAGTGTCATAGGAATGAGAATAAACAGAGACAGTGCATCTAGGTCAAAAGCTGGATTTTAATTTAAGACATTTTTCCAGACTTTTGTTTTATTTTTTACCCTTTTATGTTCAAAAACATGTTCAGGAACTATATACATCATGAAACAATAACACATAAAATATATTTGACCTATTGTGCTGGTTAGACAAGGCGTGCCAGGAATCTGTTAAAGTCTTGAATAAAGACTTTTTGATCTAATCCAGCAGTGAAGGAGAATCCTGGTTTCTTTCAGAAAAAGTCACTCTAGCAAAAGCTAGAAATTTATCAAACCCAGATGTTTTGAAAGGGGAAAAGATTGTTAAAGTTACTACTTTGGCATATAATTCACACAGTTCTCCTGATCTGTAGTAATTCGATTTTTAAAAAATATTTTTAAAATATTATGTAATGTATGTGTACTGTACCATTTGGTTGGCCTAAAACAGACAATACCATAATGTCATTTTCTTCTTTTTTTTTTTTTGTATTTTGCTATATGTTACAGTTTTGATTCATTGCAAACACATTTTTTTCAGACAACTAGAAAGAAGGCTATACACAAAAACCAAAGTAAAAGATACATCCTTCTTGGTGGCTGCTCCTGCCTTCTGGAGTGCCCTTCCATGAGAAGCAAGGCTGGCCCTCTCTTTGCTTGCCTTTCGTTGGCAAGCAAAAATAATTTTATTCAAGCAGGCTTTTAATGTATAATCATAGGGTGGTTTGGCTATTTGTTATATAGGGTGGGTATCATGGTTTTAGTGTGGTTTTAATGTTTGTAATTTTATATTATTTTTAGATGATATTTTAACTGCTTTATTGTAATATGTTTTTAGAATTTTATTTGTGAGCTGCCTTAGGTCCTCTCTAGGGAGAAAGGTGGGATATCAATCAATCAATCAAACAGCTATTAAGGAAGATGAAGGAAAAAAGTGCAAAAGCAGGCTTACTGTTGAAAACCTAAAGAAAACTAAAATAATGACCATAGAGAATCGACACAAATTCAACCTAGACAATGAAGAAATAGAAATAGTAAAAGAGTTCTCATACCTGGGATCAAACATTGATCAAAATGGGGACTGTAACCAGGAAATCAGAAGATACAAATTGAGTGGGCAGTTATGAAAGAACGATAAAAGATCCTAAAATGCAAAGATATACAACTCACCACAAAAGTTAGAATTATACAGGCAATTGTATTACCTGATAGCATGTATGCATGTGAGAGCTGGACAGTTAAGAAACAAGATAGGAAGAAAATCAATTCATTTGAGAAGTGGTGCTGGAGAAGAGTGCTGAGGATCCCATGGACAGCCAAAAAGACAAATAAATGGGTCCTAGAGCCAACCAAGCCAGAAATCTCCCTGGAAGCCAAGATGACAAAGCTTAGGCTGTTGTACTTTGGACACATCATGAGAAGGCATGATTCAAACAATAATGCTAGGAAAAGTTGAGGGAAGTAGAAAAAGAGGAGAGCCTCATGCTAGATGGATGGATGCTATTAAGGGGGTCATATATATGAATGCACAGGAACTAAGCACAGTAGTAGAGGACAGGGAGTCTTGGAGATGCTTCATCCCCAGGGTTACCATGTGTCGAGATCTACTTGAGGGTAGTTAACAGCAGCAACAACAAACTATTTAGATTGCATAGATTTTTGTGGGTTTTTCAGGCTATGTGGCCATGTTATAGAAGAGTGTATTCCTGACGTTTCACCAGTATCTGTGGCTGGCATCTTCAGAGAAGAACACTTTTACTATTGCTACTTGCTTGATGTTCCTTACTGGTCAATCACTTTTTCTGCTTCTTCGATGCATAATTTTAAGTTCTTTTTTCTTTTTTTGTTACCTTCTACAAATGAGATTATTGTTTTCTTTCAAAGAGCTGACTGGAAATAGTTTTAATTCATCACAGACTGAAGGCTAGGCTGCATTGGCATCATTTCATTACTGTGTTATTTTCAGCAGGCATTTTCTCTTAGCTTCAGTTGTGGTGACATTTTCTCTTTTCTTCTTAGGAGCATGGCCATTTTGCAATCCCTTTCTCTGTTGTGCCAACATTCTTTCCCACCATTTAAAAAAAAATCTTTAACTTATTATTTTAGGTACAGTATTCCTGTTTTGCAGTTAAAGTTCCTTTTCCTTTTCAGTTAAGTCCTCCCCTATAATTTGATAATTTTCTACCTGTGAAGAGTGATTTGGGGGAACCAATGTTGTGTGGTGGTTGGGGATAGGAGTATGACTCTGAGAGACCAGAGTTCAAATCCCTGTTTGGCCATCTGGGTGACTTTGGGCAAGCCATATGCTCTGAGCCTCAGAGGAAGGCAATGGCAAACACCCTATGAAGAAATCCAAGAAATCCCCCAGTAACAGTTTCATCTTAGTCAGAAATGACTTGATTGCACACAATAGCAAAGAGTGAGTTTATTTATTATTAAACTTTAAAGCTGTTGTAAGATTTTATTATTGTTAATTAATTTGACTAATTCATTTTGTTAGGATATTTATGTTTGTATACTTTATATATGTTTGTGTATATGAAATTGCATTGATTATTACTGACATTAATGTTAAGCATTGATTCAGAGAGATTGATGAAGTTTATTCCTAACTAAATTAATTCTTGGTGATTGATTATGTTAGTTCTTATGGGTAAATTCTTAGGGGTGGAGTTTGTAATTGTCTTTTGCCAAAAGCTAAGCAAAAGATTGGAGGTAAACTACTTAGGGTGGCTCTGAAAGATCCATCTCCAGTGTTATGTTTGAAGAGAAAAAGGACTGAGCTTCAGATAAACAGATGATAAGGTTACATGATGGTGAGAAATCTGTCATGATTTCACTCGGTTATTCATAAATCATTTGAAAACCGAATAGTTAAGTCTTTGTCTTTTAGGATATAAACCTTGCAGGCAATAGCATATGAAATTATTGATCATGAGAGGGAGGTAGATAAGGAGTAATAACAATGGATTGTTTTAGTTTCTCATGCAGCTTCATTTTGTGAGTTTCCTGAAGTCACACACTACAGTCACATTCAGTTCCAATACTTGAGCTCACCATTCCACAGTACTTTGTACATAATAATATGCTCCAGTAGTAATCAGTACCTTCACCATTTGGCAGCACCACCTGGATTCTTGGGCAATTCTTAATTTCAGACAATAGTACATACACATATATAAGTTGGCTAAATGACTAATAATTCAGTGTACAAATTCATCTAGCAAAATGACTTGTGAAGATATAATTATACCAGACTAATCAAATACAGTAACTATGTGACTGTATTGAGATGGAGAGGGGATTCTCTCTGTGTCACACTCAGAAAGTCACTTATACATTCGAGCCCAACCTTCTTGAAGAAGGTTCCATTTAAAGTTCAAGGTATTTACAAAGTCAGTAATTTTAGCCTAAGAGGCTTATCACATTGGTTATTAAATTGACTTGCCTGTATCTGGTTTAAAGCTGGATTTGTGCAGCATCCTGATCTTATCGGACACTTTTTGCTGCAGAATCTGCCATCCGAATACAGCCCGCGTCCATCCCTGCTTTCATAGCCACTCCTCCTGGCTCTTTTGGGATCCATCTCTTTTCTGATTCAAGAAAATGGCTGGCAGAGTGGCTCTGGAAGCGGGGATGAACCCTAGCTGTTTTTGGACAGCAGATTTGGTGGAAAAAATGTCTGATAAGATCTGGATGCTGCCCAAATTCAGTTTTAAACCAGATAGAGGTAAATTGATTTAATAATCAATGTAATAAGCCTCTTAGATTCAGAATGATATACAGTATTCAGACAGAAGCTTGCAGTCTTGCTAGAACTTGCTAGTTTTCTCTTCAAGGTATGTATCCATTCCTTTTTGTGTGTGGCTGAGTTCATGTACAGTGTATAAAGATAAATATAGAATAGAAAGAGAGATAATTGTTCTAAACATGTGCATGTGAATATACAGATGTGCACATGCACACACGCACACCCACACACCCACCGGCAGGGATACAAAATGATAAAAATTATACAGAATGAAGATTTTGTTATGTAAAAAGAAATAGTGTCTATGCAGGTCTGGGTAAATACGAAAGAAAAGGAGGTGTGTTCAGTTTGAAATAAGTATATTGCAAACAGTGCTGCTGATCTAATCATGAAGAAGGAAATGGGAAAATATCAAAATATGGTGAGATGTCCACCAAATTGAAAAAAAAATACAGGTTCAACCCACACTGCAGAAAGAATCCAGTTTGACACTGCTTTAACTGCCCTGGCTCAGTATGCTAGGGAATCTTGGGATGTGTGGTTTATTATGGTACCAGAGCTCTCTGTCAGAGAAAATTAAATGTCTCACAAAACTATAGTCCCCAGAATTGCTAGGATTGAGCCAGAGCAGTTAAAGTGGTGCCAAACTGGATTATTTCTGCAGTGTGGATTGGACTACAGAAGCTCAGCCATAAACACAGGATGGTGACAATAGGCTTAGTGTTAGCCCACTCTGTATATTGTTCCCCAGTGCCTTTTCACTACTTTTATTTTTTTCTGTCTTTCTCCCATTTCCTTTTACTTGTGACTCTTCCTCCTCCAGACATTTTGCATTATGCTTCAGTGCTCTTCCAAACATTTTTGCTTAATATATTTTTTCCCTCTTCCTGTTTCCCTTTTTAAACAATATCTTTACCCTACTCTAGTGTACATGTTATTGGGCAAATGGTTCTTTGATTTTTGCAGAATTAAATGCAGCCAGTGTGGCATATTGGTATGAGTGCTGGACTATGATTCTGGAGACCAACGTTTGATTCCCACTTGGCCATGAAACCCACAGGGTGATCTCAGGCAAGTCGCACTCTCTTGGCTTCAGGGGAACGTAAGGGCAAACCTCTGCTGAATAAATCTTGCCAAGAAAACCCCATGATAGGTTTGGCTTAGAATCACCATAAGTTGGAACTGTCTTGAAGGTGCACAACACACACACAGTTGCCTGACAAGTCATTCAAATGACTTGTGTATTGGAGGTGTGAGTTGAAATCCTGATAATATGTATGGGTTTAAAACTCTGCTATAGACTGATGATATGAAAAAGGCCTGAATATTCAAAAACTTTGTGGCTTTCACCTCTGCTGGTCATAGGAGCATGGATAGTCAGGGAAATTTCTTTGAGGTGGTAAATAACAAACAAGAACAACCCAGTTTATCATTATTCCCCTGACCTTTCTGATAGTACTTCAGTGCACGTTGACAAAACAGATATCTCCTTGCTGTTTTGGCACATAGAATATTAGATAGATAGGAAGAGTAATATGTTAAAAATAAAAAATAAAATAGTATCTATAATACTGTTCTGTATTATTTATTCAGCTCTGTAAATGAACATGACAGTTTAAATAATTTTATAAGCAAAAGAGACAGGTCCCTGTCTTCATGGAGTTTTTTTTTAGTATACTGTTCATTAAAATGATGTTGAATGCTTTCATTAAAACTATGTTTAATGAAACTTGCAAAGAAGGAACATGCAAAAAGGTTATTAAAAGAAGGTCAAGCATGATCCAGCTAGAGGTAAAACACTTTAAAATCCCCCTGATTTCAGTGACAGAGATTTAATCATGTGCTTAATTCTCCTTATGACATCAGTGGGGCTTAAAAGATGCTTTACTTGGGCTGGATTATGACCTTTATTAAGAACTTGGACTTTATTAAGAATTTTCCAAACCTCCTGTTCATGAAGCTGTCAAATGAAAAATTCTCCTGACATAAAGATGATTATGAGGATCAGAAACACTACCTATTAGAAAGTGTATAATCTCTTTTTTTGCTAGAAAATCTGAAGCTAACCTCCTAATTAACCATTTTCAAAAGTGTACAATAGTGTCTGTACAGACCAGATTCCTTAAGATATATTCTCAACCGAATGACTTGCTGTACTTTTTTTGTTATACATAAGAATTATCATTGACTAATTCGTGATGTGGAGTAGGTCATTATACTTGAGGCTAATTGTTTTTGATGCTTAAACTATTTTATGCAGTTTGATTAGATTTTCTTGATATATGTAGTCTTTAGTTGTATGGTGGGCCAAAGCTATTTTTCTGATAGTGCCTTTTCTGTAACACAGTACATCTGTATGTTTGTGTATATGTGTCTTCCGGTCACCTGTCACCTTATGGTGACCCTATGACTTTCATAGAGTTTTCTTAAGCAAGGAGGACTCAGAGGTGATTTTGCCAGTTCCTTCCTACAGCATCTGGTATTCATTGATGGTCTCCCAATGAAGTACTATGATAGCTGACTCTGTTTAGCTTTCAAGATAAGATGAAACCTTTAGGGTACACATATTCAGAAAAGAAAAATGGGGAAATCATTATTCACATTCACATTTGTTTCTTTGGATCCATTACTAGAGAAAGATGGGATATGAATTAAATAAATAAATAGAATTTAACTTTTCAATCCATATATACACATTTATTTTTAAAGTTTGTATTAAGGTATCACATGTCCTAAAGTACCAAGGGCAACTGTTTTCTCTCATGCAAAGACCAGAGGTACTGATCTCAGGACAAAATTACAGTCTTGATGGCAACATACACAGTTAGGGCATTTACACAAAGCTTGTAGAGTAGTTATGAAATTGCTTGATTCTCATTAATCTCACCTCTCAGAGAAAGCATGTGCCAAACCTTCACAATTTTCAGATGCCTCAGCACTTCATTCAGTTAGTCTGAAATATTTCCTTGACACTATGGCACTGCTCATGTGTTATGGGAGTGCGCTTGGTAATGGTCAGAATGCAGATCTCCATTTTAGGACACCTGTAAAACAGTTACAATATTAGGAGAACTTTGTAAAACAAACATTTTATACTACTAGAAAGGGATGTGATAAAGAATGGTAGCGATGCCCATATATTTCTCATTGTGGGACCCAGCATAGGGCTGACATTGCATTCCATGATAATGTCTGCTTCTCCCTGCACTTTAAAGAAAAAGACTTTTTTGTTTACATATGAATTCCTAAGATTGGTGGAGTAAGTTAGCTGCCCACCCTATTTCTGAACTTGTGCAACTTGGTTCTGAGAGCTGAGAAGTCAAGAAGTTCTAACTTCCAAGAAAATCTTTCTGTTGCATCATCTTTTCTTTCTTCCCTTACTATACTTTGTTCCTGATGTTTATTCTGTATAAATGCCCATTTAAATGTGTAGACAGGGCAGAGCTTGGTAGAGACAGCCTGGGAAGCTTGGGAGCGCTTTCCCTTGTCATTTAACAACTTGACCCTTCCTATAACTAGAGAGGAGAAAACTTCTCAGATTCATCTATTATTCTATTGTACATTTGTTTTTAATTAAATCAATTGCAGTCATCCTTTAACCAAGTCTCCGCTCCCAATAGCTTCCATATATTAGTGAAACAAGACTTTGAGTCTACAATGCCTGACACAAAGGTCGAAAAGAAGGGGGGGCAGTCTTTAATTCAGTGTAAAAAATGTGGCTGGATCAATTTAAGGATAACAATATTAAAGGTAATCTTTGTACAGAAAGAAAACAAAGATTTCTGCAAGTTACACATGGGATTCCATCACTGAATTGTATTATATTATGTGATATAATACTATGTGATATGAAACAGGGAAAACAACAAAAAGTGTATAAATTGATAAGTAAAAATGTTTTGCTTATTTTTAAATTTCATCATGTCACACAGTTATGTCACATTATGTGTGGTTGACAATATTTCAGCAATGCTTTCCATGGCTTCATTCCTTTTAGCATAAAGATTACTTTATCTTATCATTGCACTAAATAGCATTTATACGTCTGCCATTAAAACTATTTGCAGATTAGGCCAGGCAATGAAATCTAGCACTGAAACTAACATGTTTCTCTCTGCCCTCTGATGGCAAAACATCACTTGAAGGACATTTGCCTTTAGTGTTCAGATGTAATATATATTCACAGGTTTAGACAATATACAATATAATTTAATGTGTTCTACATCACTTAGGGAGTTGTAACAATAAGAAAAGTGATAAATAAATACATATAATAAATTAAAACTATTCAGAAAGCCCCTGTAAACACATTAAAGGGATTGCATGCATACATTGAGGTTTAACTATCTCCCCCTTTTAAGTTACAGGTCTTGTGCAGTGTCAGAGCCTGCTTCTGGAGTTCATCTGAATTTCAAGATCTGCTTCTCTGGAGGCTGTGTTAAGAAAATGTGGATTTAGAATTCTTGTCCTATGCATGGAGCTTGCTATCTGGCAGTATGAGTCAGGGCCTCAGGGAGTAAGCCTGACAATGAGAAGGAGGGTAAAGTGGAAATTAAAGTATTTCTCAAACCAGAGTTGCTGCAGCAGGGGACTAGGGAAATGAAGTTGGAATGTTTGGAACCTCTAACAGTGCAGTAGTATTTACAAATGTCAGTCATCCTATCCACCCTAAGAGGGAGAGCTAACCCTTCTCCTGAAGTTCTGTTCTCCCTTACATTGATCAGGACAGGACTTCACTTCACTCTGGCTTGGAGGCTTGTTCAAGAATAACATCTTGTTATTTGCTCACAAGAGAAGTCTTTCCTCCTGACTTTTCTCACCTTAACAGAGACAGTTGGTTTTTGGGGGATGGATTACTTGCATAGCCCTGAACTGGACTATGGGTTGATTTGGAGGTGAAACATATGCCCTCTGGGCATTGCCTGATGGGGAACTGACCTGTTCTTATTGGAGGGTCCTTTACTGAGCATGTGGTGGAGGTGCATGATGAAACTTTGTTTGTTGGCACAGAGCATGTGTGTGGACTGGAGAGTATAGTTTTGGTTGCATAAGTAAATACTTCTGATGCCCGCACTTCCAACTGGGAGGGACGTAGGGAAACATCTTATGCTGAAATCCAAATAGCAACTTCCTCAACCAACTGTGAGAATGCTCAGTCCTAGGAAGCAAGAAAAAATAGTTTCAGTGGAAAATTGTAAGTGAGCACTGTGTCACAGCCAGGAGGCACCCACCCATGTGATCGGAGGGTCCCTTTACTTTCTTCTCTAATTGATTGCATGGGTGCCCATTCTACCCTCAGTAGATATGATGGTGAGCCACAGTCTTTGGATGGAGCTCCTATTGGTGAGGAAGTGTCGGTAGTGGTTATGTAAACAGAGGATGAGTCAGTGGACATGATGGTCCAGCTGGAGCATGTGAATGCTGCTGCAATGTCACACTGGGTTCGGCCCAGTGCGTGTGGCTGCCATCCAGGGCCAGTCTGATGCATAATGACCTGAACTGGCCCTGATTCTTTGGCCAGTGTAGACACATCCTATGTTGTTTTTTTCTCATTTGAAAGCCTGTTGCATTAGCTGAGTATGGAAGTGATTAAAAGGAATCTATGTTTACAGTTCCTCATTACAATAATCTTCACTGAGTTCAATTTCTTAGTCCCTTTTCCCTCAGCCTCCCATGTTGCCATCAGTCTAAAGAGCTCTCAGGATGTATGAACAGAATGTAGGCTGACTGTGGAACTTCTGAGGTGAGCACAGTGACCAGAATCCTGTTGGTAGTCTCACCTAGAGTAGGCTCATTACATCAACTTTGAGCAAACACTGATTTGTCATTCAAAAATTGATTCTGGCCCACTCTAGTAATAAACTACTGTAGGATTCAGACCACTATTTATTTATTGTTAGTGAGGAGTGAAATTATAAATAATTAAAAATATATTTCAAGAATAGAATAGGAAATAATGGAGAAGATGACTTTCTGGGCTTCTTGAAGTCATCTTCAAGAAGATGCCACCTATAGCATGAGTTGCTATGTGACCCTATAAAGACAAATAGTGGAAAAGAGCTATAGGAAAAAAAGAAGCAGCTACATTTACAGTTTTCTAAGGTTAGGAAATGAGTGGTTATCCTGATGTCATAGAACTACCGTAATAATTCATCATCCCTCACTATTTGGTTATGCTGACCAGAGCTGATAGTAGTAGTCAAGCAATATCTTGAGGTTCCTCACTCTTTGCTGCATGGGGTCATGATCATTGACAACAATCAGATGCGCTGTTTTTGCCTAACTTCCTGTCCTGTCTAAAAACTTTCCCAGCAGATGTTTAGAGCTGTTGATTTTCTATGATTCATGTTATTAATTGGTTCAGTGCCTTTCTTATTTCAGTAACATTTCTCAAGATTGCTAAACCAAGGCTCCAGCAAGAAACCCAGACAGGTTTTTAATGTGGTTTCTGGAATGGTCAAAGTTAATTTTAGGGCCCACTCAAGGATTATGGGACCTACTCTAGTGAATAATTTCATATATTTGAACAAGCACTGACAAACATATTTGAATGGGTGATGTGAACAATTGGAAAAAATAGCCACAATAATGCACTTTTTAAAAAGAAACATTTCCTTTAAAAGAATTTAAAAAGAAATGTGTGCATTTACTTCTCTCATTTATAATTCTCTTCCATATCTGACAAGAGTTGTGGCTCCTCATCTTTCTTTCTCTCTGCAAATGCTTTTGTTTGGAAAAGTTGTGAGATAATTGTTTCTCAATGCATTTACATTTATATAAGTTAAGAGTAAGAAAAATAGACTCCTGCTGTCATAAGTGTTTAGTCTTCTGGAAATATTACTAGTTGGTTGGCAGAACATTGATAAGGAAACTCCAAAAGGAAATATATAACTGACTTTAGCTTAGTTAAGTGCTACGCATGCCAGAAGTGCTGTGCTCCAAAGACAGTGCTTTTGTGATCTCTTAAATTAATGTAGATAGTTTGCTGTACTAGATCAGCAGGACAAAGTTTATTCCAGATATGTAGTAAAGGACCACAGTCATATTTGGAACATCAGCTTGATCCTTGCTTGTTTCCTGTCACCCCAAAACAATTGCAAAAGAGCTCAGAACTAAAAAAAACAAGTTATTTAATGACTAAATTATTATGATGTTATGGGCAGTTGATTCTATGAATAGTCACTTTGTTCAGACACAGTGATGACAGGCTTAACAGTACTTTTTACCTTAGCTAATAGCCCGTTAAGTAGATTCAGGAGATTAACGCACAGCTAAAAAAGTGCCTTACTGCTGCTGAATTCAATTCTAATTCGGGATGTATCCTAATACCATTGCATGAATTTTGCTGCTGACGCCGTTGGCTGGGTGCGGCTCGGATAACTTCCATCTAGAATCCAAGCTCATCTGGCCTCTTTTCAAAACCAGGAAATGGGCCGGCTGAGCCCAGAATCTAGCCGGAAGTTATCTGGGTTGCACCTGGCCGCCGCCACTGGCGGCAGCAAAATGCATGCAATGATATGGGGATACATTCCGAATTAGAATTGAATTCAAGAGTGGTAGGTCACTTTTTTAGCTGTGCACTAATCTCCAAAGATTGCAATTATTGAATTCCTTTTTGTTGGCTTAAATGAAAAGGATTATTGTCAAGTTTTTTTAGGCCTAAGTGCCTTTTAGCAGCATACACAAATTTTTGAGTTCAGGACTACACTCCATCACCATGAAAGCAAAACAGTACCAAACCATCTGCCATACTGTGTTGCTTCTAATTTCTTCCTGATGTTACTTTGTTTGCTGGAGATCATAAAGCATCTTCTGCAGCCATGGAACAGATAGGAGTGGTTATCCTCTGGGAGAGATTTGGGGTGTGGTTCCATCAGTATGTGGATGACAGCTAGCTCTGCTGCTCCTTTCCAACCCAATCTAAGGAAGCTGTCTTGGTTCTAAATCAGTGCTTGCTATTACTAATAAACCAGATGAGTGAAAATGAATTGAAATTTAATCCAGACCAGGCAGAGGTGCTGCTGGCCAGTCACAAGGCTAATTTGGGAATAGGAATTCTGTCTGTGTTAGATGGGGTTACACTCCTCCTGAAGACACAGATCCACAATTTCGATGTATTCCTGGATTCAGCTTTGAATTTGGAGGACTAAGTTTTTGTGGTGGCCAGGAGTGCTTTTGCACATTTAAAGCTTAGGCACCGTGCCTATTCCTTGACATGTTGGAACTGTCCATGGTGGTACATGCCTTGGTTATATCCTGTTTACACTACTGTAACATGGGTCTGCCTTTGAAGATTGTTCAGAAACTTCAACTAGCTGAGAGAGCTGCAGCCAGAGTGTTACTTGTGGCAGGTAAAAGGGACCAAATTATTTCCCTGTTAAAACAGCACCACTGGCTGCTAGTTTGTTTCTGAGCACAATTCAAAATGCTGATTATGACCTATAACACCCTATATGAGCCTATCCAAGCCCTGAGGTCATCAGGATAGGTCCTTCTCTCAATCCAACCACTGTTCAAAGCATAGTTTGTGGAGATGTGAGACATGGCCTTATTGATGGCTGCCCCTAGACTTTGGAAGCCAGAATTGCCCCCCCACCCCCGATGTTCTTCCATCAGCATGCAAAATGTCTTTTATATCTATTTACTTATTAAAAAGACCCTTCATTTTGGTCAGATCTTCCTCTTTTCACCTTCAACTTTGAGCCTGCAGCACGTTGTTGCATCCTATTCAAGTACCTTCATTGTTGTGCTTTAGGCATATCTAATATCTCAGTTTCCTTGTCTTTGGGATGGGAATTTGTTCAGCTGCAACATCAGGACCCATCCAACATTGTGGTTATGTGACATTGAATCTATCAGCTTTAACATCTTTCCCACAAAGTGAAACAATCCATCCTTTTTTGCAAACAGAAACAGTGAGAAGGTTATATTATTTAGCATTTAAAGAAACAAATAGTTGCAGATAGGGTTACCTGACTTTTCAGAACAACTATCCACAGTATTGTGTGAACATTATAAAAGGTATAAGGAGAGAATAGAGAACGAGTGCTTGGAGGTGCTCTGACTTTCTTGTATGACATTTAGGGAGGAAAGAAAGGCAGGGTTTATTTTAGACAGAAAGGGTATGAGTCATTGATTTGTCTTCAGGTGGGTAATGGATGAAACTGCATTTTGGCTGTCAAATGGGCACACCTCAACTGCACTCATAGAAGACAAATAAGTAATGCATGTCTACACAGAGGTCAGCATAAGTTATGGATTTTTTTTAGCTTATGGCCAAACTATTGCTTTACAAAACCCTCTTGTTCTACATATTTAAAAATCATCTCTTCATCTTGCTGAAACAGAATTTAAAAGATACAACTTTTCCCAGTGCAGAAAATGAGAAAACGGTAAAAAAAGATGGAGATCCCACACCTTTAATAGTTGTGTGGATGGAAGAGAGTATTTCAGTAGGTCTAGTTTGTTATGCAAGAGCCAAGTTTTACCAATGCACTTTTCTGTGCAGCAATTAAAGGTGCGTTGTCCTGGTGATCTTTTGGACAAGATCATTCAATAAGCTTTTCAAATTAAAGCTGTTCTTGTGGTTCAAAATCTTAGAGGCTGTGCAGACCGCCTCCATCTTTGCCACATCATATTCCACTGTCGAATAGCTGTTACTGTCAGAAAGTTCTTCCTAATGTTGAGGTGCAAATTCTTTTCCTATCGTTTGAATCTATTGTCCTGGGTCTTAGTTTCTGGAGCTGCAGAAAACAAATTTGCTCCATTTTCAGTATGCCATCCTTTTAAATATTTAAACAGGGCTTTCATATCACCTATTAACCATCTCTTCTCCAGGCTAAACATACCCAGTTCCCTATGTTGCTCCTCATAGGGCATGATTACCAGACCTTTCACCATTTTGGTCCCCTTCATCTGGACGTGCCCCAGCTTGTCAACATCCTTTTTGAATTATGTGACAAGAACTATTCTGCCTAAGTATAGTACTTTAGTACCAACATAACTAATTGATAAAGATGTCGAATAGCACTGGACCCAGAACAGAACCATATAACACCTAGATTGTTAGATGAAGGGAGTGCCATATTTAGACAGGCTTTTAAAACAGGAATTTTTTAAAGCATGGATGGCATTGGATTGTTTTAAAGTATTTTTTAACATTTTTATCTTTTTAATTGTATTTTATTATTTTAATATACAGTTGGCCCTTCCCTTACACGGGGGATCCGTTCCAAACCCTGCCGTGAAGGGAAAAAGCATGTATACTTAAGCCCCATTAGAACTAATGGGGCTTGTTCCCATGGCATGCACACAGTGCGCACCCCATTGTTTTTTATGGTGCGGCTTCCAGCGTATGCTGGAAGCTGTGTATGGCGTGCCCGCATATGACGTGGGTGCACTATATAACTTTTTATATTGTAATACTTTAATTGTATTTTAATGTACAATTATTGTATACTTTTCACTGCACTGTTTTTTAATGTTGTCAACCACCCTGTATCTCAGTTTTGGGAAAAGGGCGGTGTAAATAAATATTATAACAACAACAACAACAACAACAACAACAATCTTGATTTCAGTAAGGACATTGACATGGCCCCATGAGATTCTGCAAAAAAGCTAGCATGTTGTGGGCGAAAAAATTCTACTGTTAGAGTGGATTTTTAATTGGTTGACCATCTGATGAAGAGGAGCCATTGGTGAGCACCATTAGGGTTCATTTGGGTTCAGCTGGTATACCTATTACAAATCCATCTAACAGTAGCATTGTCTAGCCCACAACTTACTGGCTTTTCTGGTAAGAATCTCATGGGAACCATCTGAAGCCCTTACTGAAATCAAGATATGCTACTTCCACAGCATTCCTTAATCTAGCAAGCTGTTAATTTTATCCGAGAGAGAGAGAAAAAAAAAAAAAGAGAGAGAAGATTATTCTGGCAGCTTGTTTTTGAGAAACTCATGTTGACTTTTTATGATTAAGGCATTCCTTTCTAAATGCTTACAGACTATCTGTTTAATTATTGTTCTACGAATCTTTCCTGGCATAATGCCATGCTAACTGGGCATAAAGTATGGTTCCTTTTTTTTTTTATAAAGATGGAGACAATTTGCCCTTTCCCAGTCCTCTGGGATTCTGTTCTCCAGGAAGTCTCAAACATTATGACAGTTTTGTTCTGAGATTACTTCTGCAGTTTTTTCAATACACTTAGATGAAGTTCATCTGGACCTGGAAACCTGAATTCATTTAGATTACCAGGTATTCATGCACAACCTATTTTTCTGTGCTGTGTTTCCCCTACGGCACCTCTGCTCCCTTTCCCCTCAGATTGAGCACCTTTTTTACTTATTGAGAAGACTGAGGCAAAGAAGGTGTTGGAGTAGTTCTCCTGCCTTTCTTCGGTCCCCTGTTAGCATTTGCTATCCTTTCCACACAATGGACACCATTTCCATCTTCTTTTTGCTAAGGACATAATAATAAAATACTATAATAATAATAATAATAATAATAATGAAACACCCCTTTTCTTGTCTAACCTTTCTAGCAAGCCTGAACCATCTTCTCTTCATGTTTTCTGACTTTACCTACACATGCGAATATGTTTTAATTCCTCTTTGGTGATCCCCCCCCTTTCCCCCTAATTTCTTATACATGTCCCATTTAAAACTTAGCTCATTTGAAAGTTCATTAGTAATCTATTCTGGTTTCTCAAGATACCCCCATTTCCCACCTCTTTGGAACTGTTTGAAAGGTGTTTAATCAATATACCTCTTTCAGAAACTGCTATCTGTCTGTCCTGAACTCACTTCTCTTTTACTTTTCCTAACCATGGGATCACCTCAGTATTTCCCTATGCTTACTGAAATCAGCTTTCCTAAAGTCTAGAATCATGTCTGACTATACTTGACTTCCCTAACACGTTTCTGGTGTATAACACTTGAAACCATTTACCAGGTCATCCCTCTTGGTTAGGATCAATTAAAATAGCTGATCCCTTGTTGCCTCTTCCATCTTTTAGACAATGAAACTGTCCACAGGCAAGTAAGGAATTTGCTGGACCTAAAATTTTTTGCCAAGTTTTATCTTCCAGAAAATATCAGGATATACAACTACTACATCTCCTTCTTCTAAGTGTATGATCATCTGATCTAGAAAGGCATCATCCAATTCCTCAGTCTGACTAGGGGTCTGTAGTAGACTTCTACAATAACATCCTGTTTGTTTCCCTCCACTTTTTTATCCAAATGTTCTCCACTAGCTTCAGAGATTTTAAGTCCTGGGTCTCCACAAGTGTAAACATCCTTGACATAAATGCTACTTCTTCTTACTTCCTATTTTGTCTATTTTCTTTATAAGGTTATGCCCTTTTCTTACTACACTCTAATCATGATACTCATCTAGGCTTGCCATATCCCGGTTTTACCCGGGACAGTCCTGGGTTTGGGGCCCTGGAATGGTCCCTGCCTGGGTTGGGCAGTTTGTCCTGGGCTCAAGGGGCCTGAGTGCTTGCGCGCCTCGGGCGCGCTTGCAGTCCTGGCCACAGCTCCTTCTCTACTGGCTTGGCCAGAGGAGCTGCCTGTGGTGCTCCACTGCCCACAAGGGGCAGTGGCTGGCCCAGAACAGGAGCAGCGCAGGTAGGAGGAGCTGTGGTGGTGCCGCCACCGCCATTTCCCGTGCTTTTGGCGTGGGAAAGGCAGTGGGGTAAAGAGAGAGGCTTATGTAAGCTCTCTCTGGTGTGGGTGGGTGGGTGGGTTTGGGGCCCGTGCCGCGTGGTGTGCTGTTGGCACGGCAGCGGCGATGGGGTAGGGGGGGCTCTGTGGTTGCTGCCACGCCTTTGGCACAGCCACAGAGCAAGGAGAGAGGCTATAGGCTATCTCTGGTAGCGGGGTGAGTGGGGTTTGGGGGCTCTCCGTGGCTGCTGCCATGCCTTTGGCGTGGCAGCAGCCACAGAGCAAGGAGAGAGGCCATAGGCCTCTCTCTGGTGTGGGGTTTGGGGGCTTTCTGTGGCTGCTGCATGCCTTTGGACCAGGAAGAATGTCAAAATGTCCTCCATTTTGAGCAGGCCTAAGAAGCATGCATTTTATAAATGCTTTTTTGAATTATAATTTTTTGTTTTTTAGTTGTTCGTGTCCTCCATTTCAAAAATATGTCCTACATTTGGGTCTAAATTTTGTCCTTCATTTGTCCTACATTTTTTAAACATTTGTCCTGGTTTGGAGGTAGACAGTGATGGCAACCCTATACTCATCCCACCAGATTTCAGTCATGCCTGTTATATCATATGTGCTTTGCTGTGCAAGGAGTTCAAGTTGATTTTATTTCATGTACTCTGTGCATTAGTGTACAGACATCTAAGGCCATGAGCCTCCCCGGGCTGCCTTTGTAAAGTTTTGTCTCTCCCACTTGCACTTGCATCACATTTGCGCATGTGGTGATATAATCTATTTTTTCATGTGAGTACCTCAAATATAGGAGCCAGCATGGTACAGTGGCATGGTTTTTGGACTACAGCTTTGAAGGACCAGTGCTTGAATCATTACACAGACAAGGAAACTTCCTGAGTGACTTTGGGTAAGTCACACTCTCCCAGCCTCAAAGGAAGGTAAAGGCAAACCTTGTCACCTTAGGATCTCCATAAGTCACAAATGATCTTACTGTAGCCACAATCTGTCTGCATGCAATAGGCAAGGTAAACAGGAGTTGCCTCCAGAAACCCTTACTGAGTTTGGTTCAGTAGCAAAGCAGAAAACAAGAAAGCAGATACGCTTGCTTCACCAGCTGCTTCCAACATGTTAAAAAAGCATAGACCTATAAGTTTGGTCAACGAAATGGAAATCATAGGAAAAGTGGAGGTAGGTGAAAGAAAAAAACCAGGAGGCTTTCGAGTGGTCTCTACAAAGTTCATATAGTTTTTATTTACTTGTACTAGGCTTACCTGATCTTGCTGATTATCAATATGTTCATATTGTTAGTTTTGAATAAAAACTTTGGTAAAACATGTTGAAATTCTCTTCTTTTTCCTGGTTTAGGAACCCATCCCCATTCTTTTCATTTTATTTTTGGCTCTGATACCAAATTTTCTGTGAAAGAAGTAATGCCCCTAGGAACACATGTATATATATTTTTAAATAGAGGAATAGCTGTACTCATATTTCTGTTTCTCTTCTTTATTTTCCATTTGATTACAGGCCTTAGGAACTACAGCAGTTTATCTTCTGCTTCTTTTCCATTCAACTTGTTGTTATTTAACCTTTTGAGATTAAGTTTCTTGAAACAATGGAGATTGATATTCCTGTAGCAAGGTTTCCAGTGTTAACAGTGATGGCAATAAAACTCTAGTAGGTGTAAAATTTCACTTAGAACTACAGCTGAAATGGAGAACAAATAACATTTAGCCTCAAAAGTACATTTCATTTCATACTTACACAGATTTTTTAAAAAATTGGAAAATGCTGTGCATGTTCAAGCAAACTTTAAAACATTTTTTTCGTGTTCATTTAGCCAGTATGAATCAAATGCTGTTTGGATTGTGTAGAAAAAAACAAGGAGTAGATTTGCTACAATCTTCTTGAGTGAAGAACTAGGCATTCTCTGCCCTCTCATTAATTTTCCCTTTATGCAACACTTCCAGGCCTTTAGTATTTATCTTTGGTCTACTGGATATCTGTACTTTATGTTTTATTGTAGGGGAAATTGTGTATTAATGGAATGCTTTCCTGCACCATCCCATAGGCAAGGAAGAGGGAAGACTAAATTCTGCCCAGAAAGCAGATTTATTCGGCCTAACATCTTGTGAATTCCATAAATTAGCTATGAACCAGTTTCAACAATGTGATGCCAGGGATCTGTGTGGACCCTGGCTTGCTAGCTGTAAGCAGGATATAGGTGGATACTTTGAATTCATTCATTGATATGTCATCCTAGAAACAAGTTTTAAGGATACCGTGAACTGCTAAAAAGACAAATCAATGGGTTTCAGAGCAAATGAAGCCTGAACTCTCCCTAGAAGCCATAATGACTAACTGAGGGCTGAAGCAGACGGCCTGTCTGCTCTGGTGCCAATCACTCCAGGCCTACAGTGACCAGGTGGCCTGCTCTTGAAGTGGTCCACCACCGTGGTCCCAAACAGGCTGCTGGCAGGAGTGGATTTAATCTGCTCCCTTTTGCTTTTGCTGCCTTGGTCTGCCCTCTGTGCAGCTTCTGGCTGCTTTAAGGCCATGCATCATGTAAATACCATGCCCCCAAAGCGGCTGAAAGCTGCTTTATTTGGTCTGTCTGTTTTGGGCCCGCAAGAACTGAACAGGACTGTTGAGGAAGGAGTGCCTTGGATATGTCTGTTCATGGCCCGTTCCAGACGGGCAAAAAGTACGTGCCGTGCACGTACTAGGGTTAGAAAGGGGCATTCTTTCTGGATGCCCTTAACCCTAGTACGTGCTCGGCCTGTACAAAATGGCGGCGCCTGTTCTACATGGGCACCGCCATTTTGTCATCTCAGACGCCTAGTGTCGGCACGTTGCGGCACGGTAGTGACATCGCGAGTGCACCATTGGTGCCTTGTGATGTCCTTACCGCACCGCAAAAAGAAGCCCTTTTTGGTGCTTCTTTTTTGGCCGCTAGGAAGCCTCGCCGTCTGGAGGCTGAGGCTTCCTGATGGCGGAAATGGAGGCGCCAGCAGACTGCCCTTTTTGGGTGGTCTGTAAAGCACCCATATAATCACTGTAACTCAAGGCCAGTTAACAACAGAAGGCAATTAACAACAACATAGTTAGATATCTTGGAGATAGGATCCAAGCCTGAATACAAAACTCATTTATGTTTCATATATACTTCATACACACAACATAAGGGTCATTTTATACAATATTTTAAAATAATTTTGTGCATGATGAAACAAATTTTATTTACACTGAACAATCAGAAAACAAAGATACCATTATGTCAACCACCCATGAAAAAAGGCTGAGCTTTTGGAGTATTTTGGATTTCAGAATTCCAGATAAAAGAAATCCAACCTGTAATAGCATAAAAATCCAGTGTTTTGGAAGAGATAGTCTCCTGAGTAATTACAAATTAGGTTTGTTTATAATCTGACATGAAATGATAATGAATTAATTATATTGCATTGATCACAATCAGTTGATTAGAAGGGACTTTTATTGAGTCCATTAGTTAATTAATATGAAACCATGACACATATGCTATGGAATATTTTATTTGGAATTTAACAATACGTAGCCAGGTTCTTTAGCTGTACCTAAACCATTTGTATAGGTATGTTCATACTGACATTTTGATTAATGTCATTGTGATTTGTGCTGCACTTAGCTTAGCTCAGCATTCCAGTTGTATGCTGCTGACATGCCGTAGATATTCTCTGCTCAATTTCTTGTTCTCAATTTCTTGTATCATTGCTGTCTTGGGGTCTTGATAAATGGCATTGGTGCTGGATTGCCCAGGACACCTTTGTTTTTGTTTTTGTTTTGTTTGAGATTCAACCAACCTCATTATTCTTAGCATTACTTCTTGAATTGTATCAGAACAGTGGCATTCAACAGGTCTGACCTTAAAGATGCAGAGCAAGAGTGGGAATCACAGCGTAACGAGGAGGAATACTGGGAGCTTCCCTCTTATAATATCTGGAAGGTTGTATGAGTCCCACCCCTGAAGTAGAGTAACAGTAGAAGAGATCCTTCCAATATGCTACTGAATGTTTGCAGTGGGTTAGTCCAATAGCTGCACTATCAGAACTTATAAGCTATATACATGTTTCTGTTTTCTCTCTTTGTGAGATGCTTACCCTATTTTTTTTTACTTTCTTTCTTATTGATTTAAGCTGCTGTTGCAATAGTTGAACAAATCTTGAAATGACAAGTAATTGCATAGCTAGCTCCATTGGCATATATAGCAAGAAATTCAGTTCTGTGCAAATAAATCTATATTTTGTTTTGAATCCTGTCTGACAGGTTATTTGTAGTGTTAGCCCCTAGTGTTTTGTAACTCAGAATCATTTGCCATACTATTGGTCTGTTGACATTATGCTGGGCATTCTGGAAAGCATGAATTTACAGTAGGAGTGAGAAGAGGTTAATATGAAATTTAAAACTGTTTATCTTCTGGATATCTTCCTTGAAAACAGTGTTCTTCTGATAGTTTTTGAAGTAGCTGTTGAAATCCTGAAGAAGAAAAAGAAGAATACCGTGAGGCAAATTGTGTTTATACAACCTGAAAAGCATACAAGAAATGTATGTGGATTTTCATTTCAGATAGGTGCAAGAGGTGTGACACCTTTTAGTAAAGGAACAAAACAACTTCTTCCTGCTTTTGAATGCCTGAAACATGGTGACAGCCACCAGAGACATTCCTTTTTGGTAAAAATGGACTAGAGTAAAATTGTTTTTCAGAATATGATCATGGCGTTTAAAGGTAAAGGGCCTTTTTTAAGAAAAGAAAAGTATCATTTGGGCAGGGCAATAGGAAACTTTACAGTGTGTGTAAGCTATAACTTCATCTGTGTGAGCTGAGCTGGATAACAGAAGAGAGTTTTCATACAGCTTTGTATTCACTCTGCTCTTCCTATTACCGGCTCTTCTTTCATTCATCATTCACCTGTCCACACTGCCGGAACACATGCAGCTGGAAATCTTGCCATTCTCTTTACTTTTCTATCCACAAAATTTGGCAGTATAGAAACAACTGTCAAGAGAAAGATAAACTTTTGTTGTGAAGTCGAAGGCTTTCATGGCCAGAATCCATAGTTTTTTGTGGGGTTGTCGGGCTATGTGACCATGTTCTGGAAGAGTTTATTCCTGATGCTTCACCAGCATCTGTGGCTGGCATTTGAAGAGGCCAGCCACAGATGCTGGCAAAATGTCAGGAATAAACTCTTCTAGAACATGGCCACATAGCCCCCAAACCCCTCAAAAACTATAAATTTTGTTGTTTTATGTGACTTTGCTTCTTTGTGTTTTAAAGTGAAAATATAGTATTCTTTCCCGTTAAAACCATATACTAGTAGTTATTTTGCACTTTTCTTTGTAGAAATCTAAGTGGAGGTCTTTTTGAGAAGACCAGGTGAAAAATTGGCATATGCACATGGTCTCACTGCAGGCTGCATCTTGGTTTGCTGGAGGCTACAGCATATCCATTAGCAGATCATATTTAAAGAGAATGGTGTATGCCAGGTTGTAAGAAAGTAAACATTGTGCTGTTTACTTTGTCACCATCCTTGCAGATTTCCTTGCTTCTTTGTCCTGATCTTCTGTAAAGGGCAAAAAGAAAGGCAAGCACTCATACTATTGGATATCATTGCTACTCTGTTGGCAGAAGGAATGGTTTGATGCTGGATGGTTCAACTTGTATGTTTGTTTTGGGGAAGCATCTTCCACTTTTCCATTCTGCTTCATTTCATGGCCCTTTATCTCTTTCTTCAATCTGGAATTTATATCTTTTGGAGGAGTGTCAGTGAATTTTGTCTCCTATTTTAGTAGTAGTAACACCTAAGCTAGCATCCTGGTAGGTGGTACCATTCTCCTCCAGTTCCTTTAATTGATTCTGTGTCCTCATCTCTTCCTCTTCCAGCCTGCCCCATTGTTCCCCTGGCTTCCCATTGTTGCTTTAATTTTCCTGGCTCTTCCTGCAGTGCGTAAGCAGGATGGGAGAAGACAGAGGATTTTAACAAACTCCTTTACCAGTGAGTAAATTTCCCTTTCATGTCTGCTGTCTCTTCTATAGCATCCTCCATCACTTTCTGCAATTGATGCCACTGTACAAAGAGGAAATATATGATAGAAAAATTTATCTAGTGGGTGGCTGATAGTTTTTGAGGACCCTGGTTCATGGGTACCTAGGAAAATGTAGTCCTAAAGGATCTTCAGACATCATTTTATTTAAGCAATTCAGTGAGGAAGAGGCTGAAATGTATATGGCTCACAAAGTCTATTTTCACCTTCAGTTGTATTTCAGCAGTCTTGATTCAACTGCACATGATTTGATGAACTGAAGAACTGAGAATGCTTTTTTGTTTTTTGGCTTAAAAAAGTCTTTGCAGATTGTAGTTACAATCTAAGGATGAAATGTGGACATACTATATGGATGTAAAGTACCCTGAGGTGACACAAAACACATTTACAAAATCAAAATCAAATACAGGCAAGTGTAATATAGATTTGTTGCTACAATTACATCTTGACAAAACTGATATTAAAATATATGCAAATTTTAATGATGATGGCATGTTTAGTAAAGAGGCAGTTGGGATCTAAATACATTTGATTTTAAAATTTAAAGAGTCAAGCCTTTATTTTAAATGCACACATTATTATAATGCAATACTGATATATACTATAATATAAATATTAATTGGTTTTAAAAGTGCAGATTAATAGGTCTGTAACCCCAAAGTGTATTGCTGTTCTTCTTCAGAAATGTGGAGTATGTATTTTAGCTAATGAAGTACCTCTTGATGAAATTGTGATATGTGATTAATTAGAAAAGATTAAAATGTGTACAGGGGTCACAGTGCAGTGACGTTAGCTTAAACACTTTGCTATGTATTTTCAGTCATGGAGATGTCTCACAGCGTCACCATGAGTCAAAGTCGACCCAAAGGCAGCTAACAAATTATATTGGAGACATCACCTTCAGCCCTTCATTTAAATAATAATCTTCTCAAGGAAGATATGACATGTAGTAATAATATATTGAATCTGTATTAGCTGCTATGAAATGTTAGCTCAGCTCTTTGTTGTTGGTATCAGGAATTATACTTTTAAGATAAATATAGGGGCAAAATAGACAGTCTCTAAATGTGAGCTTCCTTGGAGGTCTGGCATTTAGATGCCGCATGCCCCAAGCCACCCAGAAAGCCGCCTGGCTGCCCAGATGTGGGTAAGTTTCCAGGTTTTCTAGCAGTGCAGTTTATATGCTGCACACCACAGAAAGTGCTGTAAAGCCATGGCGGGGTGGGATAAGCTGGCTTTTGGGGCCAGCAAAAAGGTGAAATAGGGCTGTGGCATCCAGTTGCCATGGCCCCAATACAGCTTTCTCAAGAGTGGCTTCAAGCCACCCCTTTGGGGCAGTTTGTTCCACCCCATAGTCTCATAACAGATTAAATAACATGGGCAAGCTTTTTATGTTGTGTGCTTTTTACAGTCTTCTTGTTTGCATGTGCAGAAACCCTAGAACAGTGATGGCGAACCTTTTAGGGGCTGTGTGCCCAAACTAAAAGGTCTTCTGCCACCGGGCATTACCTAGTGCTGAAGCAGGACTTCTTCCCTCTGGAGGTGGTACTTCTGGGTTGGTACTTCTTTCCCTGCCCTCCCGGGCCTTCAGCTGCCTCTCCAGAGACCTGGGTGAGGAGGGAAGAAGAGGAACAGGCACCTGCCTCTTACTCCTCCCCCCCCCCCCCACACCATTCCTGATCTCCAGCTGCCTCCAGAGAGGCAGTTGAAGGCAAGGGAGGATCTGGAAGGAGGAAGAATAGGCGCACGCCTCTTTTTCCTCCTCGCCCCATATTATCCCCAGCCTTCAGCTGCTTCCGGAGAGGCAACTGGAGGCTGGGGGTGGGGGTGGGAAGAAGGAACAGGCACAAACCTTTTCCTCCTTCTCCCCTCTTCCTCGCACCATCACTGACCTTCAGCTGCTTCTGGAGAGGCAACTGGAGGCCAGGGAGGGTTGGGAAGGAGGAGGGACAGGTGTCTGTCTCTTCCCCTTCCTCCCTCTGCACCGTCCCCGATCTTCAGCTTCTTCCAGAGAAGCAAGTGGAGGCTGGGGAAGGTTGGGAATATGGAGGAACAGGCATACAACTCTTTCTCCCCCCCCGCCAACACACCGTCACTGGCCTTCAGCTGCTTCTGGAGAGGCAACTGGAGTCTGGGGAGGGTTGAGAAGGAGGAGGAACAGGCATGCACTTGTTCCTCTTCTCCCCACCGGCATGTGCTGGGGGAAATGGCATCACGTGCCATCTTCAGCACCTGTGCCATAGGTATGCCATTCTGGCCCTAGAACATTTGAAAATAATTTATTTTTTAGAGGGCTATTTTCAGAATTGAGTGAGGACTAATGACGGAGCAGTTTAGTCTTTACCTGCTAAACATGCCTGCCAGGAAGCTCTCTTGCCACAGATACAAAACTTTACTTCTAGGCTGACATCAGGCTGAGGTAAAAACATAGGGGATTCCACAGGGACTGAATGAACTTATTAATCTTTATCAATAGAATAAAGGTAAAATCAACAAAAATATGAAAGCCTTTAAAACAAGTTATTCAGTGTTTTTACTGTGCATGTTTACATATTTGTTAGTACTGTATATATTTATATATGTTTTGACTACTGTATGGTGCATGGATAAGAAAAGGCAAGTTACAAGTCTTAATAAATATTGTACTGAACTTCTTTGAGAAAGAAGTATACTTAATTTTGAACAATGTAGTTCTTTTTCATGCAGAATGAAAAGACAGCAATTGTACAGATATAAAACCGAGTTATGGATTAAACTATTTTACTTCAAATGGTCATAATGATTTTTACAGTGAGACTCATTTGAATAGTGATACATACATGGAAATGAGGCAAAACTGATAAATATATATCTTTAATGAATGCTTTCTTTATTATCTCCAGAGAATCATCACAGTAGGAGTTAGTGTTTATGAACAAAATCTATTCTCTGCCCCTGCCCTGATGTGTGATTTGATCTTGCAATATCAAAATACCACGTGCAATTATTTTTCCTGTCTCTTAAAAATATATCCTTATGTTTAAACAGGTTTTGTGATGGTTCAACTGTTCCTTATTTTGTGATATCAAGATACTACATACAGTCCGCCCTCTGTATTTGTGGACTTGGTATCCACAGATTTGAGGATTTGAGGGGGGTATGGAAGAGGTGGAGGGAGGTGGTGGAGGAGGAAGAATGGAGAAGAGGAGGAAGGAAAAGGAGGACGAACAGTGCCAGTGCGATGAAGGGGGTAAGAGGAAGAGAAGAAAAGTGGTGTGGAAGAGGAGGAGGAGGAAGAAAAAGGGGGAGGAAGAGGGAAGGAGGAGGAAAGCAGAGGAGGTGGGGAAGGGAAGGAGGAGGGAGGAGGAAGAATGGTAGAAGAGGAGGAGGAGGAGGAGGGTGGAAGTGTGGGGAAGAGGAAGAGAGGGAAGGAAAAGGAGGAGGAAGAGTGAAGAAGAAGAGGAGGAGGAGGAGGAGGAGGAAGAGCCATGACAGCGGTGAAGGGGAAGGAGGAGGAGGAGAAGGGGGAGGAGGAGGAGAAAGAGTGGAGGAGGCAATGAAAGCAAAGAGGAGGAGGCAAGGAAGAGGAGGAAGAAAAGGTATTCCCCTCTGCCATTTGCTGTGGTGAAATTGATGAGGCTGGTTTCGGGCAGGGGGTAAAGTACCACTGTTCATAATGGTGACATGGTTGCATGCATCATTTAAAGAGCATACCTCCAAAGTGACCTAAAGCAGCTTTATTTTGGCCTGTCTGTTCAAGGCCCAAAGTTTTCATTTGTATTTAATGATGCGAGATAGCAACCATTGGGTTGTGATTAGCAGTTGATTACTTTTACTATTGGTCTTGTTGATCAGTTGACCTCCTCGCACTGTAGACCAGTTTTCTTATATCCCCATTGTTTTGGGGAAGGCTTTTCATTCCAGGTCTTATTGGCTATTACTGTAGTTCCTGTTTTCTGTCAGGAAACTACCCTAACTGTAGAACCTTGTGGTAGTAGGGAACTTCATTGTAGTAGAACTATTACTTTGGATTATTAATTCCCAGAATTCTCCACTCAGCATGGTTTCATTAACAGTAATTAGGCTCAGTTTCTCTATGAAGAAAGATACCAAGAGAGAGAGTGGCAAACAGTACTTCTAGAGCAGGTGTGGTTTTTAGGGCAGCGGGTTCCTACCATTTTGGTGGTTTATAATGCTGATCTCACTCAGGAGTTCATGAGGGTATATGTTTTGGGGCTCAGCCTGCCCATTTCTATCAATCTGCTAAGTACAGCATACACTCATTCATACATAGAACTGACATACAGGGAGGAGAAGTTTAATCCTTTCATTTATTTTATATGGTGTCCTCTTCATGATGGACATGTTCCACTAGCATGACTGCAAAACATCAGCAAAACAGCAGATTGTTGGTGGGGATTGCAGTTTCTTGAAATGTCTTGAATATGCTTTACATGAATTGGTTCTTAAAAGAGAAAGAAACAGACATGGCAGTGCAAGGAAGACTATTTGTTTGGCTTTAAGGTGTGGGTATTTATCATATTAAAATATCTAGCTGGTACAAAAACAATTGAAAAAGCTGTTGTGCACCATCCATTTGTTATTTCTGCACTTTGCACTTGAGCAGTGAAAATTATAGGATTTTCAAGGGGATTTACTTTCACTCTGTTGTGTAAATAGAAGATCTACAATTACTAAGCCAGAGTGGTGCTGAGAAGCTAAAAATGTGCTGTTGCAACAAGATATCCCCAAACCAATAACAGTAAATCCGGTATCTCAAATTAAACCCCATACGCTTCATCCTAAAGCACCATGGCTTGTTACATTTTGCTTTCTTTTGAAAAGCCTGCTGACTTGTTATATCTCATAGTCCCTTTTAGGCAACTTCATAGTTTTTTACTGTGTCATTTATCAGCTGTGCTGGCAACATTTTTTATCCTCTTGTCTCATGTCTTAGATTGTTTGGTTGACTTGTCATTCACTTTGTTGTTCTTTCAAAGCCTCCCAGCAGTATCAGGCAGATTCTCTCATTTCTTCCTTTTGGAAGTAGTCTTGGAACTTGCACTCTTCTGCTACAACCCAACTGGTTTGTTTTTTCTCTTCTTTTTATTGATTGTCCTAGGGACCAATATCATATTTGTGCCCATTAGCTACAGTTGCTTCTTTCTTTCATGGAAACCTACCACAGACTGGCAGCACATGTCTGATGCCCTGGCATTAGTTATGGGCCACCACTCTGAGTACTACTGCTTTACTTATTCTTAACGTAGAAGTCTACATGTTACATTGTTTATATCCAGCGAAACTCATGCTAAAATAAAAACCAGTTAGCCATAAAGATGCTGCCACATTCCTTATTTCATCCCCCTTCCTTCCATCTTTTTATATTTTAGGAAGTGATATAGGGGGAGTATATTGAATGGTGGCTCAGCAGTTAAAATGCAGACTCTGAAGATTGAAAGATTGGTAAGTCAGCAGTTTGAGGCCCAAGTGCCATGTGATGGAGTCAGCTGCCACCACTAGTCCCAGCTTCTGCCTACCTGTTTATTGTTTATTTATTTACTGTATTTATACCCTACTCTTCAGCCACAAATGTTCTCAGAGCGGTGTACAGATAGTTAGATGGTTCCCTGCCCTCAGGCTTAAAATCTAAAAAAAAAAAAAAAAAAGGTGATGGAAATGGTAGTGAGGAAGAGGAATAAGTCCAGCAGTTTTTCTCTCCCTCTGAGGGCTGGACCATGGCAGTTGGACTGGAGGGAGGGCCATGTTCTTACTTTAGGCCAGGTCTAATGGAGCTGGGCTTGTCTTTTCACTCCCTTTGAGGCTGGATGGTGTCAGATGGCATGGAAGGTGGGCCTTCTTCTTCAGGCTAGGCCTGATGGAGCTGGGCCTGCCTTTTCACTCTCTCCAAGGCTGGATGATGTCAGATGGCATGCGGGGAGGGCCTTCTTCCTAAAAAGCTAAACCTAACAGTTTGAAATCATGAAAAAGTGCAAGTAGATAAATAGGTACCACTTTGGTACCTATGTGGTGGAAAAGTAACAGTGTTCTGTGCAATTGTGGTGGCCACATGATCACAGAGTAGTCTTTGACAACGCTGACTCTTAGGCTAAGTAATGGAGATGAGCACTACTCTCTACAGTCGGTCATGATTAGACAATCTTGTCAAGGCAAAACCTTTACTTTTAAATAAATAAATACCCTGTCTTAAATACTTCATTCATCATGCTATAAACATATATTCCACAAGCCATTTTATAAACTTTTTTTCTGGAAAAATAAGGCTTCATGGAGGTGGGTGGGTTAATGGAACCCTACCCCCTTTTGCATTTTTCTGTCCCTTTCACCCTGGTCTCCACAATTTAACCCTTGTTCCTTATGACTGAGTCCTGTCTACTCAGATTGGTAGTAGCTGTCCAGGGTTTCACACAGAATGTGTTTAGAGCCCTACCTGAAGATGCCAAGACTTGCACCTTGAACGATATTCATAGCAAACATGTGCTCTACTACCACTGAGCTATGGTCCTTCTCTCTATTGCATGTCTGGCACAAAGCCCAGAGCAAATAAATTTTGGCAATAAATTATATAAGGAATGTCATGTAATTATCCAGATCACTGGGCCATTATGTCCAATATTGTTTGTTCTGCTTGGGAGCTGCTTTCTTGGAGGTCACTGATAGAGTACTTTACTTGTGAAGCTACTTAAGATCCGTTACCTAATAATTCCAATGGTTAACACAAGACTTTATCCATATGAAGTGTAGATTCCGCTAATTAGCTTTGACTCCCCTAAATATGTTTAAGCCAATAATATATGTTTTATGAATATTTACTATGTCCAGCAGCTTTTCTAAGAGTAGGTGTCCTTCATACTTGTTTTTAAATAATTTCTGTTGGATGTCAACTTAACTGAAGGGAAAACGTGGCTTGGGTCAAGTGTATGAGAAGTTGTTCAAGTGGATTAATTGGGACATGGTATACTACTATATGTTTTTGTCTTTCAGTCTGCATTTTATTTTATTTGCGTTGCTATTATTATTATTATTATTATTATTATTATTATTAACTTCCCTGAGTAAATGGATGATTGTGATATAAAATGCTTAAAGAAATAAGCAAATTGTATTGAAAAGTCATCTTTACTTAGGAAAATCTGAAATGGTTGAATTTTAATTATTTTATAAACATGGTCCTGGATTTGCCAATTCTCCGATTCTGTTTTATGGACTGAAATGTAAAATTGAATCTGCCAACATAGTTATGTATGTACATAAAGGCTGACCCATTACTACTTATAGTCATTCTTTTCTTGCGTGGCTTTATAGCAGTGCCCCAGAAATGGCAGATTGAAAAGTTTTCACATGTGTTCCATGAGCATCAGTGTGGCATATATCCAAACTTGATTGGTAAGTATGAATAAAGTGTTAGCTGTGAAATCATGAGATTCCTGATGGTGATGCATCAATAAGATAGCTTCCTTCAAGGTAAATGTCGTCATACGAAAATAGATTGGTATTATCTGTCATGTGGATATGACCTTAGAGAATGCCATTTCATATCAAGTCTTTCATTTCTCATGAAATGTGGTATGAAGACAGATGAATCTCTAAATCTATTAATCTTTCCAGAACAAGCAAATTATTATAAGTTAGAAAATACTATGAACTTATTTTAGAGAAGGACTTCCCTCCCTCAAAAAAAGGAAACTATGGCAACTTGACACCCCAACCATTGTATTTGTGACTTGTGGTTGCATTGGAATAATCAGCACAACTTCAAGAGACCATTCTTGTTTAGAGAAGGATGTCTAGGAGAGAATGTAATGAGGTTTCCATAGGGCCTTTCAGCACCATTAAACATAATTCACATAGTATTTCCTGGTTTAGTGAAGAAATGGTTGGAGGTGCAGAGTATTCATTGCAGCCTTAAACAGTGGTGCCAAACTGTCCATGCTCTGCTTTTCAGTAAGTGTGTGTGTGTGTTAGAAAACAGACTTGTCCCCAGAGCATGAATTAAGCTTGCAGCACATAATAATACACAGGTTCCTGTCCCAACATTATAATAACATTAAGAAATGGTTGAGAATTGGTGGCTGAAAATTCTTGAAATTCTAGGCTTTGAAATCAACCTATCTATCTACTCTTGGCATTATCTTGAGTAAATCTATATTTAAAAAATCTTGGCAGTAAATGAGACTAAGGTCCAAATCACACTGGGAATTGTACTTTATTGTGGCACTGGAGCTCATTGACAGAGAAAGCTAAATGTCTCAGAACACTATAGTTTCCAGAATACCCTAGCATTGAGCCAGGGCAGTTAAAGCAGTCTCAAATTGTATTATTTCTGCTGTGTGTTTTGAACATAAATCTGTATTTTAAAAATCTACAGTCTGCTTTGCCCTTATTTAACTGTAATAAGTAGATATACTGTAGATAAATCCTGCTTCTTACAGTGCAGTCCCATGTGTGTTTACTTTATTCAGAGGTATGTGTTAGAGTAGTGGTTCTCAAACTGTGGGGTGGGAATGGGTGGTGGGGAGGGTGGGTTGAGCTTACTCAAGGGGGCTGTAAGACCTGGAGACTCTGATTCCTCCTCCTCCTTTTTCTCCTCTGCTTCCAAAAGGGGAAGAAAAAGGGCAAGGAGGGTGCTTGAAGCAGCTGCCTCTGCCCAAGGGAGGCAGAGAATGATAGCAGGGAAGCTCACTGCATCATGACCTCTGACAAGGCTCATTCCAAGCTACTGTTTTTTCTTCCCCCACCCATTCCATTACTGCCCTAGTTCTTGGGATGAGACACTGCTGCATTAATATATTCCTGTATATCTGTGAATATACATGAATTTGCAAATGAAAATATGCACACTAAACAAGCAAATATTTTTATTCATATACTATATTGAGGGGGGCATAACATTTGCATATAGAGGTAAAGTGAATCACAAGGGTAACAAGTTTGAGAACCACCTTAGAGTGGTTAATAGGGCTGCCTTTAAAGAAAGTGAGAAGTACACTGTAAACATGCTGAATCAAGTTGGTTATAGAGTAAAATATTCAATTCTGTGTCTTCCAGCCACCCCTACTAATTTTAAGGTTAAAGAGTAGAAATTAAAATAAAGATGTGTGATTGGATGATAAGGGTAATGGGAATTTTAAATGAGATAATAATTAATCACATGGCATTGATAGATAAGCTTCTGTTTACTTGAGCAGCAGTGGCATTATGTGGTCAATCTGTGGACGATCTAGAAGCTGCCTTGGCTGTTTGCTGTGATGTGCTGTTCATGCTGGTGCAGAGGAGAGGATCTTGTCAGCAGAGCAGAGTATTTTTCTTTTTGCTGTTGATCACTTTGTAAATCTGCATCCAAAAATAAAAGCAGCATCTTCAAAACAATGTAAACATTTGACTGAAATGGCACTTTCCCCTTTGCTGTGATATTCTGAAACAATTTAATTCCTTCTAGTATTTTCCTTTTATGCTTCTCCATTTAGCTTGGTACAGGTTTTTTTCCTCTTAAGAAGGCTGAGTGAGGCTTGCTCGTTGTACTTTTCACTGTAAAAGTTTCATGAGTTTAAAATGTATTTAAAATTCTTGTTTCTCTAAATAGATCTGCAAAGTAGTATATTTTGTTTCACACATGTATTTTAAGTTGCATTTTTAAACAACAGGGAACCCTGGTTTTAATTTGGAAACCACAACTGTAAGTTGTAGTACATTGGTATCCAGTTGTAAAATATCTAGCAGTGTTCCAGACAGTTATTTCCTACTGCAACCATATTCATAATGGAAATGCAGTAATCACTGACACGTTTGTAGCTATAGAATCCTCATGCTCTATTAACTATGGTGTTAGGAAAATGGCTGTTGGCCATTTTCCATCCTGTTGGTACACTTAGTGTCAGCATTAAAACATACACAGACACAATCACCATTTTTGGAAGGGAATTCTCTTCTCTGAATATTTTTATGATTGCCAAATAAGTGTATTTCTTCATTTGATCAATGTCTTATATACCATGTCTTTTGCACATTATGTACTGGCAGTGCAACTGAACAATAGCAAGAATCTGGCTCCCATTTCTGCCTTTGTATGCATTCTGTCAGTGTCATTCTTTGATCTAACATAGACTGAAAGAGAATGAGAGTCTATTAAGAACATCAGGAATGAAGCAGAGAGGAAATATTTATGTGTGAGTACTGCAATATCTAAGTAGTGCAATATCTTCCTCAGTTAAAACTTTGAGAAAGATGCTTCTTCAACACATTATGAATCAATGGAAGATTCAAATAGAATCTTCTAGGTATTGTTTTAAGAAAAAACTGTTGCTCGTAATGTCAATACTATTTATGCTTAAAATATATTTTCAAATCGACTTCCGGTTGTGATGGCGCCTCGTTAGGTCGATCTCCGAGGTAGCTGCGGAGACGTCTCGGCCAAAGCGGTGCCCTGGACCCAGAAAGGGATTTCTGCAAGTCCGGGAAATTGCCCTGACTGTCAGGTCAATCAGAGGGGGCTCGACGGAGGACCCTTACTGCTTATGGACTGAGAAATCCTCAGAGTAAGTCCAACCGCTACGTGGGGAAGACTGAAGAATCCATAGCAGGGGTCTGTGAGAGCAATCCACGCTAGTTTATGGCAGGAAGCGATTCGTTCGCACAGAGGCGCCACCAATTTCTGATTTTACTGAACTACAAAGAGGACTTTTGGATTTAAGGCTTCCAAAGCCCAGTAACATAACAACTACTTAAATTACATTGGATTGGGAGAAGAAGGAAGAAAATACTTAGTTAATATTAACTTTTGAATATTTTGGATACACAAAACAAAACACTCAGTTGCTCAAAGACAATATCTTTTTTGGATCCGGAACTGACAGAGCTTGGGAAAGTCCGGTTTTGAATTTGGAACTTTTCATGACTTTGACTCCTTTTACGTTACTTTGTTTGCCTCTCTCGGTTTGTAAAGACATACAAGACATGCAAGCCTAAGGTTTAAGATTGTTTGGGAAAAGAAAAGAAAGAGTTAACTCCCTGGGTCTGAACACATACCTGAGAAAAGCCAAGGACACACGGGGGAGAATCCTCAGCGGAGGAGGAAACGCAGCAGCACCAAGGTCTCTGGAAGGGAGGGGGAAGAAGGAGTGAAGCGGAAGGAGTGCAGCGGTCAGAGACATCCGGAGAAGACAAGGAGAGACGTGCAAGAGCGGCCCCGGAAGTATAGTTGGAGGACTCATAAACATAGAGACGGCGGGAAAGAGCGTCGCGGGAAGGAAGAAGGAGGAGGAGGGAAGTGTGCTAATGGGAGAGCAGTAGAGAGCAGGAAGAAAGAAAGCCAGAGAAAGAAGGGCTCTTGGAGGACTAAAACAAAAGAAGACTCAGCGGGGAATTAGAACAAGGAAAGAGGGTGACAAAGAGAATAAAGCAACACAAGCTTCGCGGTAAAGAGGGAAGGAAGGAAGAAGAAGAAGACCTGAGACACTGGGGGTTAGAATTTAAAAGAAAAATAACGTAATTTGTGAAATATATAAGAGAACTATTGTATTATAAGCTAATAGGGAACAAAGTTATAAGAAACGAATTGGAAAATTTGTGAAGTAGTACTAGAGATAGATATTGAATTTTAAGTAATAAAAAAGAGTAGAATATAGATAAGAGGGAGAAGAGAGTAGAAAAGACTATAAAGTAAAGAGTACTTGCGAAACATAGGGGTTTGAAAAGAAAATAAAAAGAGAAGGAAGTGTTTTATTTTTCCTTTAATAATAATTAATAGTAAGTAAAAGACGCAATTAGAAGTGCTATATAGCTCAGAAAAGGAGAAAATTGTCTATGGTGGTAACATTACAGGGGGAATAAAGCCTAAAATTATAAATAAGATTTTGGCTGCAAGGGGGGATAAGAAATAACTAAACTGGTGATATTGTATGTAATTTGATTGAATTCTTAACCCCATAATATTATATTTCTCCTCCTCTCTTCCTCATACCTCTCTACTTGGGGTGGTGGTGGGCTGTTTGCTTAACATTTTAAAGAGAGAAAAGAAGAAGGTGACAGGACTAATATGAATACCAGACAGCAAACTCAAAAAGCAAATCAGTCAATTCCTAATCAAAGAAAGCTGTCTGTCGATAAATTACAACCCCAAGAAATGAATCAACTCTTACTGGACAAAATAGAAAGTCTCTCTAAAAATCTCTCTGTAAGCCTGGCAAAAGAGATGAACAACTTTAAAAAGGAGATAAAGCAAGAGATACGGGCGGATTTAAAGGAAATTAATGAGAAAGTGGACACCCTGATTCAAGACAACCAAAAAAATTAAACAGAGGGTTGATATAGTTGAATTCAGGACTGAAAAATTAGAATCTGACTTTGCGAAGCTTCTACTAAAAAGAGAAGAAGAACTGGATGAGAAAGCGGTATGGGAACAAAAGCTAAGAGAAAAATGTTTAAAAATCAGAGGGCTACCGGAAGAACAAAATGAGGATCTGGCGGAAAAACTAATAAAGGAAATTGCTAAATTTCTAAAGAAAGACCCTATTTTTTTCGAGGAAGAGATCGATAAATTATACCGCATAAACTCTTTTGTTGCAAAACAAAAAGGCTGGCCCAGGGATGTAGCAATTTATTTTGTGAGGAAAAGGGTCAGAGATCAATTCTTAGCAATACATAATAGCACGCCGTTTAAATATAACAACCTGGAACTAAAAATTCTGAAAGATGTGCCTGGAAGATTATTAAAGAAGAGAAAAGAATACATCACCTTAACTACATTTTTGAGAAAGGAAAGTATACCATACCGCTGGGAAACACCAGAAGGTTTAACCTTCTGGTGGAATCAAAAAAGAATTAAAATACAAACACCGGAACAGGCAAAGACCTTTCTAAGAAAAACCTCTGAACGAACACAAGAGGGGAATAGTTCTTCGAGCTCAAACACAACGAAAAAGGGAAGAAAGAAGAAAGAAAAAGATGGAAAGGAAATAGGCATCAATCTGCTAGACCCAAGATATAAAGAGAACGAAGAAGAGAACGAGGAAGAAGAAGAAGATACTGGAGAGGAGGAAAATCAAGAGTCTGAGCAGGGTGGTCTAAATAACTCATTTTTAGATTTACAAGAAATCAATTCAGAAGAGGACCGGATCAGGAGGGAAGAGGAAAGAGAGGAGGCGGAAAGACAATTTTGACAAAGCATTTTATTGAGTAAACTCCAACTTTATTATTCTCTTGTTTTTTTTTTTTTAAATTGAGAAATCAATAAATAAATTTGGAATAGAATAAAGAAAGAAAATCGTTCTGTCTGTATGATTTGAAAGATACAGTCCGAAAATGGCAAATCAATTAAAAATATTCTCCTGGAACGTACAAGGATTAAATACACCCCAAAAGAGAAAGAAAATATGTCACTATTTGCATAAACTTAACCTAGATGTGATATGTCTGCAAGAAACGAGAATCAAAGAAAAAGATAAAAAGCATTTAAGGTTTGTTAAATTAGGTCAGGAATTCATCTCAGCCTCTAAAAATAAAAAAAGGGGGTAGTTATCTATGTAAATACAAAATATGAAGCGAAAGAAATTTATAATGACCCGGAAGGACATTATGTAATAGTAGAACTAAATTGTAGTGAAGAGAAGATATTAGTTGTGGGAGTATATGGTACATTAGAAAGAAAAAACAAATTTTACAAAAAACTCAAAAATACAATATTAGGGATAGAATTCGACTCTCTGATAATGCTAGGAGACTGGAACGGGGTAATTGACCCCAAATTGGATAGATTTGCAGAAAAAAAATTGAAAAAACAACAAGGGAAATTACCAAACGAATTCTTTAAGATGATGAATAATTTAGTTATAGAAGACGTCTGGAGATGTAAAAATGGTTTAAACAAGGATTTTACCTTTTTCTCTAATCCTCATAAATCCTGGTCACGAATAGATATGATTTTAATATCTGTACATATGATCCCAAAAGTAAAGAAAGCAATTATTCTCCCAAGAATTCTTTCAGATCACAGTCCGGTGCAAATAAATTTGGTATTAGGGAATAAAGTCCCCAAGTGGAGAATAAATAACATATTATTAAAAGACGAGGAATTGGTTAAAGAATTAAAACAGAACATTAATTATTATTTTGAAGAAAATCTGGATAAAGGTACAAATGCTCAAATGGTCTGGGACGCGCACAAGGCGGTGATAAGAGGATGGCTGATTAAAAAAGCATCAGAGATTAAAAAGAAAAAGAATGAGAATTTGGAAAAACTAAATGAGGAATTGAGAAAGAAGGAAAAAAAATTGAAAGAGAACCCTAAGGATCAAGAAACTTTAAGTGAGATTAAATTTTTACAAAGTCAAATTTCAAATATAATGGTGGAACAATTGGAAAAGAAAATTAAATTCTCTAAACAAAAATTTTTTGAATTTGCAAATAAACCAGGGAAATTATTAGCTCATTATATTAAAAAAGAGAGAGCAAAACGCACTATAAGAGTGCTGAGAGAAGATGATAATCTGGTGGTGAATCAAAATCAAATTAAAAATTGCTTCTACAAATATTATAAAGAACTCTATAAGAAACCATTGGTTAAGGAGATTAAAATTAACAATTTTATCAAGTCTTTGCAGATTCAAAAAATTACGAAGGACCAAAAAGCAATTTTGAATTCTGATATTACACCTTGTGAGATCTCCCAGGCCATACGAAAGAGCAAAAACGGGAAAACACCGGGTCCAGACGGATTCACCAATGAATATTATAAAGTGTGTGAAGAAAGTTTAGTGAAACCCCTGATAGAAGTGATGAATGACTGTCTAAAAGGGAAAATTCCCCCAACATGGATACAATCTGAAACAACATTAATCCCAAAAGAAGACAAAGATTTGACATTAACTAAAAATTATAGGCCGATAACATTGTTAAATTCTGACTATAAACTTTTTGCCTCAACTCTTGCGGAAAGACTAAAAAAAGTATTAAGTGAATGGATACATACAGACCAATCGGGCTTTCTTCCTGGTAGAATGATCAAAGATAACATCAGAAGCATTATAAATTTGATAGAAATCCATAGTAAACGAATCGACAAAAAATTGGCTTTATATTTCATTGATGCCGAAAAGGCCTTTGACAATGTGAATTGGGATTATATGATTGAATTATTAAAAAACATAGATATGGGGACAAATTTTATAACGGCAATAAAAACAATATATGACATACAAAACACCCGATTTGTAGTGAATGGAGAAAGAACGGAAAGTTGTGGGATTTTCAGAGGGGTCAGACAAGGATGTCCCCTATCCCCACTGCTGTTCATAATAACCTTGGAGACCCTGCTGAATCAAATCAGACAAAATAAAAAAATTGAAGGGTTTAAACTAAATGGGGAGGAGTATAAATTAAAAGCATATGCTGACGACTTAGTTTTGACTATTGCAAATCCCAATGAAAGTATAGATGAGTTATCGAAATTATTAAAGAAATTTGGAAAGGTAGCAGGTTATAAAATAAATTTTGAAAAAACAAAGATTATTACAATGAATATGAGGAAGGAAGAGATAGAAGAATTGCAAGAAAAATCGGGTTTTCAAATGGTTAAAAAAATTAAATACTTAGGAATTAACATAACGAATAAAAACATTGATCTGTTTAAAAACAATTACGAAAAGATATGGAAAACAATAAAAATAGACCTACAAAATTGGGAGAATAAGAAGGTCTCGTGGATTGGCAAAATGGCAATTGTCAAAATGACAATACTCCCCAAAATGATATTCCTATTTCAGAACATCCCAATAATAAACAAAGACCAGATATTTAAAAAGTGGGAAAAAGATTTGTCGAATTTTATTTGGAATAACAAAAAACCGAGAATTAAAACCAGCGTATTACAGGATGCCACAGATAAAGGGGGCCTCGCTGTCCCAAATTTGAGATGGTACTTTTATGCATGTGCGCTTGAGTGGCTTATGGACTGGATAAAATTACAAAATAAAAGGGTAATAAATATGGAAAAATTCGAATTAAAATTTGGTCTTCACGGATACCTTTTTTATGATAAGTTAAAACTGGACAAAAATTTTGACAATCATATAATAAGGAAAAATTTATTGAGGATTTGGAACAAATACAAAAAAATATGGTGTCCGAAATTACCACTCCATACGTCACCAAACGAAGCTATATACAAAAGAGAGATTCTGAAAAAGGAATACTGGGTGACATATAAAGATTTATTAAAAATAAGAGGGAACGAGGTAACGATGAAAACACAGGAAGAGTTGATTAGAGAAGGTTTATCTTGTAACTGGTTCACCTATATGCAATTAAAGGAACGTTTCCTTGTGGATTCGAAAGAAAGAGGATTTGGCTCAATGGAAATGGGATTAGAAAATATACTGAAACTTCCAAAAAAACAGATTTCAAAATTATATAGCACAATTAGAAAACTGGAATTAGAAAAAGAGACAGTTAAAGATTTTATGTTAAAGTGGGCAAAGGATTGCGAAGAACAAATTCAGTTAGAATCATGGGATAAGCTATGGCAAGTAAGGATAAAATACACACCGTGTGTTCTTTTAAAAGAGAATCTATATAAAATGATGTATAGGTGGCACTTGACACCATACAAATTAGGGAAAATGTATAAAAACAATAATCAGAAATGTTGGAAATGTAAAATGAATGTGGGGACATACTTACACTGTTGGTGGAAGTGCAAAAAAGTAAGGAAATTTTGGGAAATCATACACAAAGAAGTTAAAAAGATGGTAGATTTTGAAGGGGGTTTGGACCCAGGACTGTATCTTTTAAATATCTCAGACAAACTAAAATTAGATAAAAATAAAGACAAATTAATATTTTTCTTGATCGTGGCGGCGAGATTGGTTCTCGGGAAATATTGGAAGAGTGAAGAAATCCCAAATTTAGATGAATGGAGATTAAAGGTGATGGAAATTTGTGAGATGCAAAAATTAACCATGTTATTAAGTAACGAGACATTAGATATATATTATGGGGTCTGGAATCCGTGGAAGGAATATATAAGAAACATGAAAAGAGAATGCAAATTATATAAGCTCTGATGGAAAAATGTATTGAGATAAAGGAATATTAAGTGACTGAATGTGTAGATTTAGATTAGGTGTAAAGAAAGTATCTAAGTATTATTATCTTTACTTATAGATCTAATGGACAATAGTTAATTCATACAATGAGAGTTAGTTATAAGTGATAGGATATGAGTGGAGGGAATTTGGATGTTAGCCTAAGGAAGTGAAAGATAAAAAAGGACTGATATAGAATGTAAGTAGTAGATATGTTAAAAGTGATAAGCATAGGCATAATATCGTTTGTTTTGTGTTTGTTTTGTTTTTTGTGTTTTTAATCAATAAAAAAAAATATATATTTTCAAATCAGTAGAAAAATAAATTCATTTTTCCGTTCATCACTGAATGATTTGATACTTTTTGAAATCATAAAAATATGGACAATGGATCAATACTATAAAAATGTAAAGGATATTAAGTGTATGCATACCAGTGTATAAAGACTTAACAGGAAAATAGCTTTTTGCAAATATGGAAGCTTAACTACTTGAATACAACAACAGATTTTTCTTTTAATTTAGAGATTTTTTTTAAAAAAACTTCATCTCCTCCTCACCCATAGTTCTTTCCTTGCTTTTATAACCTTGGGATATTCAGAACTGACAGTATTTTAAGCATCTGTTATGTGAAAAACTCTCTGGAAAGTTACCTGTTGTTTATGCCATTTAATAATAGAAAATACATTGTTGCACAATAAGAAGTAATAAAAAAGTTCACAGTAAACTGCTATTTTTCCTTGGGGTCTCTAGTATGCCACTTGATTCTGACTTAAATAATGATAAACAGATATAAACTGAAATCATCTAATCTGCATTGAATTCCACTCTAAGGACCAAACTGGTGGCAGAAGACTAATATATAGAATTGGGTCTCCAATTTTGACTATAGGAGATATTTAAAGTACAGCATGAAAAAGTCAGAGTATAGAGTGCTTGATCCTCTCTCAGAACTGGTTTCTTCTCCTGCTTTGCTCCTGGCAGGTGTCCAAGAGTGGAAGAAGCTAGGAGGGGGAAATACACAGCTATTTTCAAGTGGAAAAAGAAGGGCAGCAATACGTTTACTTTTGTCTACCAGACCATACATACTGTAGATAAATTGTCACAACATGTTATTTTATTGATAATTTGGCATGCTTCTGAATTCTAGTAAATAGGAATATGAAGGGGGTTGTTGTGTTGCATGGATGAGCTTCTTGTAAGTCTCTCATAAGTATCTGGGTGACCATTTTATGAGCAAAATATTGAATTAGATACATAGATAGTTACTTTGATCCAGTATAAATGTGTTTATGTTCTTATGACACGATCCAGGTTCAGTCAGGTCACTGTAATGTCTGAAGCTGTCCTCAAAAGACTACATTAATTATACTTTCAATATAAAATAGGAAGAGGTGGATTCAGACTCAGAATCGACCCATTGAATCAACGGGAGAAGTTAATAATCATTACTAATTTAGGTCCCACTGATTTCACTGTGTCTGTGGCTGGAGCCAAACCCATGATTATGTGCCCACTTAAAACAGAACTTAATCAGAGCAAAAATATACAATTAAACAGATTAATACATTGCACAAAAACAATGAATAGCATTTAAAGGGAGCTTTAGAGATTATTTATAACTATAAATAAGGATATATCTTGTGTTGAGAAAAAGGCAGGATATAAAATAAATCAATCTGAATCCCTTTCTTAGGAATTACGTAGTCAGTAGCAAACTTCTGCCAGATTTCCAGCAAAAACAAATGTGCCACTAAAGGCATAACTTTTAAAAGTCTGTATTAACTTTCTTTTATATGGCTTAATATGAATCTAAATGTCTCTTTGTACTAAGGGTATTCCACATTCTTTTCGTGTTTTGACAGCTGTCTTTCTTGCCTTCCCTATCTTGAGGATATCTTCTCTTAGCCATGCAGAACAACTTTAAAATAGGATTGTTTCACATTTTGAAATTGTTGGGTATGTTCCAGAGTAACTTGGTTAATCTGCACATGGGAATCAAAGAGTTTATGTCCCTTAATTTAGAAGATCTTCACTGCTTGTCCAGCATGTTCAGTTCTCTTGGATGATTCATTAGGAAAGAAACATAAGACACATGTAGCTGTTGCCATATCTTTTCCAAGCGAGGGCCATAACTTAGATGTAGAACACACACACACACACATATATATATTGTATGTTGTTGTCAGAGTTGACAACAGCAGGCTGCTGCTGTAGTTGATAACATGATCTGACACAATTTAAGGTAGCTGTTCGCAGGTAGATATGTAAAGTATGGTGCACAGGCACAAGTACATAACAGGCAGTTATGTATATTCACAGGTAAGTGTAGAATAAAACCTGTATAGCAATTTCAAAGAGGCATTCATAAAACTGCAGAACTTTTTCGACCTGAATTTCTTTTGTTTTCTGACACAGCTATGAAGTTTCACTGTAATTATTTCCACAATTACTTCCCAAAAGGAGGGAACTTTGTGCTGGTTCATCTTTTCAGTGTGTAGTCATTTCCTCCACAAGAAAAGCTGGGAAATCCTTGTTGACATCAGAATGCTATGTATACTGCAACACTTCTGCACTTGCAAAAGATTTCCAAGTTGATAATGAGCTACCAAGACTGGAAGCTAAGAAAACTGAAATGGTAACACATTTCAAAAGGAGGAATAATTAACTGATGTAGTACAACAGATGCTGAGGAAACCATGATACTTCTGAAACATCTTGCTAGAAATCCTTCTTTTTTTTTAAAAGATGAAAATCAAAATAATTCCTCCTAATTTCTGCACCTGCATTCTGGGATTTGTTGTCTTTTTGTGAGATACTAGAGCTCTCTTATAGAGAATTCTTAATTTTCCTGCGTCAACTGCAAATCACAGGATTCTGTAGGAAGTTACCATGGCAGTTAAAGTGGAATATTAGTTAAAGTGGCAATTGAAGTGTGAAAAGGTCCATGATGAACACAGGTAAAATGAAAAAGTGGAGTCTTTTAAAAAATTATTAAGAATAGTTTAGTCACACAAGTTAGACATTAAGCAGCCAAGAAATAAAGGGGAGATACAGACGGGCAGAAAGGGGTGGCCATGTGCCACCCTTTTGGAGACCACAACAGACAAACGCTGTAGCCTTTGCAAGGCTTAAACAGAATCCGTTCCCGGTGGGTTCTTTTTATACCACGCACGGGGCACCATTAGTGTACTCACATGCAACAACGATATCTATGTGATGCTGCGCTGTTTGGGCACTGTGCCACACAGATGTCATTGTTGCACGTGCCATGTAAATGGCGGCACTCCAAGATGGCAACCATGGTGTGCGGTTGGGCTCTGGAGCGTGCAGACACTCTGCTCTTCCAAGCCCTACTTTTGGTCCCAGGTGCTAAGTGCCGGTCTGTACTGAGCCAAAGTTACATTAAAGGGACAAGTGATACATCAGATTCTTCTTTCCTGTAGGAATTGAACCTATTTTTGTTTGTTTGTTTATCTCTAGTAAATCACTGCCCCATGTTGAGTTGGTTGGTTCTCTTGAAACTACATCTCTTACCATAGAGAAGTTGCCTCTCATTTCTAGTGTGCATGTTCAAAATATTGCACTTTCGGTATACTAATTGTGAGCCCATTCTCCATAACTGGACCCTTATGTAGTCAAAAAGGCATCATTCCTTTACTAGAGGAAGGAATCACTATTCTTAGGGCAACTGTAGCATTTTCAGACATGTGGGGGAGGGATCCTAAAATGGGATGCCAAAACTATCAGTGAGTACTGTTAATGTCAATTTGGCATGGGATTCTTACTGACTATTGAAAGGGAAATGGAGAACTAGTGAAATGGAATAGAATATCCAGGAAAATGGCATGGTTGGCTGGAGCCTTTCATAAAACAACCTTTTATTGCTGGTCCCACCCTTGTTACAAATTACTAAAACCCTTGTTCTTTCACACGATCATAAACATTGCTGAATATGGATGTCAGTTTCAACAGTTGTATTACATTTGTAACACTTTTTTAAAAAAGGAACCACTATGATTAGTTTAACACAAAGTCAAGAATACCTTTCAGCATATCTATAAGGAGCAATGGAGGGAGATGGCAGATTCACATAGTGAGCATGTTGTGTGAATGTGGCTGTTATGAGTAACAAAAGAAACCAAGTTTTCATATTATGCAGTATTAAGAAACAAACTGTATCAAACCAGGTATGGTGACAAACTATGCAATGTACATCTTTTAAAATACAGGTGTATGCATAAGTATAACTTGATGCTTCAATAGGAAGCATCAATATCATTAAGAAACTCTATCCATACATCAGAAATCAAGTCATCATCTATTATCCACCTCTTCTGCATCATCAGCTGAGGCCAAAGTGCTTATAGAACAATAATGTTCAGATTCCACAGCGTTTAGTGAGATACTCTTATTATTTAATATATATTTTATTAAATATTTGTAAGTCTTTCAGCGTTCTCATCTGTTTGGGATTCTATTGAGCGACAGTAAACTTGCCAGATGTTACTACAACAATATTCTGAATGAAGTCTTTGCCTGAGGTGATAGTATTTATGATTTCTCCCATCTAATGTAGCCAAACTAACTCATAGGACATAGAAAACAGAACAGCAATAAAAGCACTAGTGCATGCTTTGCATACCACAGATCACAGGAATAATTCCAGGTAAGACAGATGAAAAAAAGAAACAATTCCTGCCTCTGAGTGTGATTGAATCTCCTCCTTTGGAGGTTTTAAACAGAGGCTAAATGGCCAACTGTCAGGAGTGTTTTGATTATGTATTCCTGCATGGCAGGAGTTTGGACTTGATGGCCCTTGAGTCTCTTCCAGCTCTATAATTCTATGACTCTATGATATTAGGCTAAGAGGGCCAGTGTTCTGACTGACCTTTATGATGATGTGTGATGAGGTACTGTATATACTTGTGTACAAGTATAACTCAAGAGAAAGTTTTGGTGCCTAAATCATGGATAAATTGAGGGGAAAACTTCAGGGCATGTCACAAAGGATCTAGAGGAGAGGATCCTACTTCTTCCCCTTCTTCTCCTTCTCTGGACCTCTCCTGACTACTAACACCACTCCCCTGGTGCTGGAGGAGAAGGTTTTAACATTGGATTGAAAAGGGAAGGAAGCGGGGTGTTCAATGGGGAGAGAAGGCTTTAACATCAGATTGAGAAGAGAAGAAAATGGAGTTAAATGGGGTGTTTGATGGGGAGAGTGATGGAAGATTTTTGCATTCTCTTTTCCCCTTCTTGGATAGATGGGGATTTCCTGCATGCAACCCCCCCCCCCCCATTATTCAAACTAGGTCACTACCCCATTGGAACTAACAGACACACACTCTCAAGGTTTTCAACTGAACTGTTGGTGTTTTCCATCTTCCTCTTTTCTCAACTTTTTTTGGAAAGATGGTAAGATAAAGATTACCTGAATAAAGATTCTATCTGAACTATTCACTAGCTAGATTAGGATATACGGTGCGCCCTTGTTTTATGTGGGAGATCTGTTCAGGAACCCCTGCGTAAAACAAAAAGCGTGTATGCTCAAGCCTGATTACAAGTAATGGGGCTCGTGCTTGTGGTGTTGTGTGGTGGCAGCAGCATGTGCATGCCATTGTTTCTTTCAGCACATGGTGCTGGAAGAAGCAGCGTATAATGCACCTGCGTATGACACGGGTGCACTGTAATTTTTATGTATATATAAATTAAAGCCATTCATAAACTTTTCTTTGAACTACAAGCTACTTGTGTTGTTTTTTGGAGTCACTCTCCATTACTCAAGAGCACATTTCTGCTACCTTGCTAATTTAAAGCTAGACCCTAACAGGCTTGGCTTGGGTTTTTTTTATATATATATATATATATTATTGTTTCCTTACTAAAGGAAATGTAAATTACCCTACAGAATGAAGGCTTTAACATCGGATTGGGAAGGAAAGAAAGTGGAGTTAAATTGAGTGTTTGTTTGGTGGGGGGAGAGATCTGGAGGAAGAAGAGGATGGGGAGAGAAAGTTTTAATATCAGATTGAGGAGGGAACAACCTCTTTCACACACATACACACAAGCACTCCCTGCCTCGGCAGCTCATTCAGAGATCACTTCCAGGTAAGGAGAGTGGGTCGGTATAGAGACTGGAAAGAGTTGGTTATATATATTGTGTGACCTGAAGGCAAGAGTGATTGTGCATGTGTATTGTTCTACAAATCTCATGCCTTTCCAGGTCACACAATATAACCCCAACCCTTTCCAGGCAAGCATTCTCTGAAGATGCCAGCACAGATGCGGTGAAACGCAGGAAGAACTCGCTCAGAACATGGCCACATAGCCCGAAAAACCCCAAAAACTATGGATGTTTTAAACACTTAAAAGCATGTTTGTTCCACGAGCACTTCAACAATACAATTTGCACCACGTTTATTTTAACCTGTATGGTGTGTGTCATGTGTGTATACATACATACATACATACACACACACACACACACACACATCATAGTACACAATCATGATACAGAACTGAAAGCCAGTGCAATCGCAGTATTATGAATTCAGAATGATGTTTTTAATGTCACATAAAATCACATTTGGTCTCTCGCTAATTCTAAAATAGAGCGCTCTTTCCAGTTTGCTTACCAATTACTAAAGCCCTTGGGCCCTGCTACCTTGAAATTATCGAGTGTGCATAACTAAAAAGAAAGAAATAACTGCAAGACATCCACTGCTGCAGGTGTGTCCTAGATTAAAGCTTCTCTGTATGTTCCTCCGGACTATGTTTACACAGATGTTGTTTATCCACCTTATCCATCTTTCCAGGGTCAATGGAAAATGCTACTCTAAATTTATGCGGACTACCTTTGACATCATTTTGTTCCTGGTCAAAATTTAGTGCTGGTTTATTCATTTCTCTGTAACATAAATTTTTTGTCTCCTTTTTTTTCTGGCAAAAATCCTCCTATAAAGGCATCAAATTCTAGAGCAGTATGCTAACTATCATTATATCTCTCACAAAATGGACTAAATTATCCAAACTGCATGTGTGTGTGTGTGTGTGTGTTACACAGTTGGTGTACAACAGCAGATTTTTTGGTCTGTAGCAGAAAGTTGATCTAGTTTCTATCAGAACTATGACAACTATTCTGCTACAGACCAAAAAACTCTGCTGTTGTACAATCAACTGTACATCTTCCGGTGGAAAAAACTACCCATTCTTTTTGCTTTGACTGAGGCGGCTTGAATGTGGATTGTTCAGTGTAAAACATGAATCAGAATAATAGAGTGGGAAGAGACCGCAGGGCCACCAGTCCAACCCCTGCCATGCAGGAAATCCAAATCAAAGCATCCCCAACAGATGGCCATCCAGCCTCTGTTTAAAGACTCCAAGGAGGAGATTCCACTACACCTGAGGGAGTGTTTTCCACGTCGGATGCCCTACTGTCAGGAAGTCCTAATATTGAGGTGGAATCTCTTTCCTGCAGCTGTACCGTTGTTCCAGGTCCTAGACTCTGGAGCAGCAGAAAACAAGCTACTCCCTCCCTCAAGACATCCCTTCAATATTTAAACAGCGCTATCATATCACTCTTAACCTTCTTTTCTCCGGGCTAAACATCCCCAGCTCCTAAGTCGTTCCCGTAGGGCATGGCTTCCAGACCCTTCACCATTTTAGTCACTCCTTTGGACATGCTCAGTTTCTCCACATCCTTTTTAAAATGTGGTGCCCGACTGGAGCAATACTCCAGGTGGGGCTTGACCAGAGCAAAATATGTGGCACTATTACTTCCCTTGATCTAGACACTATACTTTGATTGAGTCAGCCTAAATCGCATTGGCCTGTTAGCTGCCACACGCACTGTTGACCATGTTCACTGTGGTCTACTTGGATCTAGATCCTTCTACTTAACAAAGTACTGTATGTACTCAAGTATAAGTAAAAAAATATGCCCCCCAAAAGTGACCAGAAAATCGGGGTCAATTTATATATGGGTCAATACAGAATACTGCTTCAAAGGTCCTGATAGAAACTCTATCCCGACCCACTCTCCTTACCTGGAAGTGATCTCGTGAGCTGCCGAGGCAGGGAGTGCTTGTGTGTATGTGGTGGAAAGAGGTTGTTCCCTCCCATCTGATATTAAACTTTCCTCCCCATCCTCTTCTTCCCCAGACTCTCCCCCACCAAACAAACACTCAATTTAACTCACTTTCTTTCCTTCCCAATCCGATGTTAAGCCTTCATTCTGTAGGGTAATTTACATTTCCTTTAGTAAGGAAACAAAATATAATATAAAAAAAAAACCCAAGCCAAGCCGTTAGGGTCTAGCTTTAAATTAGCAGGGTAGCAGAAATGTGCTCTTGAGTAATGGAGAGTGACTCAAAAAACAACACAAGTAGCTTGTAGTTCAAAGAAAAGTTTAGATGGCTTTAATTTATATAACATAAAAATACAGTGCACCCGTGTCATACGCAGGTGCATTATACCTGGCTTCTTCCACACCATGTGCTGAAAGAAACATGGCATGCACATGCTGCTGCCACCACACAACACCACAAGCACGAGCCCCATTACTTGTGTATCAGGCTTGAGCATACACGCTTTTTTTTTACGCAGGGGTTCCTGAACAGATCTCCCACTAAAACAAGGCGCACCGTATATCCTAATCTAGCTAGTGAATAGTTCAGATAGAATCTTTATTCAGGTAATCTTTACTTACCATCTTTCCAAAAAAGTTGAGAAAAGGGAAGATGGAAAACACCAACAGTTCAGTTGAAAACCGTAGGGTGAGGTGTTCTGTTAGTTCCAATGGGTAGTGACCGATTTGAATAATGGGGGGGGGGGGGTTGCAATGCATCCCCATCTATCCAAGAAGGGGAAAAGAGAATGCAAAATCTATCCCTCCCCATCAACACCCCATTTACTCCATTTTCTCTCTCTCAATCTTTAACCTTCCCCCCAATGAACCACCGTTCTCCTTTTCATCCATGTTAAAATTCTCCTCCACACAGGGGTGGGTTGTATCAGAGAGGTCCAGAGAAGGAGAAGAAGGGGAAGAAGTAGGATCCTCTCCTCTAATCTCTTGTGACATGCCCTGAAGTTTTCCCCTCAATTTATCCATGATTTAGGCACCAAAACTTTCTCTTGAGTTTATCTGTCACAAGTATAAACAGTACCCATCACACCTCATCATAAAGGTCATCAGACACTGGCCCTCTAGCCTAATATACATAGAGTCATAGAATATAGCTGGAAAGACTCAAGGGCCATCAGTCCAAACCCTGCCATGCAGGAAAGAACTAACAAAACACTCCTGACAGTGCCATTTAGCCTCTGTTTAAAACCTCCAAAGGAGGAGATTCATCACACTCAGAGGCAGGAATGTTTTCTTTTTTCATCTGTCTTACCTGGAATTACCTGTGATCTGTGGTTATGCAAGCATGCACTAGTGCTTTATTGCTGTTCTGTTTTCTATGTCCTATGAGTTAGTTTGCTACATAGATGGAAAATCATAAAACTATCACCTCAGGCAAAGACTTCATTCAGAATATTGTGTAGTAAACATCTGGCAAGTTTACTGTCGCAATAGAATCCCAAACATGAGAACGCTGAAAGACTTACAATTTTAATAAAATATATATTAAATAATAAGAGAATCTCACTAAACGCGTGTGGAATCTGAACATTATGTCTATAAGCACTTGGCCCAGCGCGATGATGCGAGAGGGTGGATATAGATGATGCCTTGATTTCTGGTATGGATATTTCATATGTTGATGCTTCCTATTGAAGCATCAGTTTACTTTGCATCCCCTGTATTTTAAAAGATGTACATTGCATCGTTTTGTCCCCCTCCGGTTTGTACAGTTTGTTTCTTCATCCTGCCGCCTATGCCCACTGGTGCATTTGTTCCTACCTCCCGCCCCCCTTCCACAACC